>NW_028327171.1:48909319-49219081 GCF_987537825.1 Furipterus horrens | reverse complement strand
CTGGGTGTTAACAAGTATTAAAAAAATCAGTCTAAAAAACAGACTTTATCATTTTATAATGATGAAAAATATATCTGTGGAACAAGGAAGGATAAATGGGGAATGTAACTATAGTTGTTATATTTGATTTCTTAAACTGGGTGTTACAGATATAGGAACCCATTATATTATTATTCATACTTTTGTGTATATTTAAAATACTACATAATTTAAAGGCATATAAGTGTGGAAGATTTGAAGAAAGGTTTAAGAAATCTCAATCCAAAATAATTAGTTTAAAAAGTGGCAATGTGCCATTATTAAGATAAGTGTCTCCTTAAAAGAAACATGCTAGAACCTAATGAATTCTGGCTCTGCAGTTGAAAAGCATGCATTTCACTGCCCAGTAGAGTGAATAAAGTTTCCAGGCAGAAACTCTGCATATTTTTAACTCAGAAAAGTGATTGTTTTTCCCGTGATTGTCTTTGAAAATGTGGTGTAACTGTCATAACAATGATATGAAAACGTCTCCTGTAATATGTATTTTAAGTTGCAGAAGGATTAAGAGAATAATGGAACTGTGGTTTCACAATCTTTTGAAAAGCTTTTCTGTATATTTAAAATAAACTATACAATTTTATTTTGTGTGCCCTGATTTGCAATTATCAGGCAAAAAGGGCCTGGGCCTGGGCACCAGGGAAATTGAACTGCTTCTTAAAGCTATCTCTCACTAGAGTCAGTCTTGGTAGTCATATTTGAATATTAGAAAAAAGTCAATATTTACGATATGAAAAACAGGGCAATACAGAAAAAAATTATGTTCTAGAGATAATCAAGTTTTTACTGTCTCCAGGTAGTATGGAAAAGGGAAATCTTAAGATAATATTGTGGGATAATAATGGGCTTTTCAAACATACCCTCAAACAGTTTTTCAGCATATCCCACCTGTAATTTCTTTTAAAAAAGATTGAAGTTTGAATGTCTCCTACTAGTATCTGTTTTCCAATGAGTTCTTGACCATTGGTCACTACAGATTTTGGATTTGGGTGGTTACAAATTTGGGCTTGTTTTAAACTATGTAATTTACAGCTTAAGTTCTTTACAGTCTAACATATAAATTGTGCATTTCCCCCCCCCAAGGGACATGACCAGTTTAGAGCCACGGAAAGGTATACTTTTTAATACACAAAGAAATAATGGTGATCTTTTATGATCACAGGCAATGTGGACGTGATAGGATGGAGGGACGTCAAGCCTAAAAGCACCTGTTGTATGACTCACTCAGGAAAATCTGTGTGACAGCAAATACCACACTAAAAAAAGCCATTCAACCAAATGAAAAGTGAGGCAAACAGGGATTAAAAGTTACAGGAATGCAGAAGTGAATGGGATGGAGCATAATCCTTGCAAAAATGTGGAAGTCCTTGGGAACAAAAGCACATCAAGGTCCTACATGATTAAATGTGAAATGTGTAGCTGGTTAAGAATTTAAAAAGAAATCTCATCATCTATGTGTTTCTACAGAAAAGTTACTACTACGTGAAGAACAGAGATCATCCCATAGCTTGATTGCCTTTCTTCTATTTTCCTATTGCTTTTCTTCTTCTTTTTTTTGTGTGTGTGCATGTGTGTGTTTCATTCTTCTCAGTGCCACCAACTAACCAGCTGAACGGGCCACTGAACTCAAAGGTCAGTGCTAGCCTTGGCGGTCAACACCCTGATGCGGGCAGAGTTGCAGGTCTTGCAGAGGATGTGCCCATCCAAAGGGTAGCAGCCTTGATTATCTCCTTCAGACAGGAGACCGCCACAATCCTAGAAAAATAAAGACAGATGGAAACAATGTAAGTGAAAATGTAAACTACATATGTAAAGATTATATTCTTTAGCTTTCCATTCAAGGCCTCTAAAATGGGGCCACTTACCTTTTTAGTTCATGTACTACAAGGTCCCTTCAATCCATCTCCAGTGTATAATACAGTATGTGTTGAATAAAACAATTAGACATTAAAGTCATATATAAAAAGGGTAAAATATCCCTCCTAAGGTGACTTAAAAGGAAATACAGGTTCAGAAAGAGAAAAATCCAAACCTCTGGGATCTCCAATAGTAGTTTTGTTCTCTAACCCAAATAACAAGTGCAAGAACAAAAGAAAGATAACAGGTCTCTGACCATTAATTCATCATTAGTATCAGTGTAAGGATCTCTCAAAAGGAATACACTTGTGTAGGGACAACATTTCTTGGCCATTCTGGGCAAAGGAAAAGCTGTAGATTGACTCCTCCAAAGCAGAAGGGCCACCATTGCATTCTGCATACTGACCTCAATTGTAGCAAAAATAAAACCCTAAGGATTTTAGGGACTAATGATATGTTGTACTGTCCAAAGGAGACATAGTGGTGTAGAGGAATGAGTGCTGGACAGGCAGATATTCCCCTTAGTGCTGACATTGCCTGTGTCACTGCCGGTAAGTCAGTTGCCTCTCTGAAAATAATTCCTGCATTTCCAACCTTATCAAACTGTTGGGAGGATCAAAGAACATACTTTGAAAAAAATGCAGAGCTACATACCTGTAAAGAATTATATTATTGTTAGTAGTACCTCTGAGTGTTCACTTTGGAAAGTGTTAAATAATTAAATGTTGGCCCTTACTTTTAGAGAAAACAGAAGTCTCTTTAGGAAAAAAAAAATGTAGTACTTCCTCTACAGGTGCATGCCCTTGCTAATTTCAGTAGACATTCTTTTAAAAGGCCACAATTGCTGCATACATTGCCTCTGCTCTCTACCATGACAGAAATGTCATTGGGGCTTATGTTTGCCTTTGACGAAGAATGAAATATAAGTTCGAAAAGGGTGTTGCCTGGAATGCAATGTCAACAGTCACAGCAGCCCTAGTTGGGCTTCCAAGCAAGGTTGGCTTTACCAAAATGAACAAGAAGATATTCTGCAGCTCTGGAAGCATTCAAGAAACTCGGTAGTGAAACCAAACTAAGTCTTTTAACCACAACAGAAAGAAAGGAGGATAACTCATAAATTATATGCTTTTAAGGATTTAATGAGGTAACTCCTACAGTTACTGGGACACTCTAAAGAGTCGACCAATGTTGGAACCATCAATGCGCTGAACCTTAGAGTCAAAAGGAGCCATACGGGGCATTCTGTACAACCTCGTTTTAGAGAAGGAGAGTGAGGAGCAGAGAGGGGAGTGATTTGTCCAGTGGTGCAGTGACTAGAACAATGATCTTCTCTCTTCTAATTTCATGTTTCTCCTAGTCTACAGGATTGTATCTAAAGAAATTCTCAGCATTTTAAAGCAAACTGAATTTGTACAGCTATCATTTAATCTGGAAGGAGAAAAGGTACATTTCAGGCAACTCTTAACATGAAAACAAAACCATTTAAAAGTTGAAGCCTGGCGCTGCCCGCTCCCAGCTCTCGCAACCAGATACGGACTGTACCTTCAGCTGCCTGCAGATTGGGCCAGAGCCACCGCAGCTGCTGCTGAAGAAGAAAAAGCAAACAGCACCCAGCCGCTGACTGGGCAGTCCGGCCCCAGCCCAACCTGGAGTGCGGAGCCTCCCAGGCTTCCCCAGAGAGGAGTCAGGAAGAGAGCGGATCTCTGGCCGCTGGCAGAGACAGGACTTGACTAGGTGGCATTGGCGCTGAAGGACAGGAGACAGCGTGCTGCTGTGCAAGTGAGAACGTAATTTTCCTTTATATTTTTCTCTTGTGGACTGTGGAGAGGGGTGGAAAGTTTGGGGTGGAAGGACATTCTTGAGGAGCATAGGCGCAGAGGCGTGCTCATCCACTCCCCAACCCTACCCTTGGGTCACAGGGGCGTGCATAGGGAAGTGCTCTCATTCACTGGCCCAGGTGCGCGGAGCCATGAGTCCAGGCGTCCCTCGGACACTCCCCAACAGACATAAGATAAGTGCCCTAACGGGCACAGGGAGGGCCCACTGAACACGCAGAGGACCGTGCACAAAAGCACCTCGGCAGGCTTCTATAGGCACCAATCTCTCACTTCCACTGTGCCCAAGTGTCTGGGGCCCTGCCCTGAGAGGCGAGAGACCAACCCCTGAACGCGGCTTGGCAAGCCTGAGGCAAGCTCCTGGGCCACCTTGCGTGCACAGGGATGCACGCGCAAAGGCATCTCGGCTAGCTCCAACAGGTGCCAAAGGAATACGCCCTGCCAGCCACCGTAGGTGCACACCGCTGCTGCAAGCAACAGGAACCTTTGACCCACCTCATTAGACTAGCTGTGGACACAGAGAAAGAAGACAACACACAAAGGCTGAACTGAGTAAAAACATTCCTTTTTTTTTTTTCCTTCCTTAAAAGGAAAAAGGAGGAAAAAGAAAAGGAAAGAAAAAACAAAACAAAACTATATCTCTAATCTGTTTCATATAATCTCTCCCTCTCATCCTTTCTCTTTAATTGTTGTTTATTTGTTTCTGTGTGTAGTTTAGCCTCCCTTTCACTCTAAATAAATAGAATATAACTATTATATAAATCCAATATTATACAATCCCACTTTCCTACTATATTCTGCATTCTTCCCTCCTTTTCTTCTATCATTATTAACATACAATGCAAATATTACCTACTGTCTTGCATAGTCTCAACTATTATTAATCTACCATCCCCTCTCTCAAAAATCATATTTTTCCTCCCTAAAAACAACTCATCTATTCTTCCTATAGTATAAAAGCTCTAATCTCTCTACATTTATATTAATACTGGCTGGTTGGCTGACGATAACGGGACTAGAGGGTGGGGGATATTTTTGAGGGTGTGGGTTTCCTGCCGGGGCTGTGTGTTTACGTTTTTAACAGCATCTCCACAAAAGAACTCAAGACAAAGTGGATAGAGTGACTCTCAATCAACTAGCCAGAAGGAAGATCCTACCAAAGAGCATCTGAAATATAACCAGACAGCATAAACAAACGACATAAAGGGTAACCCAGGAACATCAGGCTCAGGATATCAAAGAGACTGCACCACTGAAACCCCCAGTTCTCCTATAAAGAATCTCACACCACAAAGGTGGGAAGGCAAAGCAGACAAACCCAAAAAACAAAAACAAATAAGAAGAATCCAACATTGAGATGTAGGAATAACCTCTAAATGAAAAGAAAAGAGGAATCCCCAGAAAGAGAGGTAGATGGAATAGACATAGCCCAAATGTCAGACTCGGAATTCAAAACAATGGTGGTGAAAAAGCTCAATATACTTGACAACCTTAAAAACAACTATGACAACCTCCAAGAAAGTTACCAGCAGCTCCAAGAAAATTACAGAGAACTTGCAGAGAACTCCAGCAGCATAAAAAAGGACATAGAAACTATTAACAAGAACCAGGAAGAAATGAAGAATTCAATCTCTGAATTGAAAAACACAGTAGAATCAGTCAAAAGCAGACTAAACGAAGCAGAGGATCAGATTAGTGAGTTAGTTAGAAGATAATGTAGAGAAAAATTTCCAGACAATACAGCAAAATGAAAAAAGACTGAAAAAGTATGAAGAAGAAGTAAGGGAATTACAGGATAGCATAAGAAAAAACAATATCAGAATCATTGGAATTAAAGAGGGATCAGAAGAACAAGGAATAGAAAAACTGATAGGAGAAATAGTGACAGAAAATTTTCCTGACCTGATGAGAGAAAAAGTTATACAAGTTCGGGAAGCACAGAGAGTTCCAATGAAGAGGAACCCCAAAAAATCCACTCCAGGGCACATCATAATTAAAATGGCAACATTCCAAGACAAAGAGAGAATCCTAAAAGCAGCAAGAAAAAAACAGCAAATAACATACAAGGGAGCTCCGATAAGGCTATCGATCAATTTCCCAACAGAAACATTACAAGCCAGAAGGGAATGGTCAAAAATATTTCAAGCAACGAAAAACAAAGGCCTACAACCAAGAATACTCTACCCAGCAAGGCTCTCATTCAAAAAGAAAGGTGAAATAAGAAGTTTCTCTGACAAAGGAAGACTAAAAGAATACATCGCCACCAAACCAGCATTGCAAGAGATGCTAAAGGGAATGTTGTAAGAAAAAAGAAGAAGAAAAAAAAAAAGAGGAGAGGAACAGAGGTACAAAGGGAAATGAATAAATACACGTCAATAATAACCTTAAATGCAAATGGATTAAATGCTTCAATTAAAAGATATAGGGTAATGGAATGGATAAGAAAACAGGACCCATATACTTGCTGTCTACAAGAAACACACCTCAAAACAAAAGATTTACATAGACTGAAAGTAAAGGGATATAAAAAAGTATTCCAAGCAAACAGACCTGAAAAAAAAGCCGGTGTAGCAGTCCTCATATCAGACAAAATGGATTTCAAAGCAAGGGCAATAAAAAGAGATAAAGAAGGACATTTCATAATACTTAAAGGAACAATCCATCAAGATGATATAACACTGATAAACATATATGCACCCAACATAGGAGCACCAAAATACATAAAGCAAATACTAGAAGACCACAAGAAGGATATTAACAACAACACACTCATAGTAGGGGACTTCAACACTCCATTATCAACAATAGACAGATCATCGAAGCAAAGAAACACCAAGGATATATAGGCATTGAACAACACACTGAACCACATGGACTTAACTGATATATACAGAACTTTTCACCCCAAAGAAGCAAAATATACATTCTTTTCAAATGCACATGGGACATTTTCAAAGACAGACCACATGATAGGACACAAAACAAGCCTCAACAAATTCAAGTAAATTGAAATCATATCAAGCATCTTTTCAGACCACAATGCCTTGAAACTAAAAATCAACCACAGAAAAAAAAATCAAAGACACCCAAACTTATGGAGAATGAATAACATGCTATTAAATAATGAATGGGTTAACAATGACATCAAAGAAAAAATCAAGAAATTTCTAGAAACTAATGATAATGAACACACAACAGCCCAAAACCTATGGGACACAGCAAAAGCAGTCCTAAGAGGGAAGTTCATAGCAATACAGGCATATCTGAAAAGGATAGAAGAATCTCAAATAAAAAATCTAACCCTAAAGCTACAAGAACTAGAACAACAACAACAAACAAATCCTAGGGCAAGAAGAATGAAGGAAATCATCAAGGTCAGAGCAGAATTAAATGACATAGAGACTAAACAAACAATCCAAAAGATCAACGAAAATAGGAGCTGGTTCTTTGAAAAAATAAACAAAATCGAGAAGCCTCTAGACAGGTTCATCAAGAAAAAAAAGGGAGAAGACCCAAATAAACAAAATCAGAAATGAAAGAGAAATCACGACTGATACCTCAGAAATACAAATGATAGTAAGAAGTTAACTACAAACAACTGTATGGCAAGAAATTTGACAACCTAGAAGAAATGGACAAATTTCTAGAAACATATAACCTTCCAAAACTGAATCAAGAAGAAGTAGAAAGTCTCAACAGACCAATAACAAAGAAGGAAACCAAAACAGTAATCAAAACTCTCCCTGCACACAAAAGCCCTGGACTGGATGGCTTCACAGGAGAATTTTACAAAACTTTTAGGGAAGAACTAACTCCTACCCTCCTCAAACTATTCCAAAAAATCCAAGAAGAGGGAAAAACCCGAAACTCTTTCTATGAAGCCAGTATTACCCTAATCCCAAAACTAGGTCAAGACACAACAAAGAAAGAAAATTACAGGCCAATATCACTGATGAACATAGATGCTAAAATCCTCAATAAAATTTTGGCAAACAGGATCCAGCAATACATCAAAAAGATTATACACCACGATCAAGTGGGATTCATTCCAGGGATGCAAGGATGGTTTAATATTTGCAAATCAATAAATATAATACATCACCTAAACAAAATAAAAGACAAAAACCACATGATCATATCAATAGATGCAGAAAAAGCATTTCATAAAGTACAACACCCATTTATGATGAAAACACTCAGCAAAATGGGACTAGAGAGGGCATACCTTAACATAATTAAGGCTATATATGAGAAGCCTGAAGCCAACATCATACTCAATGGACAAAAACTGAAAGCATTCCCCCTGAAATCAGGAACTAGACAAGGCTGTCCTCTCTCTACACTCCTATTCAACATAGCGCTGGAAATCCTAGCCACAGCAATCAGACAAGAAAAAGAAATAAAAGGCATCCAAATTGGGAAAGAAGAAGTAAAACTATCATTATATGCAGATAACATGATAGTATACCTAGAAAACACTATAAACTCCACTAAAAGACTATTCGATATAATAAGTGAATTTGGCAAAATTGCAGGGTACAAAATAAATATACAGAAATCTAAGGCATTTCTGCATACCAACAATAAAATATCAGAGACAGAGACAAAAAATACCTTTACTATAGCAACAAGAAAAATAAAGTACCTAGGAGTAAACTTAACCAAAGAGATAAAAGACCTGTACTCTGAAAATTACGTAACATGAAGAAAGAAATTAAGGAAGATACAAATAAATGGAAGCAAATACCATGTTCCTGGATGGGAAGAATCAACATCATCAAAATAGCCATACTACCCAAAGCAATTTACAGATTTAATGGAATCCCTATTAAAATACCAATGACATATTTCACAGACATAGAACAAATACTCCAAAAATTCATATGGAACCAAAATAGACCCCAAATAGCAAAAGCAATCTTGAAACAGAAGAACACAGCAGGAGGAATCACAACACCAGATATCAAACAATACTACAAAGCCACTGTGATCAAAACAGTATGGTACTGGCATAAGAACAGACACATAGATCAGTGGAACAGAATAGAGTCCAAAAATCAACCCAGGCCTCTATGGTCAACTAATCTTTGATAAAGGAGGAAGGAACATAAAATGGAGTGAGAAGAGGCTCTTTAACAAATGGTGCTGGGAGAACTGGACAGGGACTTGCAAAAAATTGAAACTAGACCACCAACTTACACCACACACGAGAATAAACTCAAGATGGATCAAAGACTTAAATGTAAGCCGTGAAACCATAAAAGTCCTAGAAGAAAACATAGGCAGGAAAATTTCAGATATCTCACGTAACAATATCTTCATGGATACATCTCCTAAGGCAAAAGAAATAAAGGAAAAAATAAGCAAATGGGATTACATCAAACTAAAGAGTTTCTGCTCAGCAAAAGAAAACATCAGCAAGGTGAAAAGGAAACAAACCATATGGGAAAACATATTTGCCAATGACATCACAGACAGGGGACTGATTTCCAAAATATATTAAGAGCTTATATGACTCAACATCAAGAAAACAAACAACCCAATTAAAAAATGGGCAAAGGACCTGAACAAACACTTCTCCGAAGAGGACATACAGAAGGTCCATAGACACATGAAAAAATGCTCAACATCATTAGCCATCAGGGAGATGGAAATAAAAACCACAATGAGATACCATTTTACACCAGTCAGTATAGCCATCATCAACAAATCAACAAACAACAAGTGCTGGCGAGGATGTGGAGAAACGGGAACCCTACTGCACTGTTGGTGGGAATGCAGACTGGTGCAGCCACTATGGAGAACAGTATGGAATTACCTCAAAAGATTAAAAATGGAACTGCCTTTTGAACCAGCGATTCCACTGCTAGGACTATACCCGAAAAATCCTAAAACACTAATTCAAAAGAACTTATGCACCCCTATATTCATAGCAGCACTGTTTACAATAGCTAAGTGCTGGAAACAGCCTAAGTGCCCATCTGTAGATGAGTGGATTAAAAAACTGTGGTACATTTACACAATGGAATACTATGTAGCAGAAAGAAAGAAGGAACTCCTGCCGTTTGCAATAACATGGATGGAACTGGAGAGAATTATGCTTAGTGAAATAAGCCAGGCAAAGAAAGAAAAATACCATATGATATCACCTAATACAGGAAACTAAAGAACAACACAAACAAACAAACTAAATAGGACAAAGAGCAGAATAGCAGTCAATGGGTGGGGGTAGAAGGGGGATAAGTGAGGGAAGGGTTTAGTCAAAGAACGTGTATAAATGACTCATGGACATGGACAACGGGGAGGATATGATTGTGGGAGAAGGGGTGGGCTGGATGAGGGAGAGAAATGGGGGAAAAATGGGACAGCTGTAATTGAAAGACCGTCGTCGTCGGCAGCCGTCCGTCTGGAGAGACGATGGCGTAGCTTCCTGAGAGTCTATCTGCACCGCCGAGAATGGCTGTGCAGTCCGATTCGGGAGTGACAATCCCTGCCGCACTTGGTACAGGTGAAGGCAGATGGCTGTTGTTGCTGCTGCTGACGCTGCTTCCGCCTCGATCTTTTCTGGACCGCCTCCTCGTTGCGCGCAGCCTCCGCGCGTGACGTACCTTGCCTGACCGCGAGCCTCCAGGCTAGGCGGTCATCTGCTTGAACTTCCCATGTGTTGAGATTGATGGAGCATTGTGTCATGTCCTTTTTGCAGATGTCTTTGAACCGCAGTTTTGGGCGCCCTGTCATCCTCTTGCCTTCTGCTAGCTCGCCGTAGAGGAGGTCTTTGGGGATACGGCCTGCATCCATTCTTTTGACATGGCCAAGCCACCTGAGGCGTCTCTCGCTAAGAACTGCATGCAAACTGCTCATATTGGCTCGCTTCAGCACCTCGGTGTTGGGGACCTTATCCTGCCAGGCGACATGCAGGACGCGTCGCAGGCACCTCATGTGGAAGCTGTTGAGTTTCCTTTCGTGCCTTGCGTAGGTGGTCCACGTCTCGCTGCCATAGAGGAGAGTGCTGAGTACGCAGGCTTGGTAGATGCGCAGTCTGGTTTTCTCAGTGAGGCTGGAATTGTTCCACGCTCGCCGGTTCAGTCTGGCCATAACTGTGGCTGCCCTGGCGATTCTCCGGTTGACCTCCAAGTCGACTGACAGAGAGCTCGAGATGGTGGACCCGAGGTAAGTGAAGTCGTTGACAACCTCCAGGGTGTATCCGTCGATGGTGATGCATGGGGGAGTCCCCGTGCCTTGAGCCATAACATTCGTCTTCGTCAGGCTGATGGCTAGTCCGAACTCCTTGCATGCATGGGAAAGGCAAGTGACTAGCTGCTGGAGTCCCTCTTCGGAGTGTGATGTCAAAGCTGCGTCGTCGGCGAAGAGCATCTCACGGATGAGCACCTCTTTGACTTTGGTCTTGGCTCGTAGACGGGCCAGGTTGTAGAGCTTGCCATCGGATCTGGTGTGAATGAAGACACCCTCGCTGCAGTCCTTAAAGGCGTATTGGAGGAGCATGGAGAAGAAGATTCCGAACAGCGTAGGCGCGAGGACGCAGCCCTGCTTTACTCCACTGCTGACTGGGAAGGCCTCAGAGGTTGCGCCGTTGTAGGACACCGTGCTGTGCATGTTGTCGTGAAAGGACATGACCACAGCAAGCAGATGTGGTGGACAGCCAATCTTCCGTAGCAAGCTGAAGAGTCCGCTTCGACTGACCAGATCAAACGCCTTCGTGAGGTCAATAAAGGCGAGGTAGAGTGGTTTATGCTGCTCGTGACACTTCTCCTGCAGCTGGCGTAGGGAGAAGATCATGTCCACTGTTGAGCGGCCAGCTCTGAAGCCACACTGGGACTCTGGGTAGACGCGGGAAGCAAGGGTCTGCAGGCGGGCAAGAGCGACCCGAGCGAATACTTTGCCGACGACGCTGAGGAGAGAGATGCCCCGGTAGTTGTTGCAGTCGCTGCGGTCTCCTTTGTTCTTGTACATGGTGATAATGTTGGCGTCTCTCATATCCTGGGGGATGTAACCCTCCTTCCAGCAGCGACAGAGTAGATGGTGGAGCGGCTGTAGCAGGACTGGTTTCCCGCTCTTTAGGATTTCTGGAGGGATTCCGTCGCTTCCTGGTGCTTTCCCGCAAGCGAGGCGGTCGATGGCTTTGCCGAGCTCTGCCGCAGTAGGTGGGGTGTCTAGCTCCTCCATGACTGGTAGGTCTGGGATGGCGTTAAGAGCAGTGTCTGTTACGGTGTTCTTCGTTGCGTACAGCTCGAGGTAGTGCTCGGTCCACCGCCGCATTTGCTGTTCCTGGTCAGTGATGACCTCACCTGTCTTGGACTTAAGGGGGGCGATCTTGGAGGGGATTGGGCCTGTTGCCTTCTTGATACCCTCATACATTCCTCGTGCGTTGCCTATATCGGCGGCTTCCTGAATGCTTCTGCACAGGTTTAGCCAATAGGTGTTGGCACAGTGGCGGGCGGTCTTCTGGACTTTGTTCCTGGCAGCCCGTAGAGCTTGAAGTGTACTGGGAGTGGGCGTGACCTTGTAAGCCAGTAGGGCCTTCCTCTTAGCCTCGATCACGGGTTCCATTTCTTCCCAGTGAGCCTCGTACCAGTCAGCGTTCTTCCGCTCTTTCTTCCCGTAAGCAATAATGGCGGAGTTGTATATGGCGTCGCGGAGACGTGGCCAATTGGATTCGATAATGTCATCTGCCGCCACTCCCTCGCCGAGTGCATCTTCCATCTTGTTGATGAATTGCTGGGTCTTAACTGGGTTGCTGGCACAACTGGTGTTGATGCGTGGGCGACCCTTCATCTTGGAGTGGTGCAACCTCTTCGGCATTATGCGCACCTTGCTTACCACGAGGGCATGGTCCGTGTCGCAGTCTGCACTGTGGTAGCTGCGGGTGAGGAGGGTGCTGCCAATATCTGTTCTTCTGGTGATGACGAGGTCAAGCTGGTGCCAATGACGGGAGCGGGGGTGCCTCCATGACACCTGGTGGATCTCTTTGCACTTGAAGAATGTGTTTGTCACGCACAGGCCGTGGTGACACAAAAGCTCAAGCAGTCGCTGACCATTCTCATTGATCTTTCCTCTCCCAAAGTTTCCAAGGCAGGTGGGCCAGGCCATGTGGTCAGCTCCTACTCTTGCGTTGAAGTCTCCAAGGAGATAGAGAGCGTTACTTCTGGGAATCTTGGATAACGCTTCGTCCAGTGCATGGTAGAACTGTTCTTTCTCTTCGGTGGTGGCGCAGAGGGTTGGGGCATACGCGCTAAGAATGCTGACTGGGCCGAAAGTTGTTGACAATCGGAGGGTAAGTAATCTCTCTGTGCCTCCTGTGGGTGGCTCTATGGAGTTAACAAGCGTGTTCTTCACAGCGAACCCAACACCATGCTGTCTTGGTTGGTCCGGAGACTTCCCTTGCCAGTAGAAGGTGTAGTTGGTTTCTCTGATAGTTCCGTTGTCGGCCAACCGGGTCTCCTGTAGAGCCGCAATGTCGATGTTTAGTCGTGCCAGTTCCCTATCGATGACAGCGGTTTTCCTGGCACCCTTGATCCACGGAAGGTCTGCAGTAAGTCCGGGGCACATGGTCCTGATGTTCCAGCTAGCGAGGCGAAGAGCCGGAGGCTTCTTTCTTGTTGTTTGCTTGGAATTAACTGGTGCGGGTGTTTTGTGGCCCACTTTTCGAGAGGCGCCTCTCTGATCCCCACGCACCCAGTGGGGCAGGCGAGCCATGGCGAGACGGTAGCTGTCCAGTGAGGTGCGATGACCTCTCCCACCGTCAGAGGAGACCCCTGGTGCTCGTTTCCTTCGCCAATTGGATGAGCTTATAACCGGTATCTGTCTCCTCCCGTGTTGAGTCGACATCTTGCGATGACGCTGGAGTGTCCTCTCAAGTGAAACTGAAGCTACAGAGCCTGGGCAGGGTGATATGGAGGGTCTGCTGTTGCCCATGCAGCAGACCCCCCCTCTCTTCGCAGCTGAAGGGTCCAAGGGAAAGACAAAGTCAATACAGCTTGGCTTCAGGTGCGCCGCAGGAGTTGCCGGTGTTGACTACAATGTCAAACCGCCTTAGGGACTCCGGCTCCGGATTTTCTGTCGGGGTTTACTCCCTTAGCCTTTCCCCTGAAGAGGTATGCCGCAAGGCAGCGGAGGTTTTCTGGGGTCAGAGTTTTCCTTCTCTGATTTTAGAGATGTCCTTCCTCTTTCCTCCTTTACAGTCTTGAGGGCAGCATTTACAGGCTAAAATAGAAAACTGGCAGTGTAACCTTCTAAGCAGATACTACCAATACCCTGCTTGGGTATACTCACCCAACAATAAACATCTCTTAAATGTCCTCCAAGTGCCATGCCTCGAATTAGTAAATGGCAGTGCAATGGCAGCCAAACATTTGGATCAGTTTCACTAAGTAAACCACCAACACAAGTAGGTTTTTAAAACAATAGAATAGTGTCTCATTTTATTAAAAATAATAACTATTTTTAAGCAACTTACCAGCAACACTGAATAAAAACCTGAATTGAAAGACCAAAAAATAAAAAAAAATAAAATTGATTTTCAGACAAAAAAACAAACAAACAAAGAAACAAAAAACGTCAAAGCCTACTGGTATGTGTATGAAGGATGTCAGGAAGCCTTTCTTCTTTGAGCCTCAGTCTCTCCATCTGTAAAACGATCTCTAAAGTATCCATGAGCTCCTACATGCTTATGATTCAGGTCAATTTTAAAGGTGATGATTGGACATTGTTCCTTTTTTGTTATAAAACCTTGTGTAAAAGCTGGTTGTTTTTATTATCTTTTCTCATGTTAAGGCAACCTGGGCTCTAGGAGAAAATGAAGCTTAATGCATAGAATAGGTGGCCAGTTGTTGCTAAGGCAGAACAGGGGATGAATGCAGTCCCAGGGAGCTAGCCTGGGTCTTGGGGCGGATCTTCACAGTGGGGCTAGGAGATCCAGTCTCATGAAAATGCGGAGATGAGCAAGTACATATTATCCCTCAGATATAAGAGGAAGCTGAAAACTGTTGCACTCAGGAGAGCTAGCAGGAAAAATAGAAAAGAAAAGAAAAAAAAAAGAAAACTGCTTCAATAGAGGAAGTCTGGGTAGCTTACAGAACCAGGATAAGAAAACATTTTAAAATCATTTTCTGAAAGCGGTGCCCTTTTAAGACTCAGACTGTAGGGGAAAGACTTTCTGCCCTTTGCTGTATAAATGACTACATGTCCTTTGGGAAAGAAGTCTTCCTTGTCACTTCCAGCTGGGATTACAACATTTATCTATATATCCCCATGGCACCTTGTGCGTGACTCTCCTATAGCTCTTAGCAGTCACCTGACCTCTTGTGTGAAGTGTTCAGTCAGTGCCTGCTAACTTAATGAATCTCTATGACTTTGAACATGAAGTTCCAATCCCTCTGAAAGGAATAAATTCTTATCCTTCTCAATGGGAGACAATGATACCTTTGTCCTACAGGAGAATCAGAGCCAAAGTTACAGATCCAGTACAGTAATAACTGACAACAACAATAATAACAACAACAACAATGATTTTCCCCACTAACTTAGCACTTTATGATTTATAATGTCCTTTAATATGCAATTTTGCATTTTAGTCATACAGCCTTATTTGGGGAATATAAGAATGATTCCTTTTTGGAAATCAAGAGTGAGAGAGGTAAAGCGACATCCAACATCACTAGTATTAAATGCCCATGTCAGACCTAAAACCCAACTCCCAAGTACACATCCCTAGGAGCTGTCATAGATTTAATAATTACTATGTTTATGAAAACCTGGCTCTCATGGGCCTTTCAATGCCTGCAAATGCAGCAGTTTGGAGGTGCAGACCACTGACCTCACAACGGTAGCAGTGAACATGGAAATCGCGATCCAGAGCCACAATCCGGACAGTCTCCTCCTGGCCCGGGGCTGGCATGATAGGCTCCTTGCATACAGAACATCTCGGGGCAAATTTCCTGAAAACAAAGGCATAGTTTTGGTTAGATACTGAACATAAACAATGACAAAGAGGTGAGACACAAAGATTAAAATATAAAAATAAAGCCCTGGCTGCTATGGCTCAGTGGATTGAGCGTTGGACTATGAGCCAAGTGTCGCTGGTTCGATTCCCAGTCAGGGCACATGACGAGGTTACACGTCAGGTCCCCTGTTGGGGGCGCGAGTGAGAGGCAACCACACAGTGATGTTTCTCTCCCTCTCTTTCTCCTTTCCCCTCTCTCTGAAAATAAAATAAATAAACAAATTATTTAAAAAAACTCAAAAAGAAAATAATTAAAAAAAAATAAAATATAAGAATAAAAGGTGGAAACTGAGAAAACATCTGATCTACCGGTCTGTGACCTTGAGCAAGTTGTTTTCCTTCTCTAGGTCTGCTTCCTCAACCCTAAAATAAGAGAGTTAGACTAGGTGACTGTTGAGGTCCCTGCAGATCATAAACGATGTTGGGAGAGGTGGAGGAGTGACTGTGAATTGCTGATGCATGAGAGCACCTAGGAGCCACTGGCCATGTGGTATGTGACATGGAGTTCACCTGTGGATAGACTCCATACACAAGTCCTGGGATAGCCAAAGGGGAGAACAAAAGTCCTAGAGGTCCCTGCTTGTCCTGCCATTTGCTTCTAGACTTTTATACAGAACAGGCCTGACCTCACTGTTTTGATCTGGTAACTTTGCCTCATTTCCACTTATTAAAGTCTCTTTCTTTGAAATGTGTCTCGAATTCTATGAATTAAGCCTTAAATGACTATTTTTCAATGCAGCAGAAGTTAGTGCATTTAAATACTCTTTACATTAAACTTACTGTGGTCAAGATTGCAGTTCCTACATCTTGGTTGTTAAACTTTTGTTTAAAAAAAAAGGTAAAAAGTTGTCAAATTGTCTATCCTTTAAAGGATTACAACAGGTCTGAAAGGTAAATGTATATGAACACATATATATTTACACCTACTCACACACACCTACATATCATTTTGAGGTTCTCTGTTGGTAAGGAATTTTAATATTTATTAATATCTTAATATTTCTTACTACGAATGATAGGCCTAACATTCTCTTTCTCATAACAGATTAATAGGATGCAAATAGAGGCCATGTATCCATTTATATCTTCTGGAGATTAGGGGTGGTATTTGTGAAGGTGTGAAATGAGACATGATTTGAAATGGGCATAGATAAGGAGTGAAAAAATTCAAAATAAGAAAAACAGACTGTGCAACTCCGTTTATTCATGGTAATGGCTTTAAGATTGATGATGTTAAAATTTATTTATTTGTGGTGAGACTTAAAAAGAAATAATGATAGTAATCTAATACTTTACGGAGCACTTTATGGTTGTCAAAGCATTTTTACATATATTATGCTCTATATGTAATACATATTAATTTTCCTGACAGCGTCCAAAAGGCATCTGTATAGCTGCAATCTAAATAAATATGAATTAAACAGCAGATCAATTGATTGCTATGAAAGAAAAATTAAAAGGACCATGGTAAACTGCGGCAGTAATCAGTTACTATAATTGGTATTTTGTGCAAGAAGTTTATATTCAGCGGCAAAAAATTGTTTTGGACTATCTGATTATTTTTGAATCTGGGTCAGCTTTAGTGAAATGAGCAGGCTTCTAGAATCAACAGCAAAATCTCCTTTCCCCAGACTCATTGTGACTTGTAAATTCTGTGAGAAAAGTATGTCTTTCCTATCACTGAATCCATGAGCCTTACATAATTTCCCCAAGTAGGATTACTTACTGTAGGATATGTCATTGAATTTGCTTATTATGGTAGGAATTATTTGCATATCTTTGGGATTCACCAAACTGTAACCTTCCATAACATGGGATTTGATCCATTGCTGAGTCCCCCAGAACAACCACTATGACTATTGCAGAGCAGAAATGCAGGTTATAGCTAATGAAATGACGCATGTGCCACATTTCTCTATTAAAAAAAAATGTTACTTGGGCCTTTATGTTCAATCTCAAGGTCCTTCCTCTTTGGAAAGGCAAAAACTGTATTCTTGCTGAGTAACGATTCCTTCCTACCAATTGGCCTCATTTCCATGATGACAAGAAGTAAAGAGACAGGAAGTGGTTTCTACACTCCTCACTGTGTTCCTTGGCCAGCATTTCAAGGATTGTTCCAGATCTCAGGTGGATTATTTCAACTTTAGTTCACTGAGCAGATAATAATAATAATAATAATAATAATAATATAAATAAATTTGATAACATTTTTGATGGCTAAAATAGCTACCACTTATTGAGTGCCTATTATGTGCCAAGTCCTGTTAAGTACTTGACCTTATTTTCTGCTGACAGCAACGTTATGAGGAACCACTTTTATCATTTCTACTTTACAGCCACGGAAGCCAAGGCTCAGAGGGGGGTGGTCTTAATCATCCTGTGTCCTGGCACATTCCTGGCAATCAACAAATGGATGCTGATGAAACAAATAAATGGATGAGTATAACATACTTGATAAGAAAGCACAGATAGTGGAATAAAGGTTCAATACAATGAAAGGGTCAGTTAAATAGGCCTCCTTCTCTGGGCTCACTGTGCTGGCACTGGGAATACAGACAGAAACAAGGACTTCAGCAATCAGTGAGGGAGTTTTATCTATTTCTGTATTTGTTCTATTAACTTATATATACATATCCTATTATATTGCAAAAACAACTTAAGGTGGTTACTGCAATATTTTATGTGTGTGCACATGTGTATTTTTTTTTTTTTTATTACTAGTCAGACTCTGTGAGTGCTATCTATAGCCAATTTATAAAACTCTGTAGGTCAGAAGGGGATGTAAATTGGAACATGAGGATAAGGCGGGAATGAGATCAGGGAAAGCTTCTTGGGGAGATGGCAGTTAAGTTGTACCTTGAAAGATGGCCAAGGTGAAATGGGAAAGTGTGTATGTGTGTTGGGGTGAGATACAGTCAGTCTGCTCAAACTGAGTTTGAATAGTCCTCTGAAATTATATATGGGAAAGAGTTTCTCCCTTCTAGGCTGGAGGGCTTGAGCCAACCTGGACTGAAGGTGGTTATTTAAGGAATGGCCCATTCACAAGGCCTCAAAAATAGTACTTCAGAAGCTCATTAGTCAAAGTGCACACCAAGACCACCTAGGGGCTTGTCAGAAATTCAGAACCTTAGGGTCCACCCCAGACCTAAGCAATTAGAATCTGCAGTTTAATAAGATCCCCAAGTGACTTGTAAGCATATTGAAGTTTGGAAGGCACAGATTTAAAAGACAGAATTGTAAGCAGGTGAGATAATTCTTATTCATGGGCCTCCTCTATCTCATGGTAACTTCCACTCCCAAGGTGCTCTCATAACAGCCAAACAAATCTTCCTTGAATGTGGAGACGCCTTTCCTAACTCTAAACCCTTATTTATTGCCAGAGTTACTCATTCTGCCAGGAATCTCCTTGTTTCCTACTTAGGACACTGGAAATTCTACTTCTGGAAGCCTTCTCAGAGCCCAGGAACAAGTACTTGCTTTGACTCTGGCTCAAGCCTTTGCCTGTCCTTACTGCCTGGTTTTGAGCCCTTCTTGCCTCACAGCACACAACATTCTGCACCTTCCTCCTGACAAGCTCCTTGCTGACAGAGGCTTCTTTCTATTTATCTGTGCAATGTCACCCTATGCAACTTCTCTCCTTCTATCTCTCTCTTTTAGTATTTAGTGCAGTAAGGGGCACACAGAAACCTCTTTGTAGATGAGGTTGCCTTGAATTAAAATACATTTCCTAAAAGCTCACAAAGGAAGACCTATTCAGAATGGCCAAGAACAAGCCCCCGCCCCCCCGCCCCCAATTGCTTGCAGAAGAAGGCTGTAGTTCCCTAAACTACCCTCTCCCTAGCTTCGTAGTGCCCACCCTGGGTTGGACTTTTTAGCTGCCTTGTGTTCTAGTACTTTAAAGGCTCAGAGAGTTCTGTACACTGTTCTCATATTTTGCTTTGAGAAATGGGGAAAAGATTTTTTAAAAAGCATTCCCCTCTAAACACTTGCCAGTCATACAGACAACATTATTTTTAAAAAATAATTTGTGTTTTAACATGCCACTGCATCAGCAGTGGTGGTGGGGGAGACTGTTGGGGGCTAGAGATGATTTTCCTTTCCTATTGCTCAAGTCTGCTTTTCTGGGGCATTCAGAATCACACATTTATGTCACCAGTCGCAAGTCTCTAATTATGCTCCCCACTTCTAGAAATGGAAGATAAATGCATAGATATAAACTTACATTTGTCAGAATTGATTTTCTATTTTAATTGAGGGTGTAATATATCATTCTTTATCAGCAACAGAAACATGTGTGCTCTGATTATATCTGTCAGTCTTTCTTGGATTAGGGTGAATCTAAGAAAGGAGAGACGAAGTAACAGAAACATACTCCCCATTGGTATCTTTTCAGTTCCCTTGAATAGATGCAGATTTCCTTTTCTCATGTGTAATTACAGGCTAAAAATATCAATAACGTGAAGTACAATTTATGCTGTGACTGCCCTTTCAAAGTGAGCCCTTCCTTGTCTAATTCATGTGGAGAATTTCTGCCTCTGGGGTGTTTTAATTCATTCAGCCTCAGGTCTTTTGGTGAGGTTTTCACTTTCTTTGCTACTTGGAAATTGGTAAGGAAATTCATTTTTAAACTATGAGTCTCAGGTCCCCAAACTGCTTGTGGCAAGTACCTCTTGGTTGTTGACAATCAACAGAGTGGTGAAAATTAACCCACAAGACTGCATATCTGGAGGCCCTAGAATGGATATCCAAACTGGTGAGCCATACAAGCTTAATTTCTTTGAGAGCCTCAGACTACCTAAAAAGGCACTGCCCAGCAAAGAGTCTAGATATCATATCTAAGCTTTCATACAGTTCCTAAAAATGTGACTAACAAATTAACTAAGTGGCCAAATAAAAATAAGCAAAACACAAAACCATACAATTTTCATGAAGAACCCATGAAAAAGGGACCAGCAAGTGAAAAAATTGAGGAAGTGGGGACATATTTTTCCAGGCCCATGAGTAAGTGGTCTTGACCTTGAGGCTCTATTTTCTAATCCTCCTCAAAAGACTGCACAGTGCTGTATTTATTAATTTCATTAGAAAATATCCTGCAAAATAGAAGACCTGGCTGAGAGAAAAGGTGAGGGGAGGGTATGAATGTGTTGATAATGGCATTAAGCTGTCTCTGAGTATGTGAGAGGCTTGCATTAGTAAGGACGTAATTGTTCTCTACCCGTCCCCCTATAGCTCACTATCTGCAGAGTGGTAGGATGAAGAGGGAATCCTGAGCTCTAGAGAGAATGTTGGGCTGTTATAGCTGCAGAGGTTTAAAACAGGGCCTGGTTTAATGACCAAACTGAAGAGCTCAAGAGAAACTGAGCAATTGTTCAAAGTCACACACCTTGTTCACGTTCAGGCCAGGGAGGGCTAGCCCAGGATCCTGCCTCTTTCCACTACAAACACTCTGTGGCTGAGTGAACTTTCTCACAATTAGCACCACCCAAAAATGCCAGAAACCAACCCCTAGGGAAGCCCTGAAGCGGAGGCTAGGCTGGCAAGACCACATGGACCACCTGATAGCAATTCCTGCATTGCATGAGGGGGATCAATCAATTCTTTTTAAGGTCACATCAAATCCTGAGATTCCATAGCCCTGAGAGAGAAGACCAAGTGACCCAGCTGCCAGGCAGTGAGGACAGACTGCAGAAGACTGGTGGGCTGGAGTCAGGAGGGTAGATGGCTTACTTGTGGAAGTCCTCAATGCAGTGAATGAGGCCGCCAGCATCCACGGTGAACGGGATCCCATCCAGGCTGCGGTGGCACATCACACAGGTAAAGCAGTGAGGATGATAGGCCTTACCGGTGGCTCGGAGAATCCGCTCCATGATGGGCTTGGAGCACACACTGCACTGCTCCAGGGTATTCTGGGGAGGGAAAGAAAAATGCCAATGATGGGTAGGAACTAGAGATGCTTCACTTTTGCAGTAGTTTACAGCCTGATACGCACTGTCACAGGACACACTGGCTCAGGTGCTTGTCACAGTCAGTACTTTTACAAACTTGATTATAGAGAGAAGAAAATGTACTCAGATGCATCAAGTGGTTTTTCTCCAGTCCCCCAGGTAATAGGTGGCAGATGTTGAATTTAAAACACATCTTCTGATTCTTACCCTTGTTCCACTATAGCAGGGGTGATAACAAACTTTTCTGTAAAGACCCATTGAGTAAATATTTCTGGCTTTCTTGCAACACCACAATTATACCATTGTAATGCGAAGGCAGCCATAGACAGTACGTAAGCAAATAGGCATGGCTGTGTTTTAATGAGACTATATACAAAGCAGGTGGTGCACTGGATTTGGTCCATCCAACCCAGGTTCTCCATGGAAAGAACACTTCACTATTACTTCTAAAGTGTGCTTCATCATCAAAGACCTAGTAGGGTCACCAAGGACCCCAACATTTTAGAGTGGTCTGTCTGATAACTGATACTCACAGAGTATGGTAGCTGCAGATTTCAATCAGAGCTCATCACAATCAATGAGGCTTTGATCATTTAAAGCCTTGATTCAAACACTATCTCCAAGTTTAGTGCTGTAAACTCTTAATGGAAATGTTGAACCCAGATAAGGAGTTCCAGTTTTGAGAAGTCAATTAATAAAGTGAATTTGTCTGGCTTTAAAGGTATGCTCAGTTTTAAAAATACATATCTCCATTAAAGAGAATAGCATTCATTGACTCAGGACTCAGAAATATTGATAAAATTAGTTTACTTTTCATCCTTCCCTAAATCTCATGCTCTCTTACCAAAGAACCATGGTTCACATGTTTCTACTGAGATGTCTGGACTGACTCACTGAGTTTACATCTAGAATAAACCTGGGATGGGGATCTTGTTAGAAAGATGCAGAACTGGAAGAGTTGTGGAAATTA
The DNA here is from genome assembly GCF_987537825.1 of Furipterus horrens. Taxonomy (NCBI): domain Eukaryota; kingdom Metazoa; phylum Chordata; class Mammalia; order Chiroptera; family Furipteridae; genus Furipterus; species Furipterus horrens. The sequence continues at coordinate 49,196,419 of NW_028327171.1, read as the reverse complement.
AAAATTAATTGCCCTCTTACCACAAGAATCTTTAAACGGGCATTAGGCAAGATGTACCTGTGGGGAGATAATAAGTGTGCTAATGTCTCAACTCGTCGTCGGCAGCCGTCCGTCTCGAGAGACGATGGTGTAGCTTCTTAAGAGTCTTTCTGCACCACCGAGAATGGCTGTGCAGTCCGACTCGGGAGTGACACGGTATCTGTCTCCTCCCGTGTTGAATCGACATCTTGCGATGACGCTGGAGTGTCCTCTCCAGTGAAGCTGAAGCTACAGAGCCTGGGCAGGGTGATATGGAGGGTCTGCTGTTGCCCATGCAGCAGACCCCCCCTCTCTTCGCAGCTGAAGGGTCCAAGGGAAAGACGGAGTCAATACAGCTTGGCTTCAGCCGCGCCGCAGGAGTTGCCGGTGTTGACTACAACGTCAAACTGCCTTAGGGACTCCGGCTCCGGATTTTCTGTCGGGGTTTACTCCCTTAGCCTTTCCCCTGAAGAGGTATGCCGCAAGGCAGCGGAGGTTTTTTGGAGTCAGAGTTTTCCTTCTCTGATGTGCCCTGACTGGAAGATCGAACCAGCGACACTTAGCTCGCAGGCCAATGCTCAATCCACTGCAGCAATGGTTTCTGCTGGGCTTCCTTATTTGCATCTCCCTTCTTCCGTAGTACATCCCTGTCCCCAAAGTGACTTCTAGTTTCCTTTCCAAACCACAGATGTGACCAGATAATTTTCCTATTAGCAAAAACTTATATGGCTCCACAATGTAAAAGAGAGATAGTTCCATATCTGGCATTCAACCTCCCTTTCTAGGCTGATTCCTCTAATGCCTCAGAATGCTCACACATGTTCAAAGCATGAAAGGTGTTCATACTCCTGTGTATTGGTTAATACTTGAAGTGACTTGCAATTTGCCATTTTGACCTTTTGAGGTATGGGCCAGAAGGCAACTTCACAGCGATCTTCCCTTGATGTCCTCATTTGAAATAAACGGCTTCTTTCTCTCCCCTTCCCAAGCACTTTAGATTGCTTACAGCACTTACCATCATTCACTGTATTAATGCTATTTGCACATACACCTATTTCCTCTCTCAGACTGCAATTTCTTTAAGGGCTGGGACTATGTCTTAGATGCATTTCTCTGTCCCATAGTAAACCTAGTATACTACCTGGAATAAAATAAGGCCAGGATGAATGCATGCTAGAAGAATGAATGAAGGAATACTGTGCACATCTCATCTTGCAGCACACTGCTGCCATGACTCCCCTGACTCAGGAATCAGTCAAGATGAGTTGGTAAATCCATCCCATCATCATCCTCTCCTCAAAGCTGCGGTTGCTGCGGGTTCTGAAATTGCTTAGTATGCCTCTGGTCACAGTCTAAACTCATGGAAACTATTAACCTATTTTCACTCTATTTTGAAGTGGTGAAATTAAAATAGCAGAAAAACATCAGATGAGATCCTGAAGACAACAATGGTCTGGACAATGAGGACCTTGCTATGTTTCTACTCTGGTGATCTGAGCTAATGTGGCCAGAAACTCTCTTCTTAGGACTTGTGTTTTGTTCCTCTGTGGGTTTTAACTTTATTTTTTCCTTTAAGGCAGCCCTGTAATAGAGTTGAACAAACCAGAAAATACTGGATCAGAAAATGTTTCTGTTTGCACTGAGGCTTGGCTGTGAGATTCAGCCCATTTACTTGAAACCATCAGCAACCTATAAGGTTGAGTCAATTTCTAAGGAAATTCTTCATGGTCTATGGAAGCCCTGTTTAAAGGACAGGTAATCTGAACATTTCTTCTATAAAGGCAAAAGTATAAAATATGTTTAAAGGGAGACTATGGTAAAATGGCCATAAATCAGAAAATAAAGGTTCCAAGAATGCAGCTGACTGTGAGCTTGGGCTCGCACATGGTGGAGAACAACTTGTCTAGCTGGCTCTCTTTACTGTACTCTTCTCCTTTCAATTTGCAATTGGTCTGTTAGGATCCTTAGACATATCTTCTATTTGAGAAAAGATAAATACTCTTGCAATGTCAGAGAGGCGAGCACTGAGCATTCCTCTTGTCCAGGACTCTGATGTCACAGGTGAGAAAACAGACCTGGAGCATTGATGCAGTTGGACCTACATCATGGAGTTCAACAGGGGCAGAGATGGACTGTATCATAATTTCCTTATTGCCAGTAGTTCAGAAAGGGATCTGATGAATTCATTATGTAGCCACAGAGAGGGAAAGTTGCTAGATAAATATATATATGTGTGTGTGTGTGTGTGTGTGTGTGTGTGTGTATAATCCTTCTGGCTTCGTCAACCTGTAGTGTATGACCTTGGGTAAATAATCTCTTCTCTCTAGACACCAGTTTTCTTATAAAGCACTGATTAACTCTAACTGCAATTTTATTACTCTGTGACACATCAGTGTTAAAAACAACAGAAAAAGACCAATGTCTCCATTACTAGATATACTCATATACTAGAAACAACTAGATAACCCTTCATCTGAGATTTTAAAGGAGGTTTCATATATTAGAAACCTGGATTATATAAACTTTACTATGTCTTTTCTCTTGGAATTCCAGAAATTGCTATTGGTAGAATTTCAAGCACCATAGATGATCTCTGTGCTTTCTTATAGATGTTTATTTTAAAGCCAGATGAAAATATGCAGTTTTCATATTTTCTAAAGTAGGTTAAAATTTTTGGAAAATAAAGCCTTCAAGCAAAAAAGTTGAAGAAAGATGTCTCAAAATGTATCCACTCAAATCACACTTGTAGGTGGAGCAGGGGTGCCATGAGTGGCCAGTGGGGAGGTAGGAGGGAACAGCACACTCCAGAATAAGACCCTCAAATCCAGTAGAGTAATTCACAGGATGGTCCAGTAGAGTAATTCATGGGATGGCTCTGGATAAACCTCTACTGAGCTTTCTGCTACAACTGTAATAAGCTATGTTCTTCTACACACCCAGAGATCCTTTTTTACCTAGATAGTAATTAGTCATTCTTCAAAGTTAAGCTCAAATGTTACCTCTTCAGCAAAACCTTTTCTAAATCTCCCTCTGCTTCATTCCAAACAAAATAAGTCACCTCTTTCACTCTCATAAGATTGTATAATGCTTCTCTTATGACACTGAATATAATGTACTTGATTTAATGGTTTATGTCAACATTCATTGACCAAACCGAGCCACCTCTCTGCCCCATGAAGCCACAGTCTTAGGTTGAGTTTCCTAGGAAGCAGATTCTCAAATAGAAACTTCCCTATGGGAAGTTACTGGACAGTGTCTTTGAGATCAAGACCTATGGGAGACTACAGGAAGTTTCTGATTAGAGTAGCTAAACTGAGATGTAGTTACCACAAAAGCTTCTGATGGTTCCATGGATTAGTCTGGGGCTGGAATGGCCCTGCAGAGTTGTTCTTTGAAATCAGGGGATAGGGCCTTTACATTCCTGCATCTACTAGTCAATGGATACAGATTGCTCGCAAGAGGGGGAGTGATCTTGGGTAAAGAGGTTTCCCTCAGTTGACTCAGCTCTGCACCATTAGCTGCTAATAATCCCAGCAGATGGAGGAATGAGAGCCTCAGTCCTGAAGAGGGATCTGGGCAGTGCATTATAGAACCCACAACAGTAACCATTGCTGCCCTAGGCCTGCATAGTCCATGGAACAAAGCAAGCAACTGGTAACCAGCTATGAAATACTTTATAGTTTACTCTAAATGAAGAGCTTAGATTTTCTTCTTAAAAAAAAAAAAAAGGCATTGTTTGAAAAACTTTACAGGGTTTTTAGAATTTGTCTTGGGCAGCTACTCCAATGAACATACAGTTAAAAGGAAAAGATATTATAGACTAGCAGAAAAAGACCCCCCCCCCAAAAAAAATTAGCAGCTCAAAGACACAGCTTATAAACTTTTCTGAAATGATGGTAATACAATTGTGATTAAAAAACAAACAAAAAAAGGTAAGCAGAAATAAAAATAAAATTGTAAAAAAAAAAAATCTTGTACACAAAACTTCCCAAAGCAACTGTTTTTAGAGATACAATCTGGTTGTATCTTTTCTATCCTTGGATATTGTATAAATAACTCCTCTAATTCACAGTCAGAAGAACTAGAAGAATCATCTGAATATAAATGAAGTATATAGATATCATAAGCATTAACTACTAGTTAGATTATAAAGAAAACAACATTTCTATAATTTATATATTGCAAAGGTCTATACATGTTCAATGTTAAGTATTTTACATAAAGAGACATAAGTATTTGAAGATTCAGAAAGCTATAAAGTGTTTCCATTTATAAATGTTAAAATTTTCATTTCATAAAATTAAAATGTAATCATATTCAGTCTTTAGTTTTTTTAAGGTATGAAAGCAATATTGAAACAGGAAAGACTCTTGGAAAGATAAGCGTGACATCTCATGTTCTGGGTACAATTTTGGTTTTTGTTGGGATAAGAATAAAAAGGAAAAAAGGAGAGTTAGAATATATTTAAGGCTTAAAAGTCTTTAGTGCACTGTTGGTGGGAATGCAGATTGGTGTAACCACTGCTACACCAATCTGCATTGGGATTTCCTCAAAAACTAAACATGGAACTGCCTTTTGACCCAGTGATTCCACTGCTGGGAATATACACTAAGAATCCTGAACCACCAATTCAAAAGAACTTAAACATCCCTCTGTTTATAGAAGCACTATTTTCCATAGCCAAATGCTGGAAAAAGTCTAAGTGCCCATCAGTAAGTGAGTGGATAAAAAAAAATGGTACATTTACACAATGGAATACTATGCACCAGAGAGAAGGAAGGAACCCCTACCTTTTGTGACAGCATGGATGGACCTGGAGAATATTATGCTAAGTTAAATAAGCCAGTGGGTGAAATACAGATACCATATATGATCTCACCTATAATCTAATGAACAAAATAAACTAATGGGCAAAATAGAACCAGAGACATGGAAACAGAGAACAGACTGACAGCCACCAGAAGGGAGAAGGGGAGGGAGATAAGTGGTAGAAAGAAGGGGAAGGGACTAGTCAAGGAGCATCTGTGAGTCATCCATAGGCATGGACAACAGTGTGGGTACTGACTGGGAGCTGTGGGGTGGGCTGGGCAGAGGAGAACAAAGGGGGAAAAATGGAACAACTGTAATAGAATAGCAACAAAAATTTTTATAACAGCCTTTAGCAATTATTCTACTACAGGAATTTTCAGCTTCCTACACTTTCTTCTTTTTCCTGCCATCCTTTGTTGAGGGAAATAATTTGTCAAGGAAACAAACACAACCAAAAGAGCCCCAAATCACTTCTGGATGAAGAGTGTGAAAGGATGGAGCTTGTGGGGGATCCATATTTTATAGTTTATAAACCACAATTCTAGTCTAACCATCAGATTCAAGAAGCAAAGAGACAGAGAGGGAAAAGAGCTAGTGACAGATTTGGAGTTAGAATATAGGTCTCCTCACAGACAGAGTATGGTGGTTACCAGAGGGAAGGAGCTCTGGGGTTGTAGAGAGTAAAGGGGACAAAATATATGGTTATGAAGGATTATTTGACTATGGGTGCTGGGCACACAATGCAATATATAGATCATGTATCATAGTAATGTATTCTTGAAACCTATATGACCTTATTAACCAATGTTACCTCAAAAAATTTAATAATAATAATAATGAAAGAATATAGGTAGGTCTCCTAATTCTCCAACAGTGGAAAATCCCTCTCCTGTATCATGCTATACAGAATTCACACCATACTGCAAATGTAAGGCATTCAGATGGACTACCTGCCAGTTATATCCATATAAATAAAGGAAGGGAATGTGTCCAGATCTCAAGACATTTTGTCTACTATCAATTTCAATGGTTCTCACAGGATAAGATAGAAAACTCATTGTTGGATCTCCAGCATCTACAACAGTATCCTCTCATAAAATTGATGCTCCACACATATGAACTTGATAACGAGTTAATAACTCAGGTTAAGTACTTTACATAAAGTAAAATTAATCTATTTAACCATGCAAAAACAATTCTCTAATCCCGATCTGGCATCTCAACTGACAGGCTAAGAAACAGTGACTCAGGAGAGTTCCAGGCATGCCACATTTAGGAGGGTTAAGTGGGGCAGAGGTTTCCATGGTCCTGGATGGTCACCTGGGGCCAGGCCAGGAGAAGCCTCATTCACTTACACCAGCGTGCTGAATGAATGCCAACATTTTCCACATGAATCATGATGTAACAAGGGTGGGGAAGCACAGCTTACATGTCATGTTCCCAGCAGAACAGCAATGTGGTACCATAAAAAGAGAACAAGGCTATGCATGACTTGACAAACCTCCAGTGAATTGCCAGTGCCATTATTTGAACTCAAGGAATTATATCACCTGACTTAAATTCGGAGGACAAATTTATTCCTCATTCTGGTCATCAAGAAGGCTTCCCTGATGACAACAGTACTTTTGGGTTCTTTTTGCAGATTGTGGCATCATTTTACCTTGATAGTTCTTCCAGTGAGCTACAGTACAAAGCCTCCCAACAGCTCTGCCTCTCAGTGAGTCATGCATTTCTTATCAAAAGTCTTCTTGTACTTTCTAAGTGTCCTTCACCTAAATCTAAACCCTAATCTTAATCTGTATCTTTATCTGTGTCTGTGTTTTAAAACAGACTGAAAATAAGAATGCTAGTCCCAGTGTCATCCATCCCTGTGACTATCATGTTCAAATCAGAATAAAAATGTCTACATTATAGATGAAAATTCTAATTTTTTTTTAAAAGAGGAAAATTTTCGAGTCAATTTATTAGGTGGCATCAAACCCTTAAAATGTATTTTCTTTTGATGTCATGACTCCGACAAAAAATGACAGTTATGAAACATGATACTAAAAGTTCAGTAAAAAAAAACTTCAACTTTCTTGTTTTTTGTTCATTTCCACTAATGTTTTTGAGCGCATCTTTTTGCATACAAAGCCTATATTGCCCTCAGCTTTTTATTGAATCCCTTTTAAAGAAACTTTTCACAGGCTTTTCTGCTGAGCAGAGCTGCCTCCCCACTATATTTAGCATTGCAGAAAGCCTAAGGAGTGGAACAAAGTGTTCAACATCCTGGCAGGTACAGGTGAAGAGAGAAAAGACAAAGACACTGTCCCTGCCTGCCCTCAGAAGTTCCTAGTGTAGTGAGAGAAGTAGACACTTCTATAAATAGCTGATCAGAGGCAAAGGGCACAACAAATTGCTGTTATAGAGGCATGAGTAATGTGTGATGGGAACACAGAGAAGAGAGTAATTACTTATGAATGGTGAGGGGCCGGCAATGTGCTAGTGGCATACGATTCTGGGAACCTATTCTAGGTGGGATTTGAATTAGCTCTTGAAATAAAAAAGCATAACACTCTTCGGAGTTAATGTTGTGTTATAAGAAGAGTCCTCGTTACCTAAGTTCCAGAAACACCTATGTTGAAACAAAATTCATTTCACAGGAAGAATGTTTTAACAAAATTAGTATATTGGGTAGCACTGGTGAAGGGGAACTCAACATTGTCAGAGATGAATATCTATGTGTCAAATGAACACAAACAAAAACACATGTATAACTAGGAAGATGGAATTAAGAAAAAAAAATTCTTACAAAATTTTGTTTATATCTGGACTAAAACCAAAATTCAAATTAACAAGTATGTCTTAAAACCACAGGAAAAAAGCCAGCAAGAACGACAAAAAGATTAGGACAATTAGGTCATTTTATTTAATTTTGCCATAAGCTGCAAATTACAGTCTTCACAAAGTAAATAATGCCCTGTTGTTTATTCTGAAGCACTTGGGTTGGGATTATGAGCTGAGCTTCAGTAAATGTTTTAAAAACTCCTCATTATAGAACATTTAGTTTGTTTATACCTCAAGGCCCAGAGAGATGCTCTTTTACTTTAAAATGTGTAGCCCTTGTAGTATGCTAATTCTTCTAAAACATTACTCTTGAATGCCTCCTAACCCCAAGAAACATGATGAGAATAGGGGCTGGGACTTGATGAATGTGTCAAACCTTCATGCCAGGAGCAAAATTACAAGATCACAGCACTCCGCTGAAATGTTTGTGAGAGGAAAAAGAAGAATAAAATTCCTTTCCTATTAAGCCAAGTCAGATCATAGATTTGGCTTTACAACAACTTCAAGGTACGGTCTGTTGGGACTTGTTAAGTCAGGAACTAGGGCGAAGTCTATCATATATGGGATGAGGATTGGTGATAGATTCAAGAGACCTGAGTTTGAAAGTCTAGGCAATTTTCTTGACTTCGCTGGCCTTTCATCTCCTCACCTACGAAACAAGACTGAAATGTCTACACTGCAGTGTCACCAAGACTCAAGAAGAACACATATATGAAAATAAATACCCAGTTTTGGGCTGTATAATAAATGTTAGTTTTGGGTAATTCTTACAGATTCTAAGGGGCCTAGAATATACATTTAATTAACTTGTCATTTTGATCATTAAGTTGAATTACTATATTTAAGCATTACTTTTATATTTTTTCCTTTTTTTTTCCCCATTCCTTGTGTATTTTCCTATATTTCACATCACTATTTAAAAAAAAAAAATAGATTACTTAAGGAATCTTGGTATGATACTCTGGGACAACTGGATAATGTCATAACATAAAATGAGCTAATGAATTCCTAAGAGATTTCCTCCTGTTTCCCTGGGAATTTTGTGGAAAAGCAGTCCTTACTTCTGTGTAAACATTATTATACCTCAAACCCTTAACTTTCTTTTAGCTCTTCATGAAAGTAATTTAAATTATTTTATACTCTCGAAACAAAAATTAACAGCTTGCTCTGGTATAGTATAAAGTTTACAAACAGGAGCTCATTTAATCTTCACAACAATATTATAGTAGGAAGAATGGTAGAACTCTTATATGCCACATGATTACAAACATGGTCAGGGTTTAAACCTATGTCTTCTAACTCTGAAGACTTGTTCTTGGAGTTAGAAGGTGTAGGTTCATTCTTCTACTTCACATTATCCTTCAACTAATAAGTTTCTCCTATATCTTTCTCTCCAGTTCCAAATAATGTAAATGACACTGAATGCAGTTGTTGATCTTCAGCAAATTGCTGTGCCATAATCTTTCACGAATCCATAGTTTGCTTGAACTTGAAAAAAATTTTAAAATCATCTTGTCTGACTCTCTCACCTTATATACTGGGACACTTCATTCAGGGAAGTTGATTGTCTAATGTTATAAATAGTCTAAAGGCTGAGTTCAGAACCTAGATGCTCTGGTTTCTATATAGTGCTCTTTTCCAAACCCCACACTAGGTTCTTTCTGGAATACCAAAACATCTCTGATATTTTGGCCATTGTTAGTGATAAGAATATGACAACTAATGTTGATTAGTTATTAACATAATTATTTGCCACCAGTGAAAAATCATTAGTCTGAGTCTATTATATTAGTTTGGTTTCTACTACTGTCAAAACAAGACTGTCGCAAATTGATAAATATGGAGGCTCTCTAGCCAATAATTCTGTGGAGCTAATCCTATTCTAAACTTCATGGCCTGATATCTTCAGTCCAGCTCCCATAATTCCTGCTACTAGTAACTTGTACAGAGAGGCTATTAATAGACACTTGTATCAGTGCACTGAGGATCACTTTGTAGAGTAGCTGAACAAAATTCCATAATCTGAGTGTCAATTTTCTCATCTGTAGAATGGGATACTAATTATTCTGCCTTGTCTACCTCTCAGAATTGGGAAAATTAAATAAGATAAATATAAAATGTACCATTTAAGAATGTAAAGAGATTAAATGTAGTGTTATAATATCTTTTCTCTGGGAAAAAACAATGTACCCTGTAAGGACTGACCTTGATTCTTGTTTCTCGAGTCTCTGACTAACCAGCTGAGCCTACTTGCCATTGCTCTTGTTATTGGAGAGAAACAGACAATATGAGATGCCCACCCAGACATCCATAGCCAATGCATAGTGAATTAGGGGAAATTTTCTTTTTCCTTTCATTTTTTATTGTTTTCAACTCTTTTTATTATGTTTTTCTTTAGTTTACATAGTTGGAACACCTAATAAATAATGGAGTAGATACATATCATTCATTTAGAGTGCAGAGAAGTCTCATGGAATACATAGTTTGTTGCAGAAATACTTGGCAGGATCCATTTTCTTGACGTAACTATAATTAAGGCCCATCTAAGCCCCTGATGCCAGTGCCCATGAGTCACCATCTTGACAGTGCTCAATTATGTTATCTTCAATTTGGAGTATACAAGAGGGTCCATTGGGAAAATGGCTTACCTTTGGGTGACAACACTAACCCAAGTACTGTTTTAAATCAGAATTGTTGAAATAGATGCTTATGGAGACCCTGCATGATATAGTGACAAGGAGAAATGCCCTTCAACCATGGGTTGTCTCCTATCTTGTGATGACAAGCTACTGGCAATGATGCTTATGCAAAGCCTTTCTTCTCTGGGCTGAAATTTATTCACCTGTACAATAAAGAGACTTAAGCAACTTCTTGGTCCCTTGAAGCTCTGTGATTGATTTGAGGATTAAACAGAAGTTTCAATAGGGTGAGGTCCTATCTCTTGTTTACTATTTCACCCCCGGAGTTCACTCAACAATGTCTACTACATAGAAGAAACTCAATGAAGACTTTACTAAGCAAATAAATGAATGAATGAAAACGAATGGTCCAAACAGTCATCCATTAGCACCTACTCCCATACACATACCCAAAATTTCATCACCATCCTCAGATGGCCTTCTGTCACCACTCTATTTAAGCAGTACCCTCTCCTGAGCCATACTCTATCTCATTACCCTGTTATTTTCTTCACAGTCCTTATCACTATCTGATATCACCTTCTGCACTCTGTTGTTGACTTGCTTATTGCTTATCTTCCCGCCAGTCTGTTTGAGACACCACTGCATTCACCTCTGAAGCAGTGCTTAGTACATAACAGGCACTTAATAAGTATTTGTTCAATGAAAAATGCAAATGCCATTCAACTACCTGACATCTAAATTCTCTTCCAACTCTTGGGTTCTTCAATTCTATCTCAGCAAGAGTGTATTTGTCAAAAGAAAAAAATTAGTGTTACAAATTTTGCTAAGGATATAAGTAAGCTGAAGTTAATCACACAACAAAGGTAGGGCAATTCTCTTTTTACTTACAGTATTTGTCTACTATGGATAACTGACCCGTCCAGGGACAAAATCTAAAATGAGGGTTTAAGCAATGGTGTTTTCAGCTATGCGTATACTGCCTGCTTACACATTTCAGATCACAATTAAATCCATTGTGAATCATCCATTAGAATCAAGATCTGCAAGCAGAGACTAGAAATGTTCCCAATACAATTTTGCACACATGTCGGTTCCCTTCAGAGCTGCCTGAAACTCAGCTCTGCCAAGATGTTTATTTCTACCTGGCTTTATGAATTGCAATAATTTCCTAAATTATAGCAAGCCACAAGTGGTCTGAGCCAAACAACTAGGGTCACAGAAGGTCTTTCCTTGTACTCCTGGGGATGACAGAAAAACTTGTTTGAATCAGACTTGATCCTCTTTCAAAAGAAAGGGAAAACTTTAAGCCTCTAACTCCTGGGAGTGGCAGAGAGAACAGCCAGAGGGCCATGAGCTAACATCAATTCTCTACAGATCAGTTGAACAGATTTGGCAATGATTTGGCTTCTGCTGAAAACAAGTTCTTCTAATTATATTTAAGCCAGAAGAAGACAAAAGACAGCACCAAAGCTTAGAAAGGCCATAAAGACATGCCAACATCATGACTGCAACTGTGTAGTTTCCTTCTGAGCACTGCACTGTTGACGTGTACAAACACCCAGATCTGGAACCCATTCACAAGACTGTAACCTACTGAAGGCACAAAGAGAAGTTAGAGACGTGATTTGCTTCCCTTAAACTGTATCTTGGCTGTAAAATAATTTCTGACACTAGAAATAAAATAATCCCATATTTTTGTTTCTCTCACCACTCCCACTGTGCCAAAGTGTTTTTACATTAAGTAGGTTTGAAAGGCACAGAAAACTAGTACAGGGTTTTCTGTCCTGTAGCTGCTGAAAGACAAAGGGGACAGAACATCCAGATGTTTTCTCTTTGCTGTTGCAAAAGGGTGGTTGGAGTAACTCTTTCAATTTCTCTGGAATACAAATTTTCTGTCACAGTTTAGTAGTCTTTTTTGGATTTCAGTGCAGTGAACTAACACTTTCCTGGATTCCAAGATCTCCAAAGAACCAGATGGATGAGAGGAATTGGGAAAAAAAGAACCCACACTACTTGAAAAAGGTATGAATTTCTCACTCTGCATCTAGCCAAAAGGTCTGAAAATGAGAAGAGTGAAATCACTTTTGGTTTGTTCAAATGCATGCCATCATAGCGTTGTTTGTGGTGGGAAAAAAGGGAAAAAAAACTAAAGTGATTCGATGCTTTAGAGTCTGCGTTCAGTTTAAGCTAGGAAGCAAACTTTCACAGAGATGATATGTTTACTATCAAAGGCAGGAAAGAACATAGATGGAATGGATTACTCAAGAGGAGCATTCTATCTACTATACGCCTGTGCTCTAAAGGCAATGACTACTCTCCAATGCCAGACTTTTTAACCTGACCCTCAAGGTTCTTCAGGATATCACCTTACTTCTCATTTCCAGGCACCTATCCCATCATTCCCCCAACACAGTCTTCATTCCCGTCAACCCAAACTATTTAACACTTTACTCCTGTTCTTGCAGGCCTTTACTTCCATGGTTGCCTCTGCCTTGAACATTTTTCTAAACAACTGAGATGGCTCAACTTCTCCAGGGCCCAGGGCATGTGAATGTTATCTCCTTTATTAATCATTTCCCTATTCTGTTCTTTCACAGCACTGTTCATACCTTCATTGTAGCAGAGAGCCTGTTTGTAGTGGTACCTGTTAATATACTGATGCGAAATGCATGGCAAAGTGCATTTGTCAGGATGATGACATCATTGCATATCCCATCCCACATTCTCTTCTTTCAACATGATCTGGATGGTCCACAAGGGAGTGGTGGGGGCCTGAAAGGACATTTGTAACTGCTGGCCAATGGAATGTGGTAGAGGTGACATTATATGACTCCTAATGTTGCTCATACTATGTGATACAGTTTTCTTGAGACACATACTTTTGAAGCCCTGAGTTGCCATGTTTGAAGCTGGGTTATCCTGAAGCTGCCATGATAGAAAGACTATGTTCAGATAGAGGAAAATGCCTGAAGACCCTCATTTATTCCAGAACACCAGTTCAAGTGTGCCCAGCCCAGGTGCCAGACGTGCAGGTAAAGAAGCCTTTGGGAGACCCTAGGCTCTGAAATCTCACAATAGGCCCTAAGCCAGAATTGCTCAGTTAGATGCTATCAAATTCCTGACCCATCAAATTGTAAGAGATAATAAATGATGATCTTTTCCGTCACTAAGTTTTGGAGTAGTTAGGCATGTAGCAAAGTAAACGAAATGTAGAAACAGCCTGCACAATTGATATCTTCAAAGACAAGGAATTTAAAAACTATTTTTCTAGCATAGAAGTGGGTGAATAAAATATGGAAGAGATTCTTTGTCGAATAAATGCTTGAAAAAATAAATACTAATTTTCTGTGACATAGACACAGAAAATTAATTCATTCTAACTTCACGAAACCAATCAGGTTTGTTCAGGTAGGGTATTTTGAGCAATAATAATATTCAAACTATATGACTGCAAAATACATCTTTCTCCTCCATAGAGGGGACAGTGTTTTCAAATTCTGTAAGCTATTGTTTGTGCCCAGTAATAGAATAAGAATACACTGGCATAATATATGTATAGAATTCCTTTTTCCTCAAAAGTAGCCCATATTATTCTTAATAACTCTACATGTGAAAAGACAACAGCTTTTTTTTTTTTTAGTGTGGGCATCAAGTAATAAAGGCAAATTATCTATTTAATTGTACAAATAAATTAAGGAGCTAGAATTCTGTGTAGAATCCTGGAGTGACACCAGAGTGAGGATGACCTTAGGGTCTTCTGACACAGTCAACCTGATGCACAAATTTCCTCCGTGGCATCCCCAGGCAGCCATCAGTGCCTGTGCAGCCCCTGGAGCTGTTCGCATCCCGTCAGAGCAGATTTTCTTGGGAAGTGTGCATTTTCCTGAGAGGTGTAATTGTAGATCTCTGTTACATTGATTTAAATACCTTCTACCTCATTAGTCTTACCTCTACCCACTAAAGACAAGTCTGTTGCCTTTTTTTTTTACATAATAGCCCTAGAAATTATTGAAAATATTGCCCCTCCCTCTCTTTATTGGGATAAACACCTGGACTCCTTCAACAATTCCTTATGGGACATGATTTCTGTCATCTTGCTTCCTGATCACCTTTCTCTTCAAAAGTTCCAGTTTTCCAGCCTCCTTTCAACATGTGGCACTCACAAATGAACACATTTTAGGACCTACTGCTTTTCTTGTTATGCACCCTCCTCTTCATATGCATGCAGCCAAAGAGTGCATTTACTGTTCTGTGGTTCTACATATTATTATTGATCTTGGGGTCAAACTGTCTTTCCCACAGGTCTTTTTTATTTTTGTATTTTAACATGAATAGCTGTCAAACTAAATGACCCATATATACTTGTATAGTTAATTTTTAAAGCTAGCAACAGAATTTCACTTTTGTCTCTCTTAGATTTTATCTCATTGGATTTGGATCACTGTTCCAGATAACTGAGAATTTTCATAGCAATAGTGACCATATTTTATATATTAAAATTCCTCCCATCTTTTACCTCAAACCTATAAGTTCAGATCAGGTAAACTTCAAGAGCTATAGTCTGGCTTCTGTTGAAAGATGTTTGACATCAGATTCAGCATCAAGTTCCCTTTTCCTATATCCCATCAGGCATCAAGTCATCTTGATTTTTGTCCACTAAATGTTTTACTTCCATCCATTTTCTGTCTCTACCATATTACTTCATCACCTCTCACTTAGGTAATCATGGAAATCTCCTAACTAGAGTCTTAGCCTCCCTCCTTCTCTCTGCACCAGTCTACCACCATAGTCATCTACCTACAACATAAGAACACACCAGACTCATCAGACAGCTGTAAAAACTTTAGATTCCTGGGTCATCCCCAGACATTAAATCATACTCTCTGAGGTTGGGGCACAGTCATTCATAAGTTAAACAATTCTCTATGATTATACCAGAGCTTTTTGATTCATTTAAGATTGGCTACATAATCTTATTATACAATGTCACCCCAATAAATTTTACAAAAAGATTGGCTAGAATTTGAGTTTTCCTAAAGTAAAGAAGAACACACTATACATCTAAACAAATTTATTATGGTTATCTTAAGAAAAGTTTTGTCAAGTATATCCAGATCCTTTTCAACTACTTTCTGGAAACCTATGTCATCTTAAGGTTGGAGGAAACCCAAGAAAGGAAAGAGAAAGGAGATAGCATTATTAGATACCTACTGGTTATTAAGCATTGGGATGGGCTCTTTCATGGGTATTTTCCATTTAATTCTTAAAACAATTCCATTTAATACTTATAACATTATCACTATTTTAGAGAATAAGATACTGAAGATAAGTTTACTTATATGCACACAAAGTCACAAATTGACACATGGGAATTAAATATGGGTTTCCCTGATTCTTATCTATAAGATATAGGGATTAATAAACACAACATTTTCATAAGCAAAGGAGAAATATTGCATCTAGTATAGGTATGCAAAATGATGAACTTGTATATATTCCAAGTGGTCTTTTAAAGATTACAGCTCTATGAGAAAAAAAATCTGTGATGTAGTAGAAAGAGCATTCAACTGGGAGTCAGGAAATTGAATATTAGTCCTGGAAATCACATTTTTTGCTGTGGTACACCTTTAAAGTTGTTTCCCTATAGCTGTCCTTTCCTTCTGTCTTTAGAACCTCCAAATTTTAGCTAGGTATATGGTTGCCCAGAATAAATATTACATTTTTACATCCTCTCTAAAGTTAGGTTTGGCCATGAGACTGAGTTCTGGCCAAAGGGTTGAAGGCAGAAGTGTCCCCAGAGAAAAGGGGCCTGACCTCAGTCCACTGGAATGAAGGAACAGCCATTTTGGATGCCTCAACAGATGCCCTACTGTGAGCATGGCAGAGGAACACAGAAGGAGACAGGGTCCTTGCCTACCATTGCCCTGGCCTTCTACTTCCTTCAGTGAGAGAAATTAACATCGTCTCATTTCATCATGACTGCAAGTCCTTTCTTCACTTCATCTGAACCTAATTCTAACTAATACACTTGTTTTGTGGTTCAAGTCCAGTTATTTCCCTTCTCTGTGTTTCAGTTTTCTTATTTCTATAACAAAGAGGTTGGGTTGGATGATACTTAAGGTCTCACATTCTCTATAAGTGAATGAGGAATGCCATAAGTAAAAGATTCTGAATTGAAATTAGGATCTTGAAGAGATATCTGCACTACCATATTCATTGCAGCACTAATCACAATAGCCAAGGTATAGAAACAACCCAAGTGTCCACTGACAGATGAGTGAATCAAGACAATGTGTATATCTACGATGGAATATAATTTAGTCTTTAAAAAGAAGGAAATCCTGCCATTCACAACAACATGGATGAACCTGGAGGACATTATGCCAAATGAAATATGAGTATGTCGGTCAAAGAAGAAGAACTTTGTGATTCCACTTACATAAGGTATCTATGATGGTCAAACGCATATAAGCAGAGACTATAAGAGCAGTTGCCAGGATCACAGAGGAGAGGAAATGGGGAGTTGCTATTCAATGGATGTAAAGCTTCAGTCATGCTAGACGAGTAAGTTCTAGAGATCTGCTATACAACACAACAACTATAACAATATGGTATTGCGCACTTTGAAATTTCTTAATAGGGTAGATCTCATGTTGTGTTCTTACCACAAAACAAAACAAAAACAAAACAAAAAACCAAAGGGACACAAAGAAACTCTGGGAGTTGTTGAACATATTACTTTGATGGTAGTAATGGTATCATGGATATTTTCATAGGTCCAAACTCATCAAATTGTACACATTAAATATGTGCAGTTCTTTGTATATCAATTATACCTCAATAAAACGGTTAAAGTAAATAAATAAATAAACAATGCAGCCCTAACATTAAAAAAAGAAAATGAAAACAAAAACTTCCTTCCTCCATCAACTTGGCATGCTGATCTGCTAGTGACTGACCCTCAAAATCCATGAGTGCTGCATCAGTATCAATGGATGCTGCTCCAGAGAGGGTTACCTCCATGCATGATGCCAGTATACACAGCTATCAAGCAATTGCCTATCATTGGATATTTCACTGATATTCCAGGTAGCTTGGCCCCACCTGGAAACTCACACGACAAGGCTTGAGGCTTTGATGGTATCCACAAGTCTCAACTCACAGCTTGTTCTACGTGTATCACTCCACAGTGGGGATATACATAAGAATTAAATAGGATTATACATCTCAAATGATTAGTTATAATCACACACATGGAATCTCATGGGATGGAGAATACAGTTTATGATTTACAATCATAAACATTTATGATTTGTTGATTTGCAAAAACTCCACATTATGGCCAGGACCTAGGGTGAGGCAAGTGAGGCCCTTAGCAAAATTTAAGAAGGTGCCCACTTTCAGGGCCTGAATATCCTACAATTGGTTCCCAGAAGCCTCACTTATCTTAGTCCTGGCTTTGCTTCTTGTTTTGTATTGACTTTTTCTTTTTTTCCTCCTAAGAGATTCTACCTAATGACTATAATGCATTTAAAATATACATTTTAACATGACCCATTTATTTTACATTGACTAAACTAAGGACTGTTTCTGCAGTTTCCACTATAAAATAACACTCATAGTTATAAACCCACTCTAGGCATTTTATGTGTCTCCATTTCTGTACATGTTTTCTTGGTTTCAAGAACTGATGTTTGCCTGATAAGTTGTTAGAATTGAATATAAAGTGCATAAGGCAGACATTGAATAAAAAGTATATGACTGCTTGGGTCATAATAAGCTTTCATCTTTTAGCACAGTACTTTCTAACCAACTAGACTACTAACTTACAAGTATATTTTCAACAGTCTTAGCAACATCTTTCAGAGCCTTGAACTACAAAGGGCCACACTGAATACCTTGACATTTTTCCAAAGCCTTTTCTTCCTACTGTGTTTCTGATTGTAGGGGAATTGGACTCACTTATTAAGCAAAATAAAAACAGCGGAGTCTTCTTTGACTTCCCATCTCTCTCATTCTTTACACATAAAAGCAATCAGCCAGCCAGTCCATCCTCGCCTTTCTATCCCTGTGGCCTGCAACCTAGTTCATCTTCATCATTCATCAACGATCTTTCTGGTACTGTTTCTGCATTTGTTTTACTCCAGAGGTCTTGCATTTATATGCAAGGCCTAGAGAGGTAACGTCAATGGGTGACATGTGTATTGTGTAAGCAATAAACATTGGGGGCCACTGTGGCAAATTATAGACTACACACCCCAACTGAAGTGGAAACTACTTCTCATTTCTAGCTGCTTGTTTCCAGGCAGAATTTGTAAACTCCACTTTTAAGCAGAAACTGGAAATCTAGATTTTTATGTGAAATCTCT
Organism: Furipterus horrens; assembly: GCF_987537825.1. Taxonomy (NCBI): domain Eukaryota; kingdom Metazoa; phylum Chordata; class Mammalia; order Chiroptera; family Furipteridae; genus Furipterus; species Furipterus horrens. The sequence continues at coordinate 49,177,755 of NW_028327171.1, read as the reverse complement.
GAAATTTAAAAAAGTTTACAGCCAGTTTCAATTTTTTAAAAAATATTTTGAATATAAAACAAAATATATCCACAGGTATCTGGTCTGACAGCAGCCAGTGTATGACCTGTTCTTTTATTTATTTTATCAACTATGCCACCCTGTCAGGGCATATTTCTAAAGCATAGCCAGCATCATATCTCTTCCTTGCCTAGAAACCATAAAACACTCCTCCCATGCCTGTGAGGGAAATATGACTCCTTGGCAGCATGGTTAGAACTTCGGTAACTTTGATCTGCCGAACACTCAGCCATTCCTGTTATGTACACCATACACTGCAGCCAAATCAGATTGGTTGCATTGTCCTGAATGTACCCTACACTGCTCCCCCTTGGAACCCCTCTTCATATTACCCTTCTCACTTTATCTATGACTGGACCACTCAGACTCCAGTCATATGTGCCTTCTGACCCCTTCCCGAGTTAGTCCCTCTCCAGCAAAATTTGTTGCTACCTCTTTCTTCATCCACACAACATTTGCAGGATATGCTTGTGGTATTTTTACATTGTGTTCTGGTTTTGAGTACATGTTTGCTTCTCCCATCCTATTTGGGCTGCATGAGATGGGACCAAGTCTCACCCATATTTTGCTTCCCCTGCTACAAAATATAGGTGTGCAGTAAGTGTTCCTTGACCAATGAATGACTACATAAAAGCACAAATGCAAGGCAGCCTTTAAGTGGGCTCCATTGAGGTTAACAATGGGAGTTCTTATTGAGTTTGGCTAAGACCAGGATTTATAGAGTAAAACTGGGTTTAGAAGACAGAGGGAACAGGTTGGGCATTTTGGCAATAGTTATAACCATTTTGCTTAGATGAGGTAAGCAATAATAATAAACAGTTAGTCGTTATGTAGCGTGTTCCTCAGACGAGGTCTTTACTTATTGCAGATCTCCTTCACCTTGTGAGTGAATCAACTCGCTCCAGAGTGAGAGTCAGTCTCTGGCCCAAAAAACAGAAGTAAGAACTCCCAGTTCCCACGTCGATGCAGCCTGTCCCCTGCATGAACACTGTTTCCCATGTCAAGGGTACATGGCACATTCACCAGAGGATATTTATGAAGGAAGTTGGCTGTGAGACCTGGTTAAATGTGCTCCTCACTCATGTTGCATCAAGGAGAGCAAATCACAGACACTCCAAATAGCTACCTGAAGAGAGTACCAGTCCAAAATTCTAGATACTGTCTCTTGGGGGAGAAAATCCCTTTATGGTATGGACATTTTTGGTTGCTCACTAATCCTCCCTCAAACCCATTGATTGAATTTTTAAATTTCTGTTAAGCCTTTTACCTGTTCCCCTACACTTTCTAGTTATGGGGGGGATGGATTGTAGATTCTGGGGCTGTCAGAACCTCAACTGCAGAATCAGGAGACATGTCTCCCTATACAGAGGTCTTATCTTTGCAATGCAGCTCAGAGTGTGGCCACTTAATAAAATTCTGATTATGCCCCTCTGGGTCCTTCACTGGAAAACAGCGTGTGCCAAGACTTTCACATGATTTTCTGGATCTAATCACATTTTGGTAAGATATAAGGCACTAGTGTAAGGTCTCAGAAGCTGTGAGTGTGAAAATGAAGTGTTATACATCATTTTAGAAGTACCAAAGTCAGAGTTTGGAACTTTGTGCTTTACTTTTGATGTTATAAGACCTAACAGAAATGACATCTCCAAAGTAATCATGTTGCCACCATTATTGTGTTCATAATTCATGCGTCATAATTTTTTTCTTTCTTTAAAAAATTTTTAATTGTTATTCTATTATAGTTGTCCCAATATGTCCCCCTTTGCCCTCTTCTACCCATCCCACCCCTGCTTCCACAGTCAATTCCTACACTGGTGACCATGTCCATGGGTCATTCATACATGTTCTTTGACTAGTTCCATACATTTTATATGTATTATCTAAGGTCCTCAAAACAGCCTTATTATCCCAATTTACAAAGAGCACTAAGACAGGCTAAGTGATTTTCCAAAGTTGTTCAGTTGGAATATAGCTGGGCCAAGATTAAAAATTAGCCTTTCTGTTTCTCCAAGTCCATGCTTCCTCCTACCCACTGTGCTGCAAAGAATATAGTCAAGAAGGTGGGTAATAAAAATGATAGATACCCCCAAATCTATTTTTGTTTAGAGTCAGAATTTTTCACTAAATATGGGCAAATATACTAAGCTCTAAACTCCCCTAGCATCCAAAACAATTCTACCACTGTCTTGAGAAGTTGGAAAAATAACCTCATTCACTATTCAACTCCCTCCAGTTTATTTCATGCTAAGCACAGATACCTCTCTTAAAGTCAAACAAAGTTTACCTTTAAAATAAAAAATTCATAGAAAGCATTTCCTATAGGGAGGGGGATCATATTTCAAAGGGTGTTTCTTCTAAGAATGGTGAAGAGAAGGAAAGGAGGTATTAATAAGTTGAGTGCTAAAATAAAATAGACATTGCTGAATTAATAACATTAGCCTAGGATTAGCTGAGAATAAACAGGCCAGCACTTTGACCATCTGGTGCTTAAACTCAGATCACACAAGTACTGTGACAAATCAGGAAGAAAGCACTCAAGTCAATAGTTTAGAATCTACTACCAGAGACAATGATTAAAGGTAAGAGGAAGACAGAAAGAACAAATCCATAATACAGTTTTGAAGCATGATAAAAAAGTATGATTGAGTGTTATATCCCTAATTAGCTTTGAAAATTAATAATATTCTAAGAATTTCACTAATAGGTGAAAATTTAAGACCCAGCACTTTTTTAGGGAAATCTTTCTTACAGCAAGCTCACTGGACAACATTTCTTCTCAATGTTTCAAGTTTACAAAAGGAAAGTGTGGGGCTTGGGAGAGGTGAGGGACCAGATATATATTTTTGAATAATCTGATACTTTGGATACTTTACCACAAAGATGCAGAAGAGAGAAATTCAAGGACTGACAAAGAATGAGGTGTCCAGAAGCCAGAGGAGGGATTTTCAAAGGACTCTAGGATGTCTACAATCATCTAGTCCAACCATTTTACTGATGGAGAAGCTGAGGCCTGGTGATGAGGTGGCCACTTACACTTCTGAGTGGGGGCAGAGCTGTCATTGGGACCCAGGTCTCTTGGCCCTCATGCCAGTGTTCCTCCCACATCCACTTGACACTCATGGAAAGGACAGGGATTAATGCTGACTAGAATAAGCAAAGGTATGTTTAATAGTTCAGGTTAGTGTCAGAGCCCCTAGTGATAAATAGCTAAGGCTCTCAAGACTAAACAGAAGAGGAATTTTACCCAAAGATTCAACACTTATATCCCCATGTTTTCTATTTAGATAAATTCATAAATTCATGACAAAATAAAAGAAGAGGAGAATGGATAAACTATTTGGGGGTATATTCATGCAATGGTGTACTGCTTGATAACAAAAAGGAACAGATCTGTGATACAACAACATGGGTGAATGGGCAAAAAACAAAAACTTACAGGTTGAATGAAAGAAACCAGACACAAAAATAAATATGGTATGGTTCCATTTATATGAATTAAAAGAACAGACAGAAATAATTTATAGTGACAGAAGTCAGGAAGGCGTTGCCTCTAAAGGTAGCAAGTGGGAATTAGTTGGAAAGAGTCATGAGGGAACTTTCTGGAGTGATATATACAATTGTCAAATCTCACGATAGTGTAGAGGACACCACCAGAGTTGCTCATGATTTGAGTATTTCATTGTATATAAATTAAATTTAAAAAAGGCAAGTGCTATTAATAAATATATTGTTATAATATATTAATATATAATATATAAAAATAAAAGCAAATAAATAAAAATAGGAAAAAGATAAGTTTTTGGCTTATTTAACATAGCGAATGTCCTAGATAGGCAAGGGTTTAACTCTCAAGGTACAAACTAAAATTCTGCCTTTTCTTTTTTTAAGAATGGACATCATTGAAAGCAATGCACTATATTTTTGTTGCCTTAAATAGCTCCTATTCACAACTTAACCTTTTTTCATAATGAGATCTGCAGCTCTTTCAGTCAGCTCTTTCAATCAACTCTGTACACAGAAGCAGTTAAGCAACCATTTCAGGGGAGAAAGAGATATTTAAAACCATGTAGTCCAAACACATAGTTGAGTAGTTGAGAAAACAGATTCAGAAAGGGCAGGTGACTTTACCAGAAGAGACAAGACTAAATCTAGTTTTCTAAGTTTTCAGGATGGTCTCTTTTCACTGCACCACATGCCACACAGCCTTGAGAGATGCCTTAAAGCTAGCCCGCCTTCAGACATCAACTTCATAAAGCACTATCCTCAAGTATACTAAAAGCATAAAGGTACAAACTATAGAGGTTGTTTTTCTAATGCGTCTTCTATGTGGCTGACAAAAAAGAGTCCACAGAGGCTGTGACTTACTAATGCATTATTGCTAGGTTAGTTGTAGTGAAGGACTGAAAGCACAACCACAGACCTATGCTCTCCTGATTCTCCTGACAGGTCAGGGACAGTCTGATGACCCCAGAGCCCACAGACACCTCTGTGTTGAGACCTGAGAGGAAGAAAAGCAACTCAAACAGAGGACCACTTTCCCAAGTGGTCTGGATGTTCACCACATCAGATTGCGTCACTGTTAGTACAGACTGAGGCCGAGGCTGCTCTGGAGGCCTGCAGAAGTCAGAAACAAGGCTGGAAGGGAGAAAGAATGGAACTGAATTTTGGAACAGGCCAGAATACTAGCACTGGCTCATGCAATTCATATCATAAACAAGTCACTTCACTTGTAAAATGAGGAGAATGATGTTCTTTTGTGGAGTTGAGAGAACTAAATGACATCACGGAAGTCAAAGTCCAGACCTCTACAAATTCAGGGATGCGCTTTTAGAAGGGGTGACATCATGTCTTCCCCTAACCTTGGGAATAGCAATAGCGCTTCTTTCCCCATTTTCAATATCTGATCCTCTAGGTCAGAGAGGAAGGTGTGGTTGTGTGCAGGTAAAACACAGCTTCAGTGACCCCCAACGCCTTCTTGAATTCACAAGTACCAGTTCCCAAATACACAAGAGGTACAACAAAGATCTGAACATATCACTCCATGCCCCCACCAATAGCTAGACAAAGTTTGAAGGGAATCTTTAGTTTCTTAGAAAATGAGAAAACAGAAAAACATGGGACTGGAAAAAAAATACCTCTGTCTAGTGATAAACCTTTATGTCTGTGGGCATTTTAAGAACTAGGACTGGAATATTACTAAGTACCCTAAATTAACTTAATTGGTGAATTTTTCTCATATCTTACATGTAAGGCTGCAGTTTATACTTTACTATTTGTGAGTGATAAAATGAAAGTTCAGAAAAGTTAAGTACTTATTCTCAATGAGTGTATATCATTAAAGTGGTAAAGCTGAGTTTTACTTTCAGGCCTGTCTGATTCAATGCCATGGCTTACTGCCACAACCCTCCTCCCCTCTCCCCCCTTGCTGTTTACTCAAATAAATAACCGTTTTAGAATATGTGTTAGCCCAGTCTTGGGAATAACTGCCACATTTAGAAATGATGTGTAAAATGTTTGTTGTAGCCTTGAGGGCTCTAACTATAGAATAAATATTATTTATCCTTGTTGACCTCATAAAGGAGCTGTGGGTCTTGAAATCTAACCTAGAGTAACAACTGACACTTGCAGAGAGCATTTAGATATTTAGATAAGACTCTATTAAAAGCACCAATAAAACTGTTTTTCTATTTATACACCAGACTGTCAGCCTGTTTCAGAGTTTAAAGCAGCTTCGTGCAGCCCAAATGCATTTCCCTACTTGCAGGTGCAGTCAGGATGCTTTCTTTCCATGAGAATTTTAGGTAAAGAAAGAAATCCTCTTTGGTGATTCTTATTAAATTGTGCGAAGAAGTGTGAAAGATTCCACTGCTGATTGTGACTCCTCTCTCCAGTTTCAGCTTCCTCAATCTTATAAGAAATGGCATTTCAGATTTTCAAACGGAGAATGAAAACCACTCATGTGGAATGCACTTGCTTCCAACCTCAGGCTGTACCTGTTCAAGGAGCCAAGTACGTTCTAGAGAATTTTGAGAAAGAGGACACAGTAAGGGGATTGGGGTAGGACAGGCCAAGGCTTTCTATCTGACTCTTGATTAGATCCAATGTTTGAGATCACCATAACTTGAAGGAAGGACATGGGTTTCAAAGTTTCAAGATCTCTCCCATTATTTGGAAGTAAACTTACGTCACAAAGTCATTTGTCCTGCTAAAATCTTTCATTCATCTATAAAATGCAGATTACAATGCATCCAACAGGAATAGTTAGAATACTAAAGTAAAACAAAATGCTTATTTTAATACTAAAACAATATTATACAATATCAGCAAGAAGGGAATAATAAAATGATCAAGTACAGTATAAGCCATAAACTGCTACATAAATACTGGGCATCATTTGAGATCGTTATTTATTGAAAGCTACCTGATTAAACAAGACTCAGGATAAGAACCAATAGGGATAGCAGTTTTTAACAGTAAGAGTGTGCACAGATTAATCTCTGGTCCAAAGCTGTTCTGCAGTTTCTCATACAAGATAAATAGAAAAGCAAGGTCTCCAGAGTGCCTGACTCTCCTAAAATCATAAAGCTAAAAGGACTCAGCACTGGAATTCAGGCCCAGCTGTTATAGAACCAAGGCAAGGCTCTGCTCATTTCATTATCATTCTACCTCTCTTCCCTGACACTGGAGCGATGATTCCTTTATATTTCCCAACTCATTCTTACTAAGTGTATTTTTTCTCAAAGTAATGACAATATTTAGAATGACCTCAAAAGCAGAAAATATTTTGAAAAGCAAGGCTTCTGGCATAGAAAAAGCACAGAATGGCTTTAATACTCAGTCCCTGGTCATCAAAGTTGAAATAGAGGTAATTTCAAGATTTATCACAAAATACAATTAAGGTCAACAGAATAGACTGAGTTTCTGAATTGGTTATGAAGGTGACATTTCTACCTTTTTCTTTCTTTCTTTCTTTTCTTTTTTCTTTTTTGCCAAACACAACCCAATTTAGCTGTGAACATAATGGTCTTGCCTATCAGTAAGAATAGCAAAGCACTTCTCTGCCTCTAGAACCAGCCAAAGAACAATCACAAAACAGAGTGATAATACATTTTTATTGAAAAAAGTAATTTGAATCATGCAAACTTCCAATTCATTCAGTAACCATGAAGAATGTAAATATGTCAGCTCCCTCATCTGTAAATGATAACAAGTTAGGAAGCCTGAGCAGCTCTGAGAGTTTAGGTTTTTATGCCACATGAACACAGTTAGGCAACCAAACTGATCATCAAACCCAGGGATTGAGTATCATAGACCCAACGTCATGTTGTGGAAAGGTATTGAAAAGATTAACTGGAAGTTTGTAACTGGAATTATTTCATTTTCTATTCATTTGGGCTCTACTGAAAATAACACAAACCATTTACAGTGTATTAAAAAGCAAAGAGACATATGTACCAATGAAGTGTCTTATGAAAGCCTAGGAGGTGCAAGTAATAGAATTAAGTAGCTCATGGAATCAAACTGGAAAAATCATCCATGCAGTCACTCATGCATGGAGCCTCTACTGTATGCAAAGCATAATTATAAGTGCTGCAGGGATAGAGTGAAGAATAAATCATGGATGCCACCCTTGTCAAGATAGTCACAGAAATAAGAAGACACTCCATAGAGGACTAGAAAACTGACAAAACTGAACAGTCATGGAACACCAAATACTTGTTGTATAAGGCTAGGGCAAATACGACAACCCTAAGACCAGCATCAATTATTGCTATAGAAATATGAACACACAGGAATGTTTTGTGTTTGCCCTCCTCCAAGCCTGTAGACCAAAGAGAATAATCTTTTATTTTATGCTTAAAGGGACAACATCAAAGAGTTTAAGGCTCAAGATGTGGGAAAGCCAAAGCTCACACAAAGAGATATCAAAACAGTAGTTTGGCAGAAGCTTTTGATACATTTTTCTTTATTCTCTCCCTTCTTTAAAGAAAATTAAAATAAACATTTCCTGGAGTTTTGAAAAACTTAACATGATCCCACAGTTGCGGACAGAAGTCATATATGAAATTTTACTGAAATAAAAGGCATATTGCCTGAAAGCATTTGTTGCAAACTCTGGCAGACAGGTGTTCACAGGATATGTAACAAAGCCCGTGTTTCCTCATCAAAGATACAAAGACATACACAAGATAAGATGCACACAGGAGACAATTATCGGTTTCCCTGCAACATAAATTATTGTCCTTTCTGTTAAGAAAGAGCCAAAGGCTGGCCCTTGATTCCAGAAGTGGTACCTACACTAATGAGAAAATTTCTGAAAAAGAAATAAAGAAATTGATCCTATTTACAATTACATCAAAAACAATGCAATTATTTAGGCAAAAATTTAACTAAAGAGGTTAAAATATCTACATGGAAAAGTGCAAGATTATGGTGAAAAAAATCAAAGAAGACACAAATAAATGGAAAGGTATCAACATTCATGTATAAGAAGAAATAATATTGTTAAAATGTCAACATTACCAAAGCCATGTGTAGATTTAATGCAATCCCTATCAAGATCCCAATGGTGTTTTTTATAGAAGTAGGGGAAAAAAAAGAAAAAAAACAACTTCTAAATTTATATTGAATCACTAAAGGTCTGAATAGCCAAAGAAACCCTGGGAAAGAAGAACAGGTTGCATCACAATCCTTGATTTCAAGTTATACTAAACAGTTACATTCATCAAAACATTATGGATCTGAGATAAGAAACAGACAAATAGACCAATGGGAGAGCATTAAGATTCCAGAGATGAACTCAAGAAAATATAATCAATTAATATTTGACAAGGGAACCAAAACTACTCAATGGAGAAAAGACACTTTCTTTAATAAATTAGTATTAAGATAATTGGATAGTCACATGTAAAAGAATAAAATCAGACCCCTGTCTTACACAACCCACAAAAATTAACTCAAAATGGACTAAATATTAAATGTAAGACTTGAAACTATGAACCTCCTAGAAGAAAAAATAGAAACAAAGTTCTTTGACATGGGGGTTGGTAATGATTTTTTAGATATAATGCCCAAAGCACAAGCAACAAAATAAAAAATAAACAAGTGGGACTACATCCAACTAAGAAGTTTCTGCACAGCTAAAGAAACCATCAACAAAATGAAAAGACAACCTATGAAATGGGAAAAATATCTGCAAACCATATATCTTATAAGGAGTTAATATTACAAAGTATAAAAATTAACACAACTCAATAGTAAGACAACAAATAACCCAATTAAAAAAAATAGAGGACCTCAATAGGCATTTCTTCAAAGAAAGTATACAAAAGGCCAACAGTACATGAAAAGATGCTCACCATCACTAGTCATTAGAAAAATGTAAATTCAAACCACAATGAGTTATCACCACATGCCCATTAGAATGGATACCATCAAAAAGGTAAGAGCCAATAAATGCTGTCAGAGATGTGGAGGAAAGGGAACCCTTGTACACTGTTGGCAGGAATGTAAATTGGTATAAACACTATGGAAAACCACATGGAGGCTTCCTCAAAAAATTAAAAATGGAATGGCCGTATGATCCAGCAACCCTATTTCTGAGTATACATCCAAAGAACAGAAAAACAGAATGTCAAAGAGATAATATCTGCATTTCCATGTTTATTGCAGCATTATTTACAAGAGCCGAGACATGGAAACTACCTAAGTGTCCATCAATGGCTGAATAAATAAAGAAGTTCTATTGTATATAATATACCATACAGTTTATTCAGCCATATAAAATGAGGAAATCCTACTATTTGCGACAACATGGATGGACCTGAAAGGCATTATGTCAAATGAGATAAGTCAGACAGAGAAAGACAAATACTGTACCATCTCACTTACAGGTAGGCTCTAAAACAAAATAAAACAAAAACCAAACACACAGAAAAACAGATTAGATATATGATAACCAGCCATGGAAGATTGGGGAAAGGGGGAATTGAAGAAAGATAATCAAAAAGTACAAACTTCCAGTAATATGATAAATAAGTACTAGGGATATAACATACAACACGATGACTCTAGCTAATATTACTGTATGATATATAGGAAAGGTGCTAAAAGAGTAAATCATAGAAGTTGTCATCAAAAGAAATGCTTTTCTTCTTTCTTTTCTTTTTACTGTATTATACAAAAAGATGGATTTTGGCTGAACCTACTGTGGTATCATTTCACAATATATGTAAATCAAACCACCATGCTGTGAAGTGTAAACTTATATAGTAATATATACTGATTATGTATCAATAAACTGGAAATAATGGGAAAAAAACCCACTACTTTATTCCAAACACCTGTCCCTTTAGGTTAGAAAGGCCACAGCCACCCGGCCCACACAATACCTCCACTGATATCCCAGCAGGTAAAGCTGTTTGTCACAGCAGTGGATGTCCTTTCTTGCCCTCACTACTGATGGCTGCTGGAGCTGTGTTTCATTTGCCTTTAGATTACCCTCTAGTAGTGTCAGGACCCCGTGAAGAATTATTTTATCTGACACTGGATTAAATGTACCTCCTGGTGGGCTGAAGGAGGCAACTAGTTGGTGCCTGTGTCTGTGCTAAAATGAGAATAGGCAGTAAGGAAAACACACTGAACAGGGTAAGGGTTTTAATTTTTTCCCAAACTCTTCTTGGGACCTTCAACAAGACAGTGGCCCTCTCAGGGTTGAGTTGCCTCATCTGTAAAATGGGAAGGCTAGGATGAATTCTGTTTAGCTTTATGAAATGTAATACCCATTCATCTTTGAACTAGTGGGATATAATCTATCTGGAACTTGGGATCTGCCCACTTGGATTTTTAATGATCATTGATATCCTCTCACGTGATATCCCGGGGTGATCTGGCAAGATCTAGACCTGCATTATCTGGTCCATGGGAAACATGTAACTTAGTAATATTCATTCACTTAAGAAACAGAGAGTTATGAGACATCAGCTTTCTGCAAGGCCTAGTGCTAGGCATGGGGTTATAATAAACAAAATAGGCAGGTCTCTGCATTGCAAGAGCTCATGACCTGGTGGAGGAAACTGAAAAATTAAATAGAGAAATTAAAATGTCAATGGTAGGTTTTATAGTCGGTTGATGGACAGGTCTCTAAGATTAAAAATTAAAAAGCCGGTAACTTTCTTCATAAAGAAGGCTGGTAGCATGACATCGAAACCACTGAGATAATCAGCCAGAGGAACTCCAAGGAACCAGGCTCAAATATTTAATACCAGCATTGAAATGAGCAGTGGATCTCAGGCCTAGATTGGAAATAAAAAACAACAAAAAACAAAAAATACAAATCACATAAAACAAGACTCCCCAAACAAACAAACAAACAAATAAACAAAAACAATGAAACTGAAATCATGGACAAAAACCAGATTTGCTGAAGGTTGAAGATACCAAATGCAGCCCTTGAAGCCCATTTCTGTAGGTTCCCGACACTTGCTGCATGTCATGTCTCATCATGCTGACAAAAGAATAGGGTGTGTGTAGATGTAAAAATTCAGATCATGGGTAAGAAACACTTTTGTGGGACCAAAGACAGAAGACATTTGGCTGGAGGAACAATTTTTAATCTAAGTTTTTAAAAGGAGGGATTATGGAGGATTTTGGGTTTGGAAATGAATCTTGGTCTTGTTCTTCTTAATGTGGGCAAAACAAATATACAAGAGAACAGTGATACTTTTAATAGCCATGTGAACAGTGTAACAACAGAATCATAGATATAAAATATGCCCTGAAAAATACATGTATAAACATATTTTTCTCTTCCAAATGAGGCAAGTCACAATATGTAAATTGTCTATACAAAAGGAAGTTAACAGTGCTCACTGGGACATCATCAAATGGACAGATTAAACATCCTCATAATTACTTGGCTCTTGAGGATTAATTTATTTCTTCGTGGTTTATGGTTGTAGGAAGATCTCTTAACAAAAATAAATGAATTCGAGGCTGCCTGAGAGTGTAATGTGGCTGGATTTCTAAGTGAAGACATTTTGTTTAGTCAAATCTTTCATCAGATAAACTGCCAAGGCTCCAACAGCCCTTCAAGAACACAGAAACATGTTCGAGCCAGTTTTGCCTGCAGACAGAGAGACGCTTATTTCTCTACCCAGATTCTCTTGAACCTTCTTGTAGGCAGAAGCATAAAAATAGTCAAGCTGTCTACAACGCCTGTAGGATCCAGCCCCCCACCTGTGGAAAGGAATTCAAGTTTCAACTGTGTCTTGCTGCCACAGGTTTGCTTTGGAGCCTAATTACCAACTAAGTTTGATGACAAGGTAACTGGCTCCAGGGGCTTCTTGTTCTTCCAAAACAAAACAAAAACAAATTCCTGAAGCAAGACCTGAAACATACCAGAATGAGTGATGCAATTCCAAACAGGCTAGTCTCCTCCTTATCTTCCCATCAGCAACTTCCCTGGAGAGCCTGTCTCTGTAAGTGTGGACCAGCTTTGACAATATTTACTGACAAATGACAATTATTTTAATAATCGCCATTTGCAATCATTTGCTGATTTACAGCCAACAATGCTCTCATGGCCACAACTCTGTGAGGAAAGTACACGGAGCAAGGCTTATTAACTTACTTAACTGAGTGAAAGTTTACACTGCTGCTGAGTAGTAAAACTGGGAAGTAGAGGTATAGTGTCACAGACCTGTGACATGAGTTCCTTTCCAGTCCCCCTTTTTTATGAAGGAGGAAGATTCTGGCTGGTTAGCCACTTGGGACAGTCTGGGGCCAAGAGAGCCAGGACTTGTCACACCTCCCCGGGAATCCATGGCACATTCTGGGCTGCTTCTGCAGGGTGTATGACCTGCAGGAGAGTGGGACTGAACATGCAAACTGGTTTAACACTGAAATGGGCCGCCCTGTGAAATGGTAGCTCCTGTCATTGAAGATGTGTAAGCTGAAACTTGATCATCACCAACCTGGAAACTGTAGAGGAGATTCCTTTATTGGGTGAGGTTTTTCTAAACAGTATCTGTTTAGAAGGTAGTAAAGAGTCTTGTTATGAACTTTCAGTTGCTGCCTAACAATCAGAGTGGCTTAAAACAACATATATTTATTACCTTATAATTTCAGAGGGCCCACACATGGCTTTGCTCACCCTTCTGCCCAGAGCCTTCCAGGCTGCAATCGGGGTGCTAGCTGAGATGCATTCTCATCTGGAGATAGACTGGGGAAGAAGCTCTTTCCAAACATATTCAGGTTCCTGGCAGAATTTGTTTCCTTTTAGCTGTATGACCCAGGACCCTGGTCAGCTGTTTGTTAGCTATTAGCTGCAGGCCACCCTTAGGTCTTAGAAGTAGCCCATGGTTCCTAGAGGCCTTGTTTCATCTCATACTTCCTCAAGTCTACATGAAGAGTGTCTCACTCCAGTCTGCTGAAATAAACTCTGATAGAATGTACTGTAACTATGCAAGTGATATCTCAATGCCTGTGCTATCTTCTATTGATCAGAAGCAGGGAATTATACATATAAATAAACACCAGGAGGTGCCACACTAGCATCCATCTTCAACAAGTATCTATGTAGAAAATCCAAGATTCTTCGTAATGTGCCTTCTAATGTCACAGAATAAATATTACACCTTTTCATCCATTGCAACCTCATCGTAATCCAAGAGACACATATTTAACACCATATTTATGAGACTCTCCTGCACTGGTCTGAGGCATGGCAGTCATAATGCATACCACATGCATCTCAGCAGCACTGTAATGGAGCCTGTGAGACCCAGCAAAGCCATGCATGGACCTTCTGAAACTAAAAGGTAAGAAATGTATGTTGTTTTAGGCTACTGTTTGTTAGGTAGAAAGTGAAGTGCTTAGCCCATATGACCTGCAAGAAGAATGCTTTCTGAATAATATTAGGCTTCATGAAGAATGTTAAGGGCCACATAGCTTGATACATTATCATAATACAAAGAGGTGCTGCTTTGCCACAGAGAATGAAAGAGACTGAGCATCAAGACTTGGGTTCTCATCTAGTTCTCCCATGAACTCACTGTGTGATCATGGGCAAGCCACATCCAAAATGTTATGATTCTAAAATTAAGTTGATGAAAAATCAGTAAGTGCTGATAGATCTCTCTGACCCGGATCTCCACCTAGTCTATGCAGGGAATACCATGAAGGAGGAGGCTGAGGGGCAGGCCCACAGGGCTCCCTGCTTGCCATCTAGGCTCCCTGCTTAGAAAGTGTATCCTTGTCAGATGGTACAGAGAGGGAATGTGCCTGGCTAAAGACCAAAAATATCATTTTAAATCCAGGCAGGTGGAACTGGGCTGAGGTCTGGCTGCTCATTCCTAAAAGAATCAGGAATCTTTAGCAGCTGTTGGGACAACAGATCTCCCCTGATGTTGGGCCTGAACCGCTTGAGCTCTAATCCCTAATTTTGCTTTCCAGATAGATGTCTAGATGACCTTATCCACTGTGCCCCATGACTCTTTTAGTCTTTGTCCTAGCTCTGGTTTTAAGGCTGTGGGGATGTTGCCATGTCTGTGAAGATATATTGCTCATTTCCCTCTTCTCCATCCTTGCCAACTTTGACGATCTAGATCAAAGTCCATGAAGATATGGTACTTTTTCTCCCAGCACCACCTTCTAGTAGTCCCTTGTGTTATGGAGAGCATAATAGAATGATGACAGAAAAATCTAAGCATCCACACACAGATTCTTTTCACACCCAGGCTACAAATACTTGCTTCAAATACTACTCAATTTAATTTTACATAAATCTATTGAGCTCCTATTATAAAATATAAACACTAGGGGTTTGAAATTCCACAAAACTCTCTACACACCTTTAGCATTTCCAAGTCCCAAAAGATAGTTGATTTGTGACATGTCAGTCAGTTCAACAACAATGTAGAATAACCACAGAATTTGAAAAGGTTCCTGGACTCTGCAATGAACTTGGCCCACAATGTTGAACCTCTTACTATAACAAGACAGATCAACACATCACTTAGTGTCACTGAGTTTTATAGGGTGACATAGAGACCTGTGGGGTTTGCTCACTGCAGCGAAAGAAACAACCAACTTCACTGTTCATCAAGTATGTGTGTTCCTCAGGAGGGGGGCTATTTTAAAATAATATTTAGACTCTGGGGGTTGTGCATGATCTAAAAAACCTTTCATGGATTCTATGTTCTTTTTATCTTTGCCGATGACACAGTCTTTTTAGTAGTTTATTTTTTATTGTAGTTCTCTTCCATTACCATTTCTACCTCTTCCACCCTCTTCCACCTCCACCCACACACACCCTCCCCATCACAGTCACCACACTGTTGTCTGTGTCCATGAGTTCTTTTCATTTTTTGTTAAATCTCTACACCCCCTACCAAGAATTCTATATTCTTTACCAGCAGTGGCAATGCTTAGATATGACTGATAATTCTGAAGAGCTTTTGGTTTTTTAGAGTGTGTTGAAATCACAAGAAGTGTTCATTTCTTCCCTTTGCATATATCAATCACTATATTTTTACAGAGCTTATTCATACCTCTGACATTTACACATGACAATTTATACTCTCTAAAATTTCTTAACATATCTCTTAATCCTCAAAATATTGTGAGTCAGGGAGTGTAAGAGTTACTTTTATCTTATAGAAGTGAAAACCAAGGCTTTAAGTCATTTTCCAGGGTCTGTGGTGAGTAAATAGCAAAGCTGAAGTGAGAATTCGGTCATCCAAGGGTCAAGCCTGAACATTTTCAACTCAGCATTATTGCTTCAGGTGACAGGAATTCAGGTGTTGACTCTGCCATTTTTAGCCATGTGTACTTGGAGTTTCACTTCACCTATCTGAGCTTCTGGTTCCTTATTAGAAACATGCCGTTGATAATATCAGAAGTGTAAACCTTACACAGTTGTTCTAAAGACCACGTGAGAAAATGTATAACATTGGGGCTTCTGCTAGACAGTGTTAAACATTTGCAGAAGAGCATAATTACTAAAGGTTTGGGGCATGCATATAGGATTTGGGAGGGGAATGGGAAAGTCCCACTGGACGGAATATGTTAAGATTGTGTGAAGGTGGAATGAGGCTATAGCAACTGGCTGGATCCACACTGTAAAATGATCTATGAAAAGCTTATGTGAAGGAGCAGAGGAATATGTGAGTCAGTGAAACAAGCATCATGAGTTGGGAATTCTGTCAGAGGAATGTTGACTAGAGGTATGAAGGGGAGGTAGACAGAATGAAGCTCTTGTCTAGATGTGACACAAGAATGATGAGAATTAGAGACGCGTTCTAAAAATGGGCTTCAACAAAAGAAAAGGGACATCCCATTTGTTACTGATTTAGCATGTACACAGAATCCTCTATGTATCAGGTGCTCTGAAGAATATAGAGATTAATGAGACGTGGTCCCTGTCTTCAAAAGTTCACAGTCTAGTGCGAAAAAGAGACACAGATGATAATACAGGTATTTTGAAAAAATGGAATATTACATGTTAGAGAATAATACTATATATATAGCATATACATGCACATAATATAATATATAACATTGTATAAGTAATAATACAAACTAACAAGTGTTTATAGGGAAGCAGGACTGTATTAAGCACTTTACCTGTATCAGATCAATTAATCTCCACAACCACCCAAGAAGATACCAGTTTCCCTTATGATTCTTAATACATATACAGATGAGGACACTGAGGCCCAGTGAGGTCCATTAACCTGTCCAAATCATATAACTGAGAGAGACAGATTTAGGATTCCAATTCCAGTTCAAGCTGTCTGACTGCAGTGAGACCAACATCCCTTTCTCCCCCAACATCCCCTTTTCCCTCCCAGCTTCTTTCTTTTCCAGCTCTTACTACATTTCAATATTCCATATAACTTATAAGTTCTTTTGTTTACTGTCTTCTCATTCAAATGGAAGCTCCAAAAGGGCAGGGATTTTTGTCTGTTTGCTTACTGTTGTATCCTCAACAACTAGAATGGTACCTGGGACATAGGATGTGCTCAGTAATATTTGTTGAAGATACATGAATAAATGTTAGATATCACATTATCCTAGTCTGCATCACATACCTAGGGGAAAATGGGGTCAGATGGAAACATTTAAAAAAAGAATGAGATGCACCATGAAAAGACAGACAGAAAAAATGGTAAGAGAATGGAAAAAATTATGTCGATAAAGAAAGACTGAAAAGCAGGTGGGAGGGAAGCTAATGGGAGGAATAGGGGTTGTGTGCAGGTCAGTAAGGAGCAGGATGATGAGAGATTTACAGTCCACATTCCAGCAGGCACTCAGCTCAGAACACACTCAGAGATCTGAATTCACTCACGTAATGCTCTGCTACATAGTTGGAGAAAGGAATCTTTCCCCCGCCCTAACATTTGGCTCCTGCCCTCATTTCTGGCTGAAGTGTAGGACTCCCAGTATTTTCTTCCTTTCTACTCCTCTCCAGCCAGCTAAACTCCCACTTCTGTTGTGCTGTGAATGACCTGACAGACTGAACTCAGTCATTAAGTCTTTTACCAAGTTTAAAATTGAGTAAGACTTACTTCCTTACCCAAGTTTCTGATTCAGCTGTGCAGAACTACCATAGATAATAGAAGTAGTCATGTTTGACTCTTAGGTTGTTCCCATTTTGTTTGTACTATGTATATCAGCAAAGAAATAAATGTCTGGACAACAGTATGTTTATGTCACTATTATTTTAGTTTTGTTTCAAAAAAACATTCTGGTTTGGATGCCAGATGAGTTACAAATCCTAGCTCTATTAATCTTTTACTATGTGATCTGGACCAGTCACATATAAACTTTAGTTTCCTCATTTGAAAATGAAGATGGCACGACAGGGGTGGGAGCAGCTACACTGAAAGTTCCTGCCAACTCTAATATTCTATCCTATTAAAATTTCTCAAATCTCCTATGCAATCAATCTCTCTTCAATAGGCTCTTTCTATGGAACTGGTTGCATCAGCATCTATACATGGTTTTTCTTATTATTCAATCTGTAAGTATTTTTTAAACAGATACAGTGTATGAGGAAAGAAATCTACCCTAAGCCTAAATAGGGAGGGGGCAGAATGAGATGAAACAGAACCTGGTCATCATCATGAAATTTTATATCTAGTAATAGAGATAAAGCATATTCAACTAAATAACACAGGCAAAACATGATTGAGAATATCAGAAGAGAGAAATATAGAGATGACAACAGGAGTTCAGAGGATAGACTTGCCACTTCCAGGACAACTAGGGAAATACCTTTTCAGAGGAAGAGGTATTTCAATTGAGTCTTAAAAGATAGAATATACAATGGTGGTGGTGGAGGTGGTGGTGGTGGCAGAGTTGGAGGAGGTGGTGTTGTTGGAGGTAGTGTTGGTGGTAAAGTTGGAAGTGGTAGTGTTGGTGGAGGTGGTGGTAGTGCAGGTGGTGGTTGTGGAAGTAGTGGTGATGACAGAGTTGGCGGTGGTGTCATTGTTGGAGATGGCAGTGTTGGTGGTGGTGGTGGAGGTGGAGGTGGTAGAAGAGGAGGAGGTAGTGGTGGAGGTGGTGGTAGTGATGGAGGTGGTAGTAGTGGAGGTGGTAGAGGTGGTAGAGGTGGAGGTGTTGATGATGGGAAAATCTATTGCTAATATGAAGAGACTGTGAAGGACTTAGGGGAAATGGAATTAGAAATCAGATCACGGAGAACCTAGAATAACAGGTCAGATTATGGAGAACTTAGAACATCAGTTCAAGATATCTAGATAGTACATAATAGATATCATCACATCGCACATTAAACCACATTCCTGTTTGTGTGCAGTCTTTGGCCTATTAAAATGTTTATCCTCAGACATACTGATCATGTAGGACTAATAGAGCGGAACTTTCCATATGAGACCTTGAACTAATTACTGATGAAAATTAATGGGGCAAGAATCTACACTGAGGATGGCAGGATGTCTCCAGTAAGTAAATGCAGAAGCCAGAATATTTTTTTAGCCCTCGTACCCAAACCAAACATAGATTGGATATAGTCACAAATGGCAAAAAGAAAGAAAGAAAGAAAGAAAGAAAGAAAGAAAGAAAGAAAGAAAGAAAGAAAGAAAGAAAGAAAGAAAGAAAGAGAGAAAGAAAGAAAGAAAGAACGAAAGAAAGAAAGAAAGACAGAAAGACAGAAAGAAAGAGAGAAAGAGAGAAAGAAAGAAAGAAAAAAAGAATGGAAAAACTCAGTGTATAAGAAAGTTGCTCTCAGGTGCAGTCTGTCCACTGGAGAGTCTGCAAGTGCTTGCAAGTACACTTGTTCTCACCAGTCAGACCTCTGGCAGCTTCTTTTGAACCAATATAAGTGACGCACTACAGAGTACAAGCTGTACTCCATGTAGAGTGGCACATAAGGACCCAGGGGAGGAGGTGAGGGTGAGAGCAGAGACTGAGGGGGCTGGAAAAAGAAAAGAAAGGCGAGGTATGATTATGTCGCCAGGTATCCTTGGTAACCACAAAATGTCTTGTGCATTTAGCTTGAGAGTTCAGTGGCACCGGGAGAAAGACGCACTCTACTCATTCCAACGTCAGCAGCACGGGAACAGGACATCTCTGTGCCTCAGTCAAGGTGAGAACAGAGATTTCCAAGGCCCTTAAATTTCAAGCATCTGGCAAAAAAAAAGCACAAAGAGCTGAAGTGAGTGCATGTGTGTGTGTTGAGGGTGTGATACTTGGTTTGGAGTATAAAGGTGAAGAAAATTCTGCGTGCAGAAGTTGACAGGGAGATATTGTGAAGGTCCCAGAGCACTGGGGTTAATTAGTTCTGAATGTGACACCCGATTAACTCAGTTGGGTGGATATCCTGCAAGGGAAGGGCTCGACCCAAGTGTCTTACACTCTCTAGAGACAGGACATGAAGACACCTGCTTTCATCCTCAGTTTGCTAGATGACAGGGTTCTCGGGGAGAGAGAGTAATGGACTTTTCATGTCCACCAATGAGCATATTAGTCTTTCAGTAATTATGGCTCCTTAATAGCTAACACTTAAATAGCACTCACACACACATATACTCATATATGTATGTATGTATCAATATGTGTGAGTATACATATATGTGCATGTAAACACACATTCTCGTTTAGTCCTTGTACCGATCCTGTTACAGGAACTCTTACTATCCTCATTTTAGATAAGAAAACTAAAATACAAATACAATAACTTGTCAGGATCACCTAAATCAGTGTGTGGTAGAACTGAAATTTGAATATAGCTCCAGAGTCCATGCTGGAAAAAACAGTTGAAACTGCCATCCGTAAATAAAAAACAAAACAAAACATACTTTCATATACAGGTGAGATCTAGTGTGAGTATGTACGTTTACAGACAAACATACTCAAAAAAGTCAAGCATCACTGCACCTGTAAAGAAATGAACCTTAGCTATAAAAGGAGCATAGGTGGTCACCCTCTATGACTTTATCATAATTTTGTAAAAAGTCATTTATTCATAATCAGTCTAACTTTGGTATTTGGTTTTATAGTTCCCAAAGAACTTTCAAAATCAGATATTTACACAGAATGTGCTGGGTTAGCAAACCATGAACCTAAGAGACAAATGTTTTCTGCTTATTATGCAGCTGCTCCTGGTCACTTAAGATGACTTTCCACCAATCTATTATAGCAACATGATCCTCAGATGTCCCCTCACTCCTCATTCCCAGCACCACTATCCCACTTCACTTCAGGCTTCTAAAGTTCAGGACAGCATCATCACCTTGGCCTGTGATGGCTAAATTTGTAAAGGAGACTGGCAGGTTTCATTTTGGAACTCATGAGAAGCCAGAGAGATGTACCAAAGATGACACTGGACACATGGTACTTAAACATGATTCTGGTGGAATCTGGAATAAGTATGCCCACTGATTCCATTTCTGCGGTGATGCAGCTGACATGCCATTCAACACAAAGAAACCACTCCCTTGTGGAGGCCAGGTCCATGATCTTGCTTGGGGTTCAAGGAGAGACAGAGTGCGCTGAGGATGCTATACTTCCCAGCAGCTCACAGAGCAACTTAAAGAGGTACCATTTAAACTCAAACAGCAACTCCCATAACTCTGGGAAGGGACTGTCATTCTACGTCAGTAGTCTCCTACAGACACTCTACAGTGATGAAATAGTCCTTCTGTGCTGTTCAATATGGTAGTCACTAGTTACATGTGACTACTGAGTAGTTGAAATGTGGCTAGTGGGCCTGAGAAGTTGAATTTTTAATTTAAAACATTAAATTTTAAATTTTATTTAAATTAATTTAAATAAACCACGTGGCTACCATATTACACAGTGCAGCTCTGAATTACCTAGACCAGCATATTTATTTGACTCCTACCATGAATCATCTCTTATCCCCAAATGAAAGCACTTTTCAGAGGATAACACTGAGGATACAGAGTATACATTAGTTTTTCAAAATCAGCCAGTCATTCCACAGCAGAGCCAGGATTACAATATAAACCTCCCGATTACTCTGATTGTTCTCCCACTCAAACACATATTTCCGAGATGACATTGTGATACTCATAAATGGATTATTGTGAGTCAAATCACAACGGTTAACCTCCTATTTTCTCCCTAAGATTAATGACTTTGGTAGTGGAGTGTACTTAAGATCTACTGGTTTCAGGAATTAGCAACAGCAGCAACAACAAAAAGTCTGCCACGGATATTGCGTAGATACATACAGGGTGGAATATAAGAGTTATGACTAACAATTAACAAAATGGGCAACTTCAAGACATAATTTGAGGATCCTACATTAAAAATGATTATTAATAACATAATCTTTTTGGAATAATAAAAAAACGCATTAGAATCTTTGCCAACTGACTGCTATAACTTGACATATCACCTCTGTTATTCACTGGCTTTATTTAACTTCACTGGTCTTCTGTCTTTCTGTACTAAAGCAGTTATAGGTTGCCATCAAATCCAAAAGTATTTTGGAGTCATGGGAATGCAAAAAAGCCTCATCAAAACAAACTATTTTAATTTGTTTTACTTGTTCTTTTTTTATTAACATTTACAACATAGAAATTGTGTTTGTTTTTTCCTCCCCCCCGCCCAAATCTGTACCCAATAAAAATGTTTCCAAACTGAGATGCCAAGTTTCCATTCAAATCCCATTTTATTTTATATCCCTGGGTGAACTCTCCTTAAAAAAAACCCCCCAAAACAGATTTGCACTGCAGCTTGGGGGCTTACTGTTGAAACTGAGATGAAACACCCTGTGGCTGAGGAGCTTTCCAAGCCTGGGGGGCATTGGGAGGGGCTCTTCAAGGGAAAAAGGACCAGCCTCGGCAAGGCCAGAGATGTTCTCTCTCTGGCTGCTAGAGAAAGTTGCTGCGGCCTGAAGACATTTATTCTCACCCATCTCTTCTAGAAAGACTTAACAATTTCACACCTCTTTGCCACATTATCTTGATTATTATCCTGGCTTGCAGATGGGCTGAGATTTTAAACAGGAGTCTGGGAAGGAAGTAATTAAATCATAACATGTCCAAGTAAGACCTTTACAGAAACAGACAGGTCATCGAACCTGTGCCCAGGCCTTTGTGCAGGACTGTTCCCCTCCTAAGAAAGTTATCCCAGGTTAAGGTTTACAGTTTTCAGCATATATATATATGGAAGGGGGATTTACTTTGGAGGGATTTCACATTGACATAAGAAAGAATTTCCTGTACATATGGTTCCCAATTTTAGACACAATACATTCCTGGAAATTTTATCATAGAGTATATCACCAGAATGAAAGCTGTGATTATGCCTGCTTCTTTCATTCAACAAACATCTACTGAATGCCCACTATGTCCCAGGCATAATGACAAACTCTGCCCCATTCACATGACTTAAAAAATGATTAATGGATCAGAATGGGTAAGAACAAAAATAAGTGTTAGAACTGGGCATCAGAACTTTAAAGTACTCAAGTAATTCTAAAGTATGTTTATTTCAACCATATTATTTATGTTAAATATATGCATTCAAATAAGAATTTTACTTTTACTACAATTAAGTCAAATTCATTGGAATTGTTGCAACTTGAATCTGAAAAAGGGGAAGAAATAACAAGAATAAAGACTACAGACAGGAATTAAAGAGAGAACTGTACCAGAAACCTAAAAAAAACATAATAGTTACTATAGCACAGCCCTAAATTTAGCTTTGAGTTTTCTGGCAGTCAGGATAAAGAAGAACACTTTAGATGAAATAAAAATAATTAATTTTTGTTAAATTCTATGAGGAAATTATCTTGTACATGTAAAAAATGACATTGACATAGTGAAAAACATCTTCAACAACAGTTTCACACAGAAAAAAAGTACAGAGAAACCTTTTCTTATAGAAGTTTCTTATACTGGCTTCTTATAATGACCAGAGGTTAAAAAATAAATAAAAGAAGGATATGAAGTGCTAGATTTTAATTTGGTAAAAGTATTTCAGTGGCATATTTAGCTAAATGATCTGGACTTAACTAATTATAGGTAACACTGAATAAGAAGGATTACTCAAAAACATTGAAAACTAAAATATATATCTTTTTTCATTGAAATCTATATCTCAGATTTGTATTTTCTGATAGGTAAATTGATCAGAGTTAGAAAATTTAAGTTGAAATATGATGGCGTGTAGGGTGTAGTGGAGAAAAGCAAACACAAAAATGCAATAATTCATATTGGCAAATATAGAAGTAGGTTTCTGGAATGAGTATTCAATGTGAACTTTTGAAAACTACCTTCCAAATTTTATACCAGTTAGCACACACAGATTCACAGAGACATGAATAAAAAGACACACTTTCACACTTTTTTTAGTGATAACTTCCAAAGTATATTTATGAACGTTTGTCTTAAAATAACTTGACATTTTCGACTTGAGTCTATTCTAGTCTTTACTCAAGTGAACACACACACATGTACACAGATACACACAAGTTTGGAGGACAGCAAAAACACACCAGGGAGTATAGTAAAGAAGCTCTAAGGAGGAAACATTTTGACCTTTAACACAGAAGCAATGATTTATTGCCAACAGTACTTAATGGAATGGCTTTAGCAATGCGCTTACCGCACTTCCTTGGGAGAAATCTTCTAAAAACAAAACTGAACTATTACACAACAGTGAAAATAACTCAAAGCCTTGTGGAAGATCCATGAATAGTTGAAGTCACAGACACTATGTAACCTTTTGAAATCTAGTTTGTTTCAAGTTAGGGCAAAAGCTTCCTTTTCAGATAATATGGCTATATATATATATATATATATATATATATATATACACACACTTTAATCTCTGTAAACATTAAAATGGATAGTTGGCAGAGTTTGTTGCTACTCAACTACAGGTTTGAGCATGCTACTCAAATGCTCATAAACCTTTCTGTACACGCCAGAGGTGAGCTCATCATTCAGGACCCTCCATGAACCAGCACTAGATGATCTTCTACCTTTATCCCTACTTCTATCCTTTAACATTCCTGCCCCACTGGCCTAATGATCACTACCCATGTGTTGATTTACTGTATTCTACCTCTAATCCTCGCATCAGTCTCTTCAATCTTTCTCCTCCTTTCCACCCAACATTATCTGTCCAACATGCTATTCAGTCCTTAAGACCCAGTTCGCACCTTCTCCAGAAAGTATTCCCTGATCGCCTTGTTAGAATACATTTCTTTCTCACCTAATTTTATATTTCTATTATAAAATCCTTCAGATTCAGCTTTTATTTTCTACCTAAGTTTTTTCATTCTTCTTACAAATTCCCAGAGGGCAAAGCCTTGTTGTCTGGGTCTTTGTAGTCCCTACAGTGAGGCATGTACTAGGTACTCGGTACGTATTTTTAAAAATGTACTTGGTTTTTAAGACCAGGCCAATCAAATAGTCATACAGAAATAATAGAAATGGCAAAAATTTTATAAATTATACATATATACAAATAACATATGTGCAGCAATTCTCTAGAGATTAGGGAAAATAAAACCTTAAATTATCATCAACTGAATTCTCACAATTATCAGACAATTATCCTCATGATGAATTATCTTCTTTTCTTCTTATAACTCAATCTGGGTTGAAAACAGATGCTGATCATAAAAGGCTGGGAAAGAAGCTGGCACATATTATGCATTTACAAGGAGTCGCGTGCAACACCTTTATAATCCAGTAGTAACAGTACAGACTTACCCCCGTTTTTTTTTTTTTTTTTATTTGAAGACACTGAGCCTCAGAAAGGTCAAAACTTTGCCCATGGAGACATTGCTAGAAAACGGTATGCATCATGGTCTGTAGGACTTTAAAGTCTATACTCTTTTCACCTCACCATTGCTGCCTCTTACATGTATATAGTTAAGAACTTAGCTGAAGATTAGGAAGAGTGGCTCTCATACCACCTTATTTTCTGCAGGGCTTTTAGAGGAACACGTATCCAATTGACATGGAACTACAAAGCTGTGGCACTTGCTTAGAGACAAGGGAAGAAAGAGCTCAAGAGACTAAATGGCAATAGAGACTACAATTGCACTCAGAAGAGTTTGAAAATCATATATTATAAAAATAAGCACACAAATTTCTATCACCTATTAAATAGTTCTGTTAGATTACACATGTTGTATGCCATTATTCACAAAAAGCATAAGTAGATATACTAGAAAAACCAAAAAAGCATTGATTAGAAGTCATGAAATCTAGAATTTAGTTCAGAAAACCATGGACTTGCTTTGGTATCCTGAGCAAGCCATTTCCTTCACTGGGTGGTTGTTTTGTCCATTTGTTCAATTACAAGAATTAATTACACAATTTACAATATACCCTTCACTTGTAACATTCGATAAGCCTGGGACTACTAACTGAAAGACCTACAAGATCTCACTAACAATGAAGAGACTCTTCTTATGTCTGCATGCTGAATATTATTCGATGGACATCAATTTATGACCCATACCACTTTCCTAAAAATATTTATAGCTAATTGAAGATACTAAGTTAAGACTCAGAAGGAAGAACCAAAATGCAAATGCTTAAAATAGGTGTGTGAATCAGGTGACTCCCTCCCTGCTTTCCTCTGAAGTGAGCCCAAGCATCTCTCTGCACTGTAGCATCTGCTTCTTCACTTTGCATTAAGAATCGGAATTTCAGTTTTAAGACAAACACAGGATCTGGTTTTCCATTTTTGTTCTATGTACAAAGTGGAGTTACAACCTTTTCAAATGCAAGCAGAACTCCTTTTCCATCCCACAGCCCACAATAATTCTAACAGGGCTGGGTTTTGTTTTGGGGTGGGGAGTAGCGGTAGCAGCAAAAATACTTGTAAAATCAAGAAGGTGTGATATGCTGCAGAAGAGGGAAGAACTGCCAGGAGCCACAAGAATGGGAAAACCTGGCATCCTAATTGAGACAGCTGCCGAAGAGGCATTCAGTTTGTCATATTCATTTGTGTATCTCCATACTATAGAGCTAAGTGCTTTAGCAGTCCTTTTGAAATCTGAAAATGGTTTTCCCATTCATTCAGAGCTGTGTATTGGCTCAAACAAGCTCTTGTTCGGGAAGGTCATCTGGCAGGTCACTGCCCATTGTACACTGGAGTGTGCATCCAACTTTGATAAAGCTCTGTGGAAACAGGGTAAGTGCTGCTGGGAAGATCTGTATGACTTCAACATCTGCTGCAACCCAACCGCTCTGGTAGCTGTGCCCAGAACACATGGTGTTCTTGCAAACAATTACAAATAATGATGAGATGACAGGGAAGACCCATTTCCCCTAAAAACTTTAAGATGGCTTCTGTATTAGCTTATTTCAAAGTTACTTAAAAACAGTCTTGCCTTTTCAAGGAGCCAAATCTCCCCCCCTTGATTATTTACAAGTGGCCATTTTCCTGCAAAAATCAAAAAGGCAAAGTAACAGCAGGGTACTGCTTGCTTCTCATTGCTTTGTCTTAAAGGAGAAGAAAGAGCAAAAGTCGGTTTTCCTCTGTCAGTGAAGTGGTTGTTATCAATGTTTTATAAATAATTCAGATTGTTGCAATATTCTGCACCCCTAATGAATACTAAGCACTATGCTAAGTGTTGGAGATTACATAAGATTTTTACAGTATTTAGGAACATGGGCTTACTTATTTCATATAATTTGATATTCACTTCCCAAATACATTCAAGCTCTGTTCACTACACAGCGAGTAAATACAAAACATTAATTTGTTAGGCACTGATTCCAAATGGCATAGGATTTCAGAGGAGAAGAGTGAATAAGGAAGTAGATCTCAGGAAATGTTTCATTACTGTTGATTTTAATATATATGGAATGAAGTACTCGTATAAGCTCTGCCTGATTTAGGAGGTGGAATTGGGAAAGCAAGTCAGAAAAACTTTCCAGCAGAAGAGAAAGCAACCTTTGAGTTCAAGCTTAGAAAAAGAGAGTAAAAGCATGGGCTGAGAGGCACCAAAGTTCCTACAGAGAATTTTATAGTTTACCAATTATAGGTTCTGATTTAATATCAATTATCTCATTTGAAGACAAGGTCAAAGGTGGGCAGAAACTTTACTCAGTTTAAATGAAAAAATGCAAACTAAAAACTTATATGGGTTATATATATATATATATGTATATATATATATATATATTCTTATAAAATGTATTCTTGGATTCTCTGAACACAACGAAAATAACAAGTGATCTATTGATGTGAAGACCTTTAGTAACGATGCATGCTTCCCTGTGGCCTGTAGGAGCCTGCCTGCAGCCCAACATTGGATTGAGGCAGAGGAAGCAGCTAGTCTATCCTGAACAGTTGCTAAGGGAACAGCCAGCGTTTTATGACATTATGGTCGGATTAGGGAGAAACAGACTGACATGTAACAATGCCAGGGGAAGACCAGCTGTTTGGAAAATCACAATGCTTATCCAAAGTATTCTTTCAAAATATGCACACAACAACAGAAAATTCAAACCAACACATACAACCATGAAAACATTTTCTTTTGCAACAAATCCATTGTGGAGTCCTGGCCTAAACATAAAAGTCAATTACTGCTTCTTCTTCTTCTTCTTTTTTTTTTTAAAGCAGTTAGAATCCCGTTATTTTGTCTTATTCAGAGACATAATCTTAAGCCCGGGCTTACATTATTTCAACCAACATCAGCCAGAGAGGAAACCAGTCTGTCAAAGTGTTTTAAGAGCAAAACCTATGCACACTCTATATTCCTTGAACATGTTGGCTCTCATCATAAAATACTCTTGGGAATAGATGCAAAATCTAATTATGTCAATGTGTTTATGGCAATACCAAAAAAGTTATCAGGTGGCATAGGACTGGCTTGAGTACAAGATATAGGCTTGATTTTGGAACTAAATCCAAATGGCATACGAAAACTTTGTTATCTATATGGTAATGTCAGCATGGTGCATTAGTTGCACTAAATTCTAGTGCATTGAATAAGTACTTATTTGGAGCCTGGATCTTTGTAGATGTTTAACAGATGTTGGCTGAGGATAATAATAATTAATGCTTATTAAAGCTCTTACTATGTGTGAAACACTGAGTTGGCTGCTTAGCATGTGTTTTCTCATTTAATTATTATAAATACCCAAAGGGAGGAAGACATGTGATCATTGTCCCTGTTCTACAGAAAGGAGCACTGAATCATGGAGAGGGGCAGAATCAGTTGCCCAGCACCCACGGCTCTTGTGAGCCCTGCTTTTAACCACTCTATAAGAGACTGAAACAATGCAAGGATCAGCTGCCCATAGTGGGTGACAGATGAATTACACACTGTTTCTGCCATCTAAGAGCTTACAAAATAGTCTGCATTTAAGTGCATACATGTTTTTGCACAACAGCAAAGGAGGGGTCGAGAATACACAAATGTGCAGACAACTCTCATCCAAGCCAGACAAATCCAATATTACAAGACAGGAAAGAAGAATTTGGGGAACAACACAAAAGAATTCTAATCCCACTTGACTTGGTGGAAGCCATTTAATTTATTTGAAGGAATGTGGAATCCAGGCAAGGAGGCAGCTGAATGGAATTTCAATTACTAGAAGTGAGTAGAAAAGCTGAATCCTTTAAACCAGAGCCATTTCCATGAGTGTGGACTTTACTACTGAGGGGGTATAAAGAGAAAAGGGGAGGAGAGATAGTAAATTTACTCCTGGGGTACTAATTAGCTTCACCTCCACTTCTGAACTGAGTCAGTACCATATAAACGCGACTGATGAGGTAAGGTTGTCAAATTGCTCCCAAGTTGACTTCTTATTGTGGCTGGCTTTCTCACTTACTGTCTCAGTGCATAGTTTTGAGCAATGTTCTCATCTATTTATGGAGAGACCTAGACCTGACGATCTCTCGATTCAAGGCCCCTTAGCATCTCCTAAGGTAACACTGGGATGAACTTCTCACTATAGAGATTAAATGAGTGTTTTGTTAAACAAATTCCCTCAGTTACTTAATTTATTTAAAATAAGCTAGGGTGTGTGTGTGTGTGTGTGTGTGTGTGTGTGTGTGTGTGTGTGTGTGTGTGAAGCCTGGTCTGATGGCTCCAAGAGTCAGAGTGCAGATGCTGTGTGGTATCTAGTGTTATATGGCTGGGAGCTTAAACATGCAAGCATAAACCTGGCAGTATTCTCTCCTTAATGTACCCCATGGTAGCCAAGGCTATGGACACAGTACTTCTGCCATGGTGTTTTATCAGTTACTTTTGATAGTTACTCTCATTTATATTAACTTTTAGCTTTTGAATATAATAACATTTTAAATGATTGTAATTCTAGTTAATATAAAATACATTTCTAGATTCATACTACTTTGTAAAGTATACTCAAATTTAAATTGACAAGAATCTCTTATACTTTTTAAAAGTTATTTTTTTTAAAGTTTCATTTATTTTTAGAGAGAGGGAAAAGGAAGGATAAAGTGAGGGAGAGAAACATCAATGTGAGAGAGAAACATAGATCAGTTGCCTCTTACATGCACCCCGACCAGGGACTGAACCTGCAACCCAAGCATATGCTTTGACTAGGAATTGAACAGCAAGCTTTTGCTTTGCAGAAGGAGGTCCAAACAACTGAGCCACACCAGTTGCTTAAAAGTTAATCTAAAAAATTTTCTTTCATTAATTTCTTTTTGTTTCTACTTAAAAAATTATTATTTTTATTACAGTTGTCCCATTTTCCCCCCATTGTTCCCTCCTACCCCACCCTCCCTCCCACAATCAATCCCCACCCTGTTGTCCATGTCCATGGGTCATTTATACTAGTTCCTTGACTACATCTTCCCCCCTCTTCCCCCACTTTTCCCCCTTCCCCCTCTTCCTGGTCACTGTCAGTCTGTTCCTTGTTTCCATGCCTCTGGTTCTATTTTGCACATTTGTTTGTTTTGTTCATTAGTTTCCTGTATTAGGTGAGATCATATGGTATTTGTCTTTTGCCACCTGGCTTATTTCACTAGGCATAATTCTCTCCAAAATGGAACTGCCTTTTGACCCAGCAATTCTACTGCTGAGATTATACCCAAAGAATCCTGAAATCCCAATTCAAAAGAATGTGTTCACCCCTATGTTCATAGCAGCGGTATTTACAATATACAAGTGCTAGAAACAGCCTAAGCACCCATCAGTAGATGAGTGGATCAAAAACATAATGGAATACTGTGCAGCAGAAAGAAAGAAGGAACTTCTACTTTTTGCAACAGCATGGGTGGAACTGGAGAGTATTATCTTCCATTAATTTCTCGATGAATAAAATGCCAATGTTGGTTCAAAAAAAAAAAAAATGCAACTAGAAGAGGGCCTAGAACTCTGCTTCACACATAGAGTTCAAATGCATGAGCAAATGAGTACTGATTAAGAATTCGCGTTCTGGAGGCATTACTTAGAATTAAATTTTACCATTACCTACTAGCCTTTTAACTCACCAGTAACCTACTTTTCTCTTTCACTGTCAAGTAAACAATCATAATGATACTGATTTAATAGGTCATTAATACAATTAACTAAGATTGGGTATGCAAAATGTAAAACACAAAAACTAGCACAGAATAAAGCATGCATTAAGTGATATTACTGAAGAACCCAGAAGGACATGCATGATGAAATAAATGAGTGTTGGCATTACTGTAATTAAATAACCAAGGGATTTGTTTATTTCACTAGAGGCTAATAGATCCATGCATGCAAGACTATACATAACATATAATTTTTATTATTCAATTTTTAAGTCCAATTTATTAACTTTGTATATATATCTGTGTAGCACATGTCTATAAACTAAATGGAGCACCTTTTACCAGGACTGGCTCTAGAAATGGGAGGGAACAATAGAAAACTTCACACTGATTTATAAGCAATGTCTTGTACATGATCATCCATTGATTCCCCTATTTGTTGGGGTTCATTCTCCTCCCCTAGTCTTGCCTTCACTGATTGGCACTTTAATTTAATGAAAGAACATAAAGGACATTGAGAGAAGTATAAATTTTTCTCTTGATTCAAACCTATGCCTTGAACATTAGGTGTGTGGAGTAAAATTTATTAGATATAATATATAAAAAATAAAATATAAATAGCTCCTAGGGTGAAGGGAATATTGAAAAGATTAATTATAAATAAGGGGAAAAATGTCACTCTGGGGTTAGGACCTTCAATTATTTAATAGTCATATCTACAAAGAACACACTAATTTTCCCCATCTGTGAACATTTTGGAAACTATTTACTTGGTTTTTAAAATATAATCTTAAAAAGCCTTCAATATGTACAAGAGAAAGAGAAAAGTAAACACAGATGTGAAAGAAACAAACTGAAATGTGCTTTTTTAGGTCCTCCTAGTCATCTTTGCAAATTCCTTCAAAGTATGCATTTAGATCTTTTTATGTTCTGATTACATTCCCATTAAAAACACTGGGCAAAATCCCCCACTGCTACTACTGTGGAATTGAAGGTTTATGCTAACTGCAAGGAATAAGTCTTCAGAATGCTTGGGTTGCATGAAGAATGCTGTTTACCCACTGGCAGTGTAAGCACCATTAAAAGGGAAGCACTATAATGAAGCATCTCATAGCTGAAACACACAGAGGAAAAAGAGTAACCATGATTCTCCAGATTTTAATTTCTTTCCTGTTGCATAGATCATCATCTGTCTGAACTACTCTTGTTTTTGGAAAACAAACATTTAACAAAGAAATATTTACAAACATGCTCACCTTTGCCCTGAGCC
Organism: Furipterus horrens; assembly: GCF_987537825.1. NCBI lineage: Eukaryota > Metazoa > Chordata > Mammalia > Chiroptera > Furipteridae > Furipterus > Furipterus horrens. The sequence goes on along the minus strand of NW_028327171.1, from coordinate 49,145,453 downwards.
ATGAAGAATATAAGGGAGTAAGAATTCCTTCCTTATTTCCACAGAGATTCACAAAGTGCACTATACAAGAGATGAGTAAGACAATGTTCAACCACTCAGAGCTTTGAGAATAGCTGGGAGATTTCAATAGTACTTATTTTAGCAGAGTGCAGCCTGAGACAAATCCCTGTACCCCTGTGGGCCTCAGTTTCCTCAGCTGTAAGTGAAAGTTTTGGATCTGCCATCCCTTAATGAAGACATCTAAGATTGTTTCTTCTCAGGAAAAGACTGAGATGTCCTCAGGAAATCCTGTAATACCAGGCTATATGTTTCTTTCCTGACACAATGACTCTAAGCTCTATGAAATCTCAGAAGAAGATGACTAAGAAAAAAATTGATGTAAGATGTTGATGATGATGATGGTAGATAAGATTTCTTAAGCACTTAAAATGTGCATGGTGGTACATTATGTTAATATTGGTTGGCCAAAAAGTCCGTATGATTTTTTTCTGTAAAATAAAAGACACAGTTTTTTCATTTTTACCAATAACTTTATTGATTCGAATATTTTGAGTATGTTGGCTATCTCCTGCATGGTATAACGTTGATCTCAATGAATGTCTCCATTAGATCACTATCAACTTCAACTGGTCTACTCGACTTTGGAGCATCATCCAGTGAGAAATCTCCAGCATGAAACTAAGAAACCATTTTTGACACATTTGATCAGTCACAGCATTTCCCCCATACACTGCACAAATCTTTTTTTCTGCTTTTCAGTAGCATTTTTACCTTTCTTGAAATAAAGCATAATATGCCAAAAAATGTTGTGTATTTTCTTCCATCTTCAATGTTAAAATAGCTACACAGAAGATCAACAATTTTGATTAGATTTTTTAAATGCACACTGATATGACAGCTACCATGACACAATCTAACAAAATTGTTTTGAATGAAATTAAAGACAGCTAAATGCCACTAGGGCTATGTTAGAGAAAAAGTCAAATGAACTTTTTGGACAACCTAATATTATAATTATTCACACTTTAGAGAAAGGAAAGCTGAGTTTTACAAGCTAGGATGTTCAAAACTGCAGTTCAAATCCAAATCTCCAGATTCCAATGTTTAGCTGATATCTACACTACTATATTTCAAAATAAAAGATAATTCACTATTTTAGGCAAACACAAATTAAGAGGGAATTCATTTCCAGTAGACATACACTGCAAGAAATGTTAAAGGATGTTCTTTCAGGCAGAAGAGGTATACCAGACAGAAGCTTGGATTTACACACACAAAACATGAAGAGTTCTAGATGAGCCTAAGTAAAAAATTTTTTTCTTATTTTTAATTGCTCTCAAACTGTTTAAAGTGAAATTAGCAGCAATATGCTGTGTGTTTATAGCATATGTACAAGTAAAAGGAGTGATGAGCATGAAAGATGGCAAGGAGATTGAGAGTAGACCGCTGTAAGGTCCTGACACTGCACATATAGAGATAAAATAGTATTTGAAGGTAGACTCTGGTTAATTAAAGACGTATACGGCAAATCAAATGTCAATGCTAACATTAAGGGGAGTATAGATAATAAACAAATAATAAAAATAAAATTGTGAAAAATGCACAATCTAAAGAAAGGCAGAAAAAAGAAAATGGAACAGATAGAAAAAACTTTAAAAGCTAATACGATAATGTATTTTAATCCCACTATGTCAATAAGAGACAGTTATAGTCATGGGATTTAGTACCCCTCTCTCAGTAATTGGGTAACCAGATAGAAAGACAGTAAAAACAGACCAAATTGAACATTATTATCAGTGTATTTATCATAATTGACACTTATACAACACTCCACTCAGCAACAGAATACAAATACTTTTGAAATGCATGAAATAGTCACCAAGATAGACCACATTCTGGAATATAATATAAACCTTTACAAACTTAAAAGAATTTAAGTAATACAAAGTATGTTCATAGACAATAAGGAAATAAAATAGAAGCCATTAATAGAAAGGAATAGAAAAAGAATTCAAGTATTTAGAAATCAAACCATATATCTCTAAGTAATCCATGGGTCCAAAAAAACCACAAGGGAAATTAAAAAATACCTGGACTGAAAACCAAAGCACAACACATCATAGGGCTTATTAACTAAATGTTTATATTAGAAAAACAGAAGACCTCAAATCAATGATTGAAGCTTTAAGTTTAAGGAAATAGAGAAGAGCAAATAAAACTCAAGTCAAGAAAGAGGAATAAAATAATAGAGCAGAAATCAATAAAGTTGACAGTAGGAAAACAATAGAGAAATCTACAGAACCAAAAGCTGATTCTTTTGAGAGAAAAAAAAAATTGATAAACCACATCCAGACTGATCAAGGAAAAAACTTAGATGAGACATAAATTATGAATATGACTGAGAGAGGGGACGATGCTGCACTATCTACACACATAATATGATAATAAGGGAATACTGTAAACCATCATTGTGCCTACAAATGCAACCACTTAAATAAAATAGACCAATTTCATAGGAGATATAAACTGTTAAAGTTCACTTAAGAATAAATTAAATTTGTAGATAAAAGCCTTCTGACAAAGAAAATTCCAGATCCAGATGGCTTCACTAGCAAAGTCTGCCAAACACTTAAAGAATAATACCAATTCCCACATATTTTTTCTAGGGTATAAGAATATAAGAGAGGAAGGAACAGTTGGCAATACCTTTTACGAGGCTAACATTACCCTGATGCCAAATCCAAACAAAGACATTACCCCCCCCCCCCAAAAAAAAAGAAGAAGAAAGAAAAACAAACTACAGTTGAACGTAGGAATTAGGGACACTGACCCCCTCCCATCTTTGTGCAGTTGAAAATCTGTACATAACTTCTTTTTAGAACATAGTAAAATTGTAATAGATATAGTGTTCTGGATAGAAGTAGAATACTACTAGGGAAGAACTATTTTTACCTCAGAAGTCTATGGTAGTATGGATTCAGATAAACCAAAGTTTAAGGTAGCCACTTCCCTATTCACATTTTTCATCAGCTTTCCTGTCTTGCCACATGGAGCATGGAGGCCCATACTTAAGTCAGACCAGCTGAGGACAGCTCATCTGCCTGATGGATGAGAGAATAAGAATCAACTCCTCAACTCACAGGAGGCCACTACCACTGTGATCAAGATAAGTAATGTGGAGCATTAAAGTCATGTGTTGATTGTATGGTTCATTTTCATATTTATTTAATTTAACATCATGTGAGGCAAATAGGTTTTCTTTTTTTTTTGATAATGTTTATTTATTGATTTTAGAGAGAGAGGAAGTGGGGGGGGGAGAGAGGTAACGATTTGTTGTTCCTCTTATTTATGTATTCATCGGTTGATTCTTGCATGTGCCCTGACTGCGAAGACCAAACTCACATGCAATCTTGGTAAGTCTGGATGATGCTCTAACCAACTGAACTGTTTGGTCAGGGCTAGAATGGTTTTTCAATGTGTATATAGTTGCAGGCAAAGAAAAAAAAACTAACCATAAAACTTGTTAATTTTAGTCATCAACAGTGTAAAGCAATGCTTAGCGTTTAGAGTGCGCTAGAATACCTTAAAACTGATGGTTGTCTTTAAAATTAAAGGTTTTTCTCCAGAAATGTTTGTACATGGAAGAGCTGCCCTGCTTTTTTACCCTATTGCCATGTATGATTGTTCCTTGTGAGATTACTTAGTTACTTGGGTTGAAGACTTGCCTAGGAAATTGAAGCTGCTGCCAGGCAACACCACTCACAGTAACTCAAAGAAATTATTTCTGATTAGAGGATCCTTCTCAAAATGGAAGGGAGATGGTGGGCAACTGTTCTTGTATATTCAGATCCTTAGCAGAAAATGACTGTTTATTTCAAACTATTCTTCACTTGTACATAACTTTTGACTCCCCCTGAACTTCAGTCCTCCTTCAGTATCCACAGGGAGTAGCTCCAGGACTGTCTCCTGTATCAAAATCCTCTTATGTGCAAGTCCTTAGATTAAATGACATAGAGCAATGCATACAGTTGGCTCTCTAAATCTATGAATTATCAACTGACAACTGAAAAGACTGTTCTGCACTTGCAGTTGATTGAATCTGGAGATATGAAACCTGGAGATACAGAGGGCCAATTGTACATTTATTGAAAAAAAAAATCTGTCTATAAGAGGACCCACACAGTCCAAACCCATGTTGTTCAAGGATTAACTGGACATACCTCATGAACATAGATACAAAAATCCTTAACAAACTACTAGCAAATCAAATTAACAAAATATACAGTAATGACTACAACATGACTGAGAGGGGTTTATCTTGGGAATGTAAGGCTAATACAACATTAAACAAATTAACCAATATTGTTCCCCGTATTAATAGCCTATAGAAGAAAAAAACCATTGTGATATCAACTGATGCAGAAATTCATTTGAAAAAAATTCATCATGCTTTCACGATTAAAATCTTCAGAAAACTAAAAGACTTCGTCAACTTGATTAAAGCATTTAAAATAACCCTGCATCTCACATTATACTTTAAAGGCAAAATACTCAATGCTTTCCCCTAACACTGGGGGACAAGGCAAGAATGTCCCCTCTCATTCTTTCTATTCAACATCTCACTGAAGTCTTAACCAGTACAAGAGGACAAGAAACAAAAAAGGCATGGATTTAAAAGAAAAAAATGAAATTGTCTCCGTTTACAGAGCATATGACATTTTCCATTAACCACCCCCTTACACTGGAAAAACTAAAAAGGCTTCTGGAATCAATAAACTAGGGTAGAGGGTCAAGATACAAAAAACCTGCCGGGTTGCTCTATGAATGCCATTTATACATAGTCTTTTCCCTTCTCTGTGACTCAGTTCTTCATATATAAAATGAGGTTCAACTAGACCATTTTTGTTCCTTTCTTAAAACAATGTGAAAGTGTGATACGTCTTACACTGACTTTAGTTGGTTGAATATTTTATACTTGAGATTGAGAGAATAAATAATTGGAATCTTTGTCACTGATTTTGTAAGTTGGAATAAAGAATTAAACCTCACATCATATAATATGCTCCTTAAATGGGTCCTTAAAAAGATCTAGAAGGGTTTTAGATATCAGTGCTCTGCCATCGGTCCTCTCTGATATCACCTACTGCTACTCCCCAGCTTGCTCACTTCTTCATGGACCCTCTGGTGTTCCTCCAACACTGAAGGCATGCTCCTGACTTACTGTTTTTAGTACATGACACCTGCCTCATGGTTTTCAACTCAGGTGTTCAGAGGTCATCTTCCAGAAAAAATCTACCCCACTCCCACCTAATGAAAAACTGCAGCCGCTCTGTGTGCTGCACTCTTGGTTCCACGTCCTACTTACTCTTCTTTCCGCTGTATACATCACCATCAAATATGTTACATGACTTATTTTCATTTAGGTTTATTGCCTGTTGCATGTCTTTTCTTGCTAGAATGTAATCATGAGAAGGCAGGGATTTCTGCTGTTTTATTCTCTAATGCATCCAAAGACCATGGAATATTTGCTGAAAGAATTGAATGAATAATTGAAATGACTATAGATAAGTAGAATTTTTTTTAAAGGGGATAAAGGATGTTTCTGAGTATGCAAGAGTAAAATATAAATATCTACTACTTTCCTATTTAAAAAATCTGTTTTGAATAGTTTTTGAACAAATCTGTTACAATAAGTATTATTTAATGATTAAACTGGTACAAAGAAAGTCTTGTAGGTTACTGAAAAAATTAGGTGCTTCCTAAAAGAAAAACACAGAAGGAAGCATTCAAAAGAATGCCCTTGATATTTAGAGTCATTATTCCTTTCTTATTTCAGAGAGAATGAAAGCCATAGCTACATCTTCTTTTTTTCCCCCTCTTTTAAATCTAAAAAAGAAAAAAGAAAAAAGATACTGTGAAAAAATCAAGCCCATTTTAGACAAGACCAGAGCTAAAAAATCAGTGCTGGTCTACATGATTGGGAATGTGCTAAAAACAAAACGTTTAATTACCATAGTGACTGTTCAAACTAGCAATTCTACTTTTAACACCATAATAAAGGCAGTGGGTGCTTGGACTGTTCCTCACATCTTTATAAGGTGCTATGCCATTCACAAAAGGTGAGAACAGAGAACATTCATATCCTACAAACTCTTCCCTAGTCAGGGTGACAGGGCACACATTAGTACTTTCACCGAAAGAGAAAAGAAAGAACTGAGGTTCAAAGATGTAAAAAAGATCCGCTCAAGAGTAACCAGCAAAGAATGATGAAGTGAGAAAAATACACTGCACCAGGAGTCAGCACACTAAGGATTAGGTACCGCTCTGTTATTGACTAGCTGAGTGTCCACAAGGATTCACTCTCCACTTACAAATTTGAAAGCTTGACCCAAATCAGCTACTTACAACTGTGGGCAGCAGATTCTTGCCATGCCGAGAATTAGCAAAGTCCTCAGATGAATGCATGATCTATAGACTAAATAACACAGTGGATAATAAATAAGTAAATAAGCATCAAAATAATAATAAATAAACCCTAGGCTTATTTATGCATACTTCGAGTTTCAAAAATCTGTTCAAGCTATTATAAAAAACAAGATGCATATTAGTATTAAGGTACACATATAATTATTATATATTAGTATTAAGGTATAAATTTGTAACAATTATCTGTCATCATTTTAAATATATTAACATATATAATAGTATAGTTGGTATGATATAGGTATGTGTAATAAAATAGAAACTTAATAGTTCATCTTTCAGGGCTCTTCCTCCCACAGCAGTGTTTTTGTGATTTGTTTTTATCCCCAGGAGCCTTTATTTAATGAAGCCCAAAGTCCAACATGAAATGCAGTTTAAAGTTGGGCTACCTTGTTGAATCAGTGTTTGTGTATGGTCAGAGTAAGGAGTTGGGGGTAGGACCCTGGAGAGTCCTGGGCATCAGGCCACTTCCACTACTTGGGGCCTTCTCCAAGGAACCCACAGGACTCTGCAGTACAGCTTCAAAATATCCACTGAGAAAATATTAAAACTCATATAAAATATGAATGACCCAGGCAATGAAATGCACAAAGGATGTAAATAGGCAGGTGGCTACTAAGCATATGAAATGATGTTAAACCCACTAAAAATTATAAAAATGTAAAAAAACAAAAAACAACCCAACAACCAATAAGATCCAATTTTTAATCTTTTTACAGAAATTTAAAAGATTAAACATGTTCAAATTTAGTGAGAGTAAGTGGAATCTTATATTCTTACACACCTTTGAGAAAAATGAAGAGGTACCCCCTCTTGAATGGCTATTTCAGTAGGTATCAAAATGGTAAGGCGCATATACTTTTGATTCAACAAACTCATTCTAAAAATCTATCCCACAGAAGGTCTCAAATGTCAAAAAGTAGAAACAATGTAAATACCCACCAGTAAAGAACGGACTAGGTTATAGCTCATGAATACTATGGTAACAATAAAGGACAAAGGTAAACCAATATGTACTATCATTTTCAGAAAGATGCCAAGCATACCCTGTTATGGGAAAAAATAGTGAGATATAGAACAATATGTATGCTACTGTCTGTATGTATACATATGTACATGTATGTGCTTATGTTGAATAAAAATTCTAGATTCTGAAAGTAGACACACAAAGTGTTTCAGTGACCTCATCTAGGGAGAGCAGTTTTTATTTCAGATATTTTTGTATAATTTGACTTTTTTACTAGAAGATACGTACTTTTATTATTAAAAATAAGAACTCTGTATTGTGTAGCATGCTGGCTTTCTCTATATAAGTTGCCTAAATGAGGAAAACTGAAGCCTAAGTTAGACCCAAGCGCAAGAGAGTATTCTGAACCCTATTTACATACCCGTTTACTTAGAAAGCCTATGAAGTGAAGGCAGAATGTACATTTATGGAAAGTTTAGCGCTTACATATTCTGAAGACAGAAAATATGAAATACTTCTAATGATGGAAAGAAAAAGGATTTCAATAACAATAAAAAAGGGTTTAGTGGTATTAATAAAGAAGTTCCTTAAAATAGCAAGTCAGTGCTAAAATAATTAATAGAGCAAAGAGGACATGAAAATGGAAAGCATTAATATTGAAGCTTGGAAGTTTGCACTGACCACACACATATCATGCTTCACAACTCTTGAGAAAATCTTCTCTGAGAAGAAGTGGATCGGGATACAACCCATAAAAAGAGAGGTTTAAATTTTAAGTGGTTTTGTATCTGTTGCAAATATATAAAGGTTAAACAGTTATTAAAAGAGCATGAATTCTTTCTGATTAAATATTTATCCAAAGATAAAATAAAATGTTCAATATGAAGTAAAGATTTTATTAACAGGAGATGCCATGAGCATTCAAAATCTGACTGAGTGGGAGCTTTCATTTTTTATTTTTTTAAGCTAAAGGTGATGCAAAATTGGAACTTTCTCGCTGTGCCAGACTGAATGAAAACCTGTTAAAAGGCATTTGACTAATTCTGGATTATGTCTATTATTGAGAAGACTTGGCTTACACTGAAGGGAAAGGAAGCAAAACAACTACACACATGTAGCTGAACTGGCAATTAAATAATTATTCATCACTAACAGTTAATCATCCTTTTAAGTGAAGAGGGCGGGACCCAAACTGCAGCTGTATTTTATGTTACTGAGCAAGAAAGTTCACCATCAAGTGACGGAGTTCATAAAATATAAACATGTAGAGGCTCCACAGAGGGGGAGATCTCCCTTCTCTTAGGCATCATTCCCTTATTTCTATTCAGCATCTTCCCGGCTTAGGATTCCCAAGTTATTATAAGTGCTTGACCCAAGTCAACACATTGGCAATAGTAAGGTCTCACTGAAGTGTTCCCCGACACCAGGAACCCTGTCTTCTCTTTCTCCCACTTCCCTGAGTAATATTTCAAAGAAGCTATATCTCATACTTTCAAAGGCAACTAACAGAATTGGAGCCTGTCTAGGGTGGGGAGACCAAGAGCTGAACATAGAGCTGAAAACCTGAACTGTGAGGCAACATAGAATGGACTTGGGATATTCCCCTTGCAGAGAAGGCAGCTTATTAGGTGAAAACTGAAATTTGTATTCAAATGTCTGGGAGATTAAACAGACTTTAATATGTCCATGGACAGGGTTAGATTTATGAGTTGCACTGTCTATTGGTGATAATTCAATATGGGAAAAGTACTAAGAAAGTCAGGTGAAGAGTACAGGTTCTGGAGTCTGATTGCCTGAGTTCAACTTGCATTTCCCTTGCTGTCGTGTCGCCTTGGACAAATTAAAAAACTTCTCTACGTCTCAGTTTTCTCTTCTATGAAATAGGATAGATCAGAGTATCCATCTCATGGGATGAAATATACATATGTGTGTTTGTTGAATATTGTTATCATTATTACTTACAGAATTTTTTCTTTCTTTTTTTTGGGGGGGGGATTTCAAATAAACATTACATACCAAACACAGACAGAAACATATGCAGGATATAAAGTACCTTTTCTGATTATCTACTATAAGTAAGGCCCCAGACCAGGAGTTCTAAAATTTTTCTCACTTATTCCTTACCCATGAGGTTTTCCCATTCTCCTAGAGAAAAATGTAGATAATTAAGATAAAGAAATTTGTCCAATGTCATAAATAAATGTTTTACTCATTCAGTTCAAGTTAAACTTAATTTTTATTGACCTCAAAACACTTTTTCCCGCTCCAGGAAACAAATACAAAAATAAGCTAAAGGTCCTCCTTTCAAAAGCTGCCCTTGGTAGAAAGCACGATATACACATATAAATGTATAAGTATATATAAAGTGACCAGAAGAGGGAGTGATTACTTCCAAATGATGAGACAAAGGGAAGCCTCAGGGATGAGGTAGTGGAGTTTAGACATAAAAATGTGAGGAAAGACATCTCAATGCACGGCACAGGGAGGCAAACAGAGGGTTGGAAAGAGTGGGACTTTGGGGGGCGGGGGATGATACAAAGCACGTCAGGACAGCTGCCGTGAGAATGTGTGAAATCAGATGAGACTGGATAAATGGGTCACATGTAAGGCTTTGATCTCTCCAACTCTTCTATATCTAGAAGTCTAGTAAGAGTCCATGATTTTAATCTGTAGGAATGAATGTCATTAGGCAGCCTGTACCGGATCAACTGGATTAACTGCAAAATGCCTTACCACAATTTTAATCATCATGAATCTCAACTCTTGCATGGGATATATTACTACATACGTATTGTAATAGGTGGGATATAATCAGCTTGTGTATGAACGAGTGGAGGAGAAGCGCTGAATAGGTTGACCATGGTTTTCTAGCAAATCCACGACAAAGACAGACTCCATGTCCTGTCAGCCTCTGTCTTCCCTTGCTTTGTTAAGTCATTAAAGCAAACAATCATGAGTCCGGAGCCTAGTGTCATGTTTCCAAGGAAATTCGCTCAAGATAGTTCCCTCAAGCAGCTTTTTTATTTAGTGACAAGAAAATGAAATCAATCCATTTGTTAGGGGAGATTCTGTGGAGATGAGAGCCCTGATTTCCAATTTTAAAGTTAGTTCAAGTTTTGGAAGGAAAAGAAAGATCATTTCAGTGAGGAGAAAAAGAGACGAAGAATAAGAGACCAAGTCTGATCAGAGATGTTTTTAAGATTATGGAGAAGGGAGAACTACATTTGGGTCTGTGAGGGCAGTGTACTGAAGGAGGAATCAGAAGTCTATAATCTAGACCCATTTCTGAAAATAACTGCTGGAAAGTTGTTGATAAGACGAAATTGGCTAGCAGAGGAAAGGCCTAGAAATGTGGTTCCGAATCCAATGTGTCTTCCTACTGCATTGTGTAGTAGAAAATGCAGACAGGGCTCCCATTTACAACAGGAAATGCTGTTTGCCCTCAAGCTTGTTTCCTTCAAGTTTGTCTTACTTTTAGCTCCAGAAAACAATAAGGAGCGCTGGAGAGATGGAGAATACGTGGTGTGTGGCTAAAAACCACACTTAGCGGAAAGGTTCCACCACTCCCTTAACTTATGATGCTGCTTCTGTGTCTTCCCTATTGTCAGAGACCTTTCAGGAAAAGCCTGTGGTGGAGGAGTAGGGCGGGAAGTAATGAAACGGTTGGGCTTTCCTTTCCATTTGGGAGAAAGGCCAAAATCCTTGGCGTGATCTAAGTTCTTCATAGTCTCTCCCTGAAAACTCGCCTCGCCTCATGCTTCTCCCCCCACCACTGAGCTCTAACCACATGGGCCTTCTTTCAGTTCCTCAAATCAGCAGGCACCACTGTCTGAGATGTCTGAACTACTACTCATTCCTCACTGCTCAGTGCAGTAGCACTTCCTCAGGAATGCTTTCTTGACCCCTATGTCTAGGCCAGATTCTTTTGTTTTAATTCTTTTAAGACAATACTCTTTTATTAAAAAGTACTCTGTCCATCTTTCTTCATAGAATACAGACTTCCCAAGATTTGGCTGCTTGGCTGTCTTTGCTCATCTCCACTGAGTATCCAGTCACTGAGGTGTGGTAGGCTCCCAACTGATAATATTTATTGAATAACTGAACAGATATTTTCTTCTACAAAAATAAGGTATATCCTCCAAGTTGTGGACATGGAGGAGTCAGAGTTTAAATTATCTAGTTGGTGCAAATTGAACCTTATTTGTTATTCATTATCTTAAAGCAGATCAAGATAGAAAACAAATAGAAATAAAATATAGAACATACATTGTAGAAGAAGAATCTTTTATGTACGTTGTTAAACTAAGTAACCCAAGACGTTGGATTTGGTAAATTCCAGGAAAGTACCCTGATTCAAACTGAGCTGTAACAGTTCACTGACGATGACAATGATGATGATTAAACATGGCAGAGACTAGCTAGATACCCATAAAAGCACTTCCTCTTTGTTTGGAGTATACTTACATTTTCAAGCATTTTCTGAAACTGTAGTCAAGTCCACAGAATATGAGTACAGAAGGAAGACAATGCCACATATCCCAGTCTGGCCCATAACTCTCTCCCTTCTACCTCATGAAATCCTTGATGCTCTTTTCCTCAGCTGCCAGACACAGCGAGTCTAGCATAGCACCTCCAGGCTTTGAGGAATGGTGGGGCCAGTAGATGAAGTCCCCTGGTTCCCCAAGCAGAATGCACCTGCCCCATATCCAGTTAGATTGCATCAGATGGAAATAAACTATTGTGTTAAGTTACTGAGATTTGGGGGGTTGTTTGCTATGGAAGTCAGCTGTAAGTGCCCAAACTAATACATAAGGTAAAACATTAAGAAATTGATATTTATTTTTGTAAGTTATCTTTCTTTATAATACTTGAGATGAGAGCATCATTAGATTTGATGACTCTGACCTTCTACCATGGCTTTTCTACCCAGTGTACTGCTTCATTTTTTTCAGCAGTTGTAGATTCCCAGGGTTGGACAAGACCTTGGGGCCATTTTGTCTAACTCCTAGCCAAGGTAGAGAGCTCTTGTCATCACAGGTCACCAATAGCCTCAGCTCTAGACCTTCTAAGAGAGAAGATAGGAGGACCTCTTGAAATAGCTCTTCTGAGCCTATATTAATTGTTTAAAAAGTTTTCCATTTGCTGACTCCCAAATCCCCTCAAAGGCCTTTTCCATGAATTTTCTTCTAACACTAAAAGAAGTGAGTTTTAAAAAGGTTACATTCTTCTATTTGCCCTTCCTTGCTTTTTAATATGAGTCCTGCTAAATATAAATTGGGAGCAAGATAAGAATGGTGGAGGACAACCACAGAGTCACAATTATAGCTATAGTTATAGAATATGTCAGAAAGTTTGAGGAAAAAAATCTAAATTCACTTGTTGTGCAGGTAGAACTTGGGGAATGGGAAATTATATTCCCTACAAATGAGTCATTAAATGTCAAACTTTTACATTATACTTCATTATTAAATGATTTGAAGTAATATATTGCCAGTGTCTAGGCCCTAAGTTTAAGGATTTTAGATTTTAGTGTTCCTAAGTGAGAACATGACCCGGGTTTTTTGTTTGTTTGTTTTCTTTTCTTTTTTTAATTGTCCTGGTGATTCTAATGTGAGGCCAGAATTGAGAAACAGTGAAATACATCTCTATGTATCAACTGTTAATATAATTATCCATATAGGCATACTGTAGGGAATAAAATGTAATGTTGCTTATAAAGACATCTGTCCACAACATCCTCTAAAGTCAAGCTGAATCCATTTCTTGACGAATTGAAAATTACTTTTCCTGTCATGCATTTCACTCACTGCATCCTATGTAGGAGGCTGATGAAGAGTCTTGGTGAGAAATGCAGGGCGGGAGGTCCACTCAAACAAGGACTCGTGCCTTGCACAACTCCTCCAAAGAAAACTGCACTATTGAAGTCACTTTATCTACTACACAGGAGAAGCCCAAAGCCCCTTTCAGACATGGGAAATGGGAACTTCACATGGGAAGGGACCAGTGCACCTTGTTACTGACTCTTTTCCAACACCCACAATACCGACCCCAGTGCCTAAGGGTGCAAATTCTCCTAAAAGGTTCTTTGGAAGATACTGAAACCAGTTGGATGGGAGATCGAAAATGCTGCCCACTCACCCACATGGGGAAGGGGACAGCCTCCAAGAGTCCCTGGCTACCCTTTGCTAATTCATAAGCTCAGATGTCCCCGTATGAGTAGGCTTCAATTAGAGGGTAGGATGGTGGTTACTCTGGCTTCAGAACATCAGTGAAATAACTGCTTAGAGTCCTCAACTGGGCCTCAGTTTCACTCAGTATAATGGGAAAGGGAGATTTGACTCCATTATCCGTATGATTTTTCATCTAGATTTCTAAGTTAAAAAACAAAACAAAACAAACAAACAAACAAATCTTCTCTGTGGCTCTGACTGCTGTCTGCCAGCTCTGTGAAGCTAACGGCCACCACAGCTGGGCTCCCTGTGATGTGGGCCAGTGCCCACCAGAGGGACTAGAGTCATATTTACTTGCAGTCCACAGCATTGACTTTTCCCTGCCACGGAAGCTTCAAGATGCTGCTACTTCTACTCTTTATAAAAATTTTTCCTCATTTCAAAAAGTCAGGCAGCTTTGGACTAAACGTAGCCTCTTCTCTATCTTACACTGTCCTGACAGCTAATACTTGAATGCAATTTCCTCATGTGTCCCAAAGGTTCTATTCGTAGAGTGGGATGACTGAGCAGAGAAACTCACTTTGATTTTACTTTATTTCTGATTATAACACACGCTATGAGTGTGGAAAAGGAGGGGCAAATTAATCTAATCTCTTCTTGTTTGCCCTTTGCTATATCTCCTCTGCCTTAGAATAGGCTGGGTAGTCTGTGAACTTCTAGAAGAAACCTGAAGACTTTTAGATGGTTTCCACAGCACTGGACTGCATCAGAGAAGGTGGACCTGCCAGAAAAACAGTGGTTCCCCCAAAGAAGAGAGAAGAAGCAATTCTCAAATTCTGCTGCTGCAAATAGGAATTCTTGTCTCAAGACTCTGAATGAGAGGTTTACCGAAAAACACAAAAACAGGACACACAGCCCTGCTTCTCCACAGTGGTGGAACTAGTAGGGCCTTGCACAATCGGAGGTGGAGACTGTAATCCTGTGGTAGGAGCGAGGAAGAAGCTTTACTATATGGTGTGCCCCCCAAAACCATCAATGTCGAACCCTCCTGATTGGAGATGAAACTATAAAAGCAATTCCCAAAGTGTGAACCATTCCAGGTATTCTATCCTTTCCCTGTGAAACAAAGTCTTTGAGGATGTTAAATTGATAACTGCTATCTTGTTCTAAAAACTCTGAGAATGGGATATACAGGATTAGGCTGCACACAGCGTTTGGCTTCGGGAACAGAACAAAGGGAAGGGAGTGGGAAGAAAGCCTGGCATAGAGACAGGAGCAGGGCGCTTGGGCTCAGCAGACATTGGGTCTGTCTAGCCCAGAGCTCATTCATTCAGTACACACTAATACAGCATCTACCAGGCATGAGGCACCAAGTTATAGCGGGGGAATACTAGTGTACCCAAAATAACAAAACTTTCCCTGTCCAGAAAAAGCGGGCTACAGACAAGTGAGACACAAATCTATACTCAGAAGTGATGTGTGTGATGAAGGAAGACCCACAGAGTGCTGTGAGCAGCATGTGTCAGCAGGACAAACAATGTGGAGAAGCCAGGGAGGCTCCACAGAGCACGTGAAAAATCAGCTGAGACCTGAAGGATGGGAAAGTGTTGGCCAGCTAAAAGTCTAGGAGAGAGTGTTCTAGGCAGAGAAACATTATGCATAAAGGGAGGTGGGTAGGCCGATCCTGGTACAATGGGGGAAACTGAAAGTAACCCAATGTGATTACAGTGTAGAGTGAAGAGACAAGACTGCAGAGATCCCAAAGGTCTGTTTTATCTCCTCCACTTAGTCTCAGGAGCTCATGCATTCAGTATGCCGTTCATCACCAGCTCAAGGCCAAGGACAAATGGTCACATTAACAGGGCATATTAATTTATGTTCAGAAGTTTTGCTTTTATATACAGAATAATAAGGGACAGGGTGCATTGGGAAGTAGAACACATTGAAGGGCTTTTAGATAGGAAAGTGACACAATGAGTTTTGAATTTCAGAAAGATGATTCATTCTTCATTTAATTCTATGTTAAAAAAATAATATTTGGTATATAAAGAGGAGAAGACATTTTGGCAAGTAGCATGACTGTAAGTGGCAAAGGGGCCTGAGGGAGCGAAGAGTGGACGGACACTCACTTCTCCCAGATGTAGGGTCCTGATCTGCAGACTAAGGCTATTGTTGAGAGGTGCTCGGTGGCCTCTCAGGGGTCCTACCACTCTTAGGTCTACAGTCCATGACTGTGGACAGATCACAAGGTACAGCAAAGACCAGCAATTAGTTCCTTGCTTTCTATTAGGTTTTAAGGCTGATGGTGGGAATTCTGACTTACTGAGTGGTAGTATTACACACTTCCAACTTGAAAAGTCATATAAATCTAAAGTTGCAGTTTTGTTTTTTTCTTTTTTTTCTTTAGGGTTTTTCTATTTGGGTCATTTAAGTTGGGCAAACCAATGAAAACAATTGTAGCTCACTAAAATAAAAATAATTGCTTATGCTAGATGCTAACTTTTCATATATATATGAATGTATAAGAATCAAACTGGGACAGAAGGATATAAAGTGAAAAGTAAAACTCTTCACCAGAAGTAACTACCAAAAAGTTAGCTATTCATACAATTTTTTCTATGCCTATATATATGTCTCTCTGTCTGTGTGTGTGTGTGGGGGGGGGTACATGCACACATATACACATACATTCACATGTAATACCCATTTTCAAAGTTTACCTTTAAACACAAATGATATCCTTTATGCACTGCTCTGTACCTTGTTTTTTCTTAAACTAGTTTTTCTTGAGTATCTTTTATAACACATACAGATTTACCTTATTTTCCTAGTAGCTTCCGTATTATCAGATGAATTTGCCATATCTTATTTATTTTTTAATTTTATTTAACTAGTCTCTTTATATTATTCAAATAATGCCACAATATGCATTCTTGAACAGGTATTACTGTGCCCTTATACAAATCTATCAAATAGAACATTACTGTTTGAAATTAAATCAGTGTCAAAATGTGTGTACAATAAAATTTTTAAAAGATAGTACTAAATTTTGTTTCCAAAGCTTGCATCAATTTGTACTCCAATTAAAGGCACATGAGAATACTACATGTTTCCCCATACTTTAGTCAAAACCAAGTGTCACAGCCATTCTGATCAGGGAGAACTAGTATTTTAAACTGAACTTCTTTCAATAAAACAAGGTTTGAACATCTTTTCATAGGTTTATTAGCTATTTTCATTGCCTCTTCTATGGGTTGTCAGTTGATGTCCTAACTCTTTTTGTCTCATGGACTGACATTTAAAAATTAATTTTCATGTGATCTTTATACGTAATGAAATTGTCGGCTCTACTGTTTATTATTTTTGTTCACGTGAAAAAGTCACTGAGCCTGTTTGGGAATATGTAAGGAGTAAATAAAATTATGGCTGGGAAAGCATGTGAGAACTGTAAAGCACTGTATAGACATAAGTCTTATATTTCATAGCAATTTCTTCACTGGTGTGTTTCAAATCACTTCACATGCAAAATCCAGTCACACAGTGGGACAGGATAGGTGCTTTCTGCCGTTATCATAAAAAGACCCTTTGAAGGTATCCTGGGCAGCTCTTTGTGAATTAAATGGACAGGCACAGTCAATCAAACCAGGCAGCCTCTAGTCATTAGAGTCAAGTGGATCCAGCTTTCATAGTTTCCAGTTTGATGTACTTTCCACTAAGCCAGACGTGTTATAATAACGGTTAAAAAGCAAAACAAAAAAACCCGACTCACTATGGATGAGGTAACTTATTAGGTTGAAATAACAACTGAGGTTAGAGGGACCGCAGACTGGGAGGATCAGTAGGTCCTCCTGCCATGAGCAGGCCAGCAGAGGAGCAGCCACAAACACTGAGAGGGGCTCCCAAGGCTGATGATGCAACACTTACAGTCAGCCTGGGCTGGACCCTGATTCATTCTGGTCTATACAATGTAAGAGAGAGCTTGAGAAAACAACTAAAAAGCGTACTGGCAAGATTCAGAGGAAATGACTAAAAGGCTGGAAATCAGGGGCTGTGCAGCAGGGTCATAAAAACTGGGATCCTTTATTCAAGACATGATCATTTACCCCATAGCCACCCTTTGGTGCCTATGCATATGGCTTTGCACCAAGTGATCCCCTCTTTGTTCAGTTCAGTATAATCTATCAGTCAAGAAATATTTACTGCGTGCTTTCTATGGCATGCTCTGAGGAATAAGATATCACCCCTGCCCTTAGGGAGAGTCTATAGCTAATGGGGTATATGAGAAGAAATAGGTAATTTAGATGCAATTTTCTAAGTGGTATGATAGGGAAAAGCAAAAGATGCTATCACAGAACACTGGGGAGGACAGGTGCAAGAACCACACTCACTTTGGAGGGGAAAGTGATGTCTGAATTGAGGCTGGGGGAGGAGAGTTCTCAACTATGCGATGGAGAAGGAAGTGAGAAAGTCTTCCATTTCAAGAAGGGAAAATATCAACCCAGCCCCAGAGGTAAGCAACAGTATCTCTATTTCAGAAGCAGGTGTGTATATATGTGTGCGCTTGGGCACATGCATATGCAAATGTGGGCAGAGGCTTTTTATATGCCAGTCTGAAGGCAATATAAAGTCACTGAAGGATTTCAAAGGACTTGCCATATAAATAAAGGTAGATATAAAGGGAGCCAAGTATTACATCAGAATTCCGTGAGTGAGTGGATACAAGAACAGAGGGAAAGAAGGTCAGGAATCCAGGACAACTCCCATGCCTTTGCTTGGGTGGTGCCATTCACTGAATAGGAACACACTGGGAGAAGGCCTGAAAGGAAGAATTGTGGGCTCTGTTTTGAAAGTGTGGAATCTGTGGGCCAATAAGCCCATTTATACAGACTGGTAAACAGATAGATATACAGTCCAAACCTCGGAGAGATACCTCAACTGCAGATCTCGGCCGTGGAGTTTTCAGCACATAGATGATATCTGTAATCATGGGAGCAGATAAAATCACTTAGGAGCGTGTATGCAAAGTGAGGCCAGAAGAGGGATTAGGGAAGAACTCAGAAAAAAATATGCAATTTAAGGAATGAAGAGAAGAAATGAAATAAGTTAATAAAAACAACAACAAAAAAAAAAACAGTGGGCGCTGTGAGTAGAGAGGCAGAAGGAAAGCCCAGGAGTGCACGGTGTTACAGAAGCCAAATGAAGAAACTGTTTCCAGGAGACAAGTGTCAACAGCTTTAAATGTTGGGCTCAAGAAAGATAAGAGCTGAAAAGCCCCCAGTGCTTTTAGCACCAGAGGCCAATGGTGATGTCGAGGAGTGCAGTGTAAGTGGACACGTGAAGACAGAAGCTGGAATGCAGGGAGCTCAATTATGAGTAGGAGGTGAGAGAGCAGAGAGAACAAAGCTTATGTGTGTGCGTGTGTGTCTACATGCATGTACAAGCATCCACACACACATATTTAGATCTAGGCAATTTTATTACATGCATAGATCCTATGTCTACCACCATAGCTAAGGTACAAGAGAGTTCAAGAGGATCCCTCTGCTAGCCCTTTAAAAACCACATCCACTCCCACCTGTTCTCAGCCCCTGACTCCTCCCCTCTACACTAACCCCTGACAACTACTCATCTGTTCTCCATTTCTATAATGTCATTTCAAGAATGTTATATAAATGGAATGATATAATATGTAATCTTTTGGGAATGGCTTTTACTACTCAGTATAATTCTCCAGATTCATCTAAGTTGTGTGTATCAGAAATTCATTCTTTTTTATTGCTGAATAGTAGTTCGCGGGAAGAACATACCATAGTTTGTTCACCTGTTGAAGAACATCTGGGTCACTTCTAATTTGGGGCTATATACAAATATAGAAGCTATGAACAGATATTTTGAGTAAACGTGTCTTCATTTCTCTGGGATAAATGCCTAGGAGTCAATTTCTGGGTCATATGGTCATTACAGGTTTAATTTTTAAAGAAACTCCCAAACTGTTTTCCAGTATATCTGTACCATTTTATAGTTCCTCCATCAAAGTATGAGCTTTTCCATATCCTTTCCAGCTCTGAGATTCAACACCATCAGCCATTAGGGAGATAGAAAATAAAAACATAAAATATCACTATATGTCTATCAGAATGTCTAAAATAAAAAAAAATAGTAACAACACTATCAAGGTATCTATTTGAGATATGTTGGCATAGTGATGGTATTTAAAAGCTTGGGAGGAAACAAGAGTGATTAAAGAGAGAATTGAGGGGGAAAAGTAGCTTAGAAAAACCAGAAAGTTTCAGGGTCATAAAAGAGGGAGCAAAACAACAAATGAAACTGAGAATTAGATTAAACAGAAAGTCAGAAGGCTGAAGATGCCAAGGAATCTGGGATGGGAGCTTTGCAGGATGACATGACCATGCCCTGTTGAGCTATCAGGTCAAACGAACGCTGGTATTGACCAAGGGTTTTGGAAATGTGGGAGCCACAAGTCACAGGCATCCTCAGTCAGGATGGCTGAGGTGAGGGTGGGGTGAGAGGGGCCAGGCAGAAGGACAGATGGAATTTGAGGTCAGGAAATGGAGGCAGCATATGTAATAAATCACTTTCTGGAGTCTAGCTGTGCAGAGGAGAGAAAACGATAGCTAGAGAGAGCTGTGCAGTCAATGGAAAGAAAATACAGGTCTGCTAGGAGGACACCATGGATGAGAAAAAGCCAATCAAGAGGGAAAGGTGGGGAAGATGCAAGATGAAGAACCCCGAGGCCCTGAGAGAGCAGAGAGATGGGATCAGCACACAGGATAGGTCACTTGGCCTTTGATAACCTGACAGACTGCTGCCGCTGGAATAGAAGGAACAGAGGGGACAGGCACAAATTTGACGGCAGAAGCTGAAGGAGTGTCTTCTAGTGGCTTCCATTTTTACCGTGAAGAATGAGGCAGGTGTCCCTTGAGGAGAAGGGAGTGGGGAGGGGTGATAGTCTGAAATCAGGGTAGAGTGGAGAATGGAAGATTATAAACCGTGAAGAGGGTCAAGGCATGCCTGGCTGTATACTTCTCTCCAGCAACATTCAGCTGCTTTGATAAGCAAAAGACAAATGGTTGGATTTATCCAGATTGACGTATTGCCAGGAGAGAAAAGCAAAGGACTGAGAGGAGGAATTATTATATAAATTCTCATATTTATAATCTCTTTGTCAGAGAAGGTATGATATGGTAAGAGACTTTAGGGTGAATCTCAGTAATAACAGCTAGTGCTTATTAAACATTAATTAGGAGGCAGGCACTGTGATTGGCCCTTAACCCACATGAACTCATTTAATCTTGGTAGTTTCACAAGATAAGTACTATCAACCTCTTTTTAGAGAGGAGAAACCCTTGTTTTAGAGAACCAAAGAACCTTAATCCCTGTCACAAAGAAAAAGTGGTTTAAATCAGTGTCTCTTTGAGTCAAAGGTCAAGTGCTATGTGATGCCTGCTAGCCTTCAGGTACACAGAAACTGAGTCAAGTGGCCAGGGTGGTCCTGAATGTCATGAGACACCATTTAGATTTTTGCATGCTGATATTCCCTGATATAAATTTGCAGCTGCAGGTGAAGCTAAGTGCCCTTTAATTGCAAAATGCATTAACTAGTGTTAATGTTATTTCTACCTAGGGTACATGAATAACTGTTACTCCCAAGGAGACAGTATATAGCATTTGGGCTATCAATGCAAGCATGCCAGGGGATTCACACACAAACTTCAGGTCCTTTTTCCGTGTTCCACTTTCATGTTGGAAAGACTAATACAGGTCCTTTTCTCCACTACCCTATCCTTGACAAGAGTCCTGTCCATCACATCTCCGTTGAGTGGTTAATCTAGTCTCTGTCCATTTCCTTTCCTTGACAGGATGTTCTTGTTTCAGACGGTGTGTCCAATCTGTTTAGATAACACTCAAGTGTCCATCTTCCCTTTAATGCTGAGAGCTGAGTATGTCCCACAAATGGCACTAGCCACTGTCTGAAAAAGTTTTATTTGATATTCATAAACCCTTATAAATGTTGTTATAGCTATTTTACATAATGAAGAAACTGAAAACCTTGTTTACCTCTCCCCGTGGGTTCTGCCCAATAAATGAATACACACAGGACCAGTCTAACTGCCCTTTCATCCAAAAGCTATTCAGTGCTGTCATTCTGGGTCCAGAAGGGCCTTTCAGCATCAAGATTCAAGCTTTAAATACAACTTGAAAAGGGGATTGCTCAACTCCTTTGAAAGTGTAACCCATTGCCTAACAGCTGAAAGTGTCTCCTCCATTACTGGAATTGGCTGCCCAGTACTGGGATTACTGGAAAGGAATGTTATGATTGAAACACTTCAATAAAATGCAAATTTTTTAGGAGAATTCTGAAAGGGACAGTGGGCTCCATTTGGTAAGGATGTGGCTGCAGAAACAGAATGGTGTGATGAGAAAGTGAGGGGGCACTATGAGATGGGATGGGTGCGGAGGGGTGGTGGTGAGGTCAGGGAGGCAGTGAGGAGGCATTTTTTTCACTAGGAGGGAGGAACAAATAGAAGCCTTGGACTTTTACTGAAAGCCCAGACAGAGCACATGTTTCGGCTTTTGTCAGACTGTATCAAGCTGGTCCAAGAACCTTGCTGGAGTCTCAGAGCCCCAAATCTGAGCTCTTTCCCTGATTCCATAGCTGATTTCACTGGGGAACATCACCCTGTTCACTGAACCTTCATTTCTACCATTTGTGCTTATGGATTTGGATATAAAATGAGACTCCTGCTGGGAACCCTTAAAGAGGTCTCCGTTGTTGCCTCAGTCCTGGCCCTCCGTGACTATCCTTTCTCACACGTTGAAGATTTATTTTGGATAGAGACTGTAATGCTCCAAAGAAATGCTGCTTTAACAGCTCTCGGAAACCCGAAGGATTACTTTCAAATTTACCAAAAGTCCTTGAATTCGAATAACACCTCTGACAAGGGTAAAAAATCAAAGCACTCTCTCCTCCCAAACCATTTACAAATATATCCTATTCAGGCAGAAACCAAGGAGGTGACAGGAAACTGAGTTACACATACTTTAGTCTAAATGACAGGTTAGAACCACAATGCCTTGCTTTCAAATCCTCTGACCAGCTCTGTGTTCTTGGGCAACTCCCCTTAGCCCTCTGAGCCTTGCTTTCCTCATATTAAAAGCAAAAACAAACAAAAACAAAAACCCTGCACACCAAGCTCAATTTTAGGTTGGAAGTGTTTTACAAACTGGAAAATATTAGTTATCATTATTATAGTTGTTCCTTAATTTAACAATTAATGGACATCACCACACCAAGGCAGTGCTGAGAGCTATCGTTACAAAGGAATTAGTAAGTTATTCCTGGACGGCAATGAAACACATAGTTTAATGTAAGTTAGAAAATGACAAATGTCATAAATCTCATTTTACTGATGCTTAGAATAGATTGAAGAGAATCAGATCTAATATGCAAACTTACTAGAATCAGGGATTGGGTTATAAACTTTTCCTTCGATTTTAAGACATGCAACATAACTCAGAATCTTCTTGTATTTCTTGCTTGTTTGTTTGTCTTTTAAATTAAGTTCTAAATGGCCCATGAGGTCAATTTCTTTATATAGGGCAACCAAAATGCTAAGCACTACACTAGAAGAACAAGTGAGACATTCTAGGGATCCACAAAGAAGGGGTCAAGGTGGTAAAAGGCCTTGATATCAGGACAGACAACAAATGGATGGAAGAACTAGAATTTATTCAGGACAAGGGAAGATTCAGATGGACTTGGGATCTTTAAGTAACTAAAAGGCTTTGAAGTGGAAAATGTATTAGTTGTCTTCTCAATGGACCCCAACGAGTAGATATTGTAAGGAAACAGACTTCTGTCCAAAATAAGAAATAACTATAACCTTTAGAGAATTCAACCAAGAAAGAAAGCTTCCTTGAGAGCTAGTAAGTTTCCTGTCACTGGAATTACCTTACTTAAAAGAATATAATGGTAAATCCATTAGAAAACAGTTTTGCAAACCCCATTGCAAAAAGACTCCTTTTGAAGTGAGTAAGCACCCCTCTGTTTGTTTCTTTTATAAAATTGGTCACTTGGCTAACTGGCCCAAAATGAAAGTGAGCCTTCATGTGCCAAGTCCCACCCATAGAAAGAGAACCAAAGGGCACACTTGACGGGTTTGAAGGGGCCTTTCATGCTACTCAGTGAGCCTCTGCCATCACCGGGGCTGTGTGCTCCAGTCCACATCTGATCCACATCCCTTCCTGATTCTCTGCTGTTGGTTGTACTAAATAAAATAATTCATCATCCATAAAGTCTGCCTTACAACCCAGTTTTACCTATCAAGGGAATGTGTCTACAATATACATACACTTTCTCCAACATTCTTACTTCTTGAGGACATTATCATCGGGTACTTTTTCAGAAGGGGAGGTGGCAAATTACTTCAAACTGCATGAATTTCTTTAAGGGCAATAACATTCCTCAGTTTCTAAAGGGCATCTTTTTTTTTAAAGTTGTCATTTAAATTCAAACTCTTTAGAAAACATGCATAATAATCTTAATGATCCCATTGAGCAGTTTACATTCAAATTGTGGAGCATTTGAAATACCATGCTGGCAGCATTTTCCATAAATTGCTCTCAAATTCAATACATCCCCACACACACACACACACACACACACACACACACACACACACACGCATGCAAGCACGCACGCATGCACACACTCACAGCAATACCACACTCAAAAATCTTTAAATTACAATTTCTTTTTCTCTTGTTCCATTTAAATTGTTATTTGGTTGATAAGTGAGTACCAGAGGGTCTGCTTATAAATTTCCACAATATTTTTCAAGAACATAATTTTGTGGTAGGCATACTTCATTTTGTGGTAGGGTTCCTGGCTCTGACTTTGGTATGAGCCTGTGTTTGAATGCAAACATGGGTGTGTGTCTTAGTGTTTGGTAATTCAAGTCTAATTTATTCGTTTACCTTGTACTTCACTGTGTACATGAGTGTTTTTAGGAAATCGATTCATGTATGTTCCAATGAACTCTGTATACTAGCGTTTTTAGGAAATGCTGGGGACTGAATCCAAAGGTCACTTCAGCTAGAGGGACAGCTCATCTAGAGTCTGTCTACAGAGCTCTTATCTACAGCAGATTTGGCTAACTGCATTTAGGGAATTTAATGATTAAAGGAAGCTCTTTTAGATATATGAAAGAAAAGATCTTATTTTCACTTTATTTCTAGTATTTTGGAAAATCACTATTTGTTCATAAGACTTATCAGTAAGAGCTGGGAAACACTGTAGTAAATGGCCCAGATAAAGCAATACAGAATTCAGGCATTGTATAGCAGAATTCCAGGCTTGTGCAATTCATAAATATAACCACAACTTTGCTCAGAGGAGAAATTTCCCCGATTTTGAACATGTGGGTGTTCTTTGCCACTGAATTGCACTGAAATCTATTCCTTCCAATGGAAAACAGTTGGAATGTTTGGTATCACTTACAACATCAATGAAAGAGTAATGATTAGCTACTTGGGAATAATTAGATAATTTTTTACTGATTAAAGGCTGTTTTGATGTGTTAACAGCCCTTAATGGAAGTTCCAATTCAGAGTCAAGAAGAGAACAGTTGATACTGCATACATTGGGCATTAACTGGTTAAAATATAGTATCATTGCTGTATTGAGTATATATTTAAAAGCAATCTCACAAAACTGTTTATTTTTCTTAGAGGTAATTTTTAAAAGGCTAACTAAAATTTGTGAATTAAAGTCTGTTCTACCCAAAGGACAACAGAACACCTCTCCAGTGTTCCAGAGATCAGAGCATAAAAAGGCAGCATAATTATCAACAAATATTGACGAATGCTCTAAGAGTTTGAGGCCTGTGCAAGGAGCTTCAGGGAGGCAGAGAGACACATGATGTGGTAAAACACTTAATGTCTACTTGGGGACACAGGACTGTGACATGCTTAGATAAATAGCTACAAAATTTATCCCTCAATCTTGTGTGTCTTGCCCTGTCCGACCCTCAAGGACAGTTCACACACCCACTATGAACTTGACATTCTACATGCTGTTTGGATGACTCTCTCTCCCCAATGGTGAGCTCCAACAAGGACTGGGGATTATGCCTTTTTCAACTTTATACCCCCAATGCCCACTACAATATGTAAAAGGTAGAGGTACTCAGTAAATACTCACTGGGTGGATAAATGACTTAAGATAATTTCGGTTGGCAACTGAAAAGCAGAGGTAAGAACTCTAGACTCATAGTCAGAAAATGGATATCAGAGTCCTGTTTTAGTTTCTTATCTCTACGGGCTACCTTCTCTGTGCCTCAGTTTTCTCACGTTTATCTAGAATAACACCTGCTTTGTGGGATTGTTGTGAATATCAAATGAAAAACAGTTATAAAAAAAGTACTTTGGGCACATGCATTTAAGTATAAGGTATTATTATGCTAAGCAATTGGTATGTACAGGTGGTAAATGCTAAAAAAGATATGTAATTGACATAGCTGGAAAATAGGTAGAGTGAAGTTGCCTACCACCATCCAATGGTAACTCGGAATTGGGAGTCGTTAATCTTTTTGGAAAAAGCCTAATTAATCATTCGATTCCATGTGAAGGTAACACAGATATCATATAACAAAGTGGTTGTTATACAATTTAGGAAATTCGCATGACTCTCTCTTACCTGGAAAAATTGCGTCTTACTGGGCTTCAGTTTACTTATCTGCAAAAAGTGGGGCCTGGGTTACAGCATGCTCAAGGTCTTTTCTAGCTTCAACAGCATCAATATTGACTTCCATTCAACTCTACAAGCAAAAAGGACTTCATCTGTCTAAAGTCCTGCTCCTTTCATAGCTTTTAAATATCCACTTTTTCAGAAAAAGAAGGACAGCAATCAACATGGCTTTTTCTTTTGTTGTTATTTCTTGTGGTCCCCAGAAAAAGGAATTTGGCCTTTGTAATCAATCCCATTAATATGCCAGAGGAAGGTGATGAATCCAAGATTATCTGTCATATATGCAGAAAATCCTATGAACCTAATATTTTTAACGCCCCCCCCCCCACTCCCAAATTTTCTGCAGAATAATACACATGTGTAAGAATGTTCAATAAACCTTAGTTACCAACAGGCTGATTTCTTCCCTTTAATTCCAGATGTTTGTAAAACATGGAAAATAAATGCTTAGAAATTAGAATTGTTCTCCCCCCAACCCATCCCATGCCGTTAAATCCTGCTTCACTTCAAGGCCTGGCTCAAATGCTGCATGATCACCTGCGAGTTCTTTGAGGATGTTGGTCCATTTCTCTCCCCAGCTTTTTCTCATAGCTCTCACCAATTTCCACCCTCTCTCACTGGTAGATTTTGCCTTGTATTACAGTTGTGTGCAATGTCCAGTGCTTCTCATTCATTTAAGGGCTTTGCAAGAGCATGGACTGAGTCTCACGCTCCTCTGTCTCTCAAAGCCTCGAAGTCAGTCCTTTGCACACAGAAGTTACTCACTTAATGCTCTTACAATCAGCAATAGATTTACTCTCCAGTGAAAAATATTCAAGAGGTAAAGTTTAAATGCTCACTTTTCCCAAGGCAAAGGAGACGGTAATCACCTCCATTTCCTGGATTCTCCTCTTTAAGAATTCAGAAACACCCTTGAGCAAAATCTGAGAGTGAGTTTCACAAAAACAACCTTCTTCCTTTTATTTTACTTTGACTTTAATTAATAGTAAGGCTTAACCTGTCACCTCTTAATTACATTGGCAAGTTGATGAGGCTTATTGATCCGTACATGAGGAGTTAATTCCAAAAGAGACTTTTTGAAAACAAGCACTTTATGGGAGAACACATCGTTATTCCAGCTTTGTTGGAATGACCTGCCGACTCTGCCCAGCCGGACTCAGACCAGTCTGGCTTCCTGCCACTTGTGCCAATTTCCTAATGATTTAACAGGAATGCACAACAACCCTCTAAAGAATCAAGCCTTTCTTTTTTCTCTGGTCTTAAAAATTAGGTAAGATCTAGTGGGTAAAAGTGTATCTTTAAAGGAAAATGCAGTAGGGCTGTACAATGATTTTAAACATGAACAGGGTCCTATTGAGTGTCTAGCGAAGGTCTTTAAAAGCCATAGGATGATTAATGCACACTTGTTAAATACTTCAATACCTAGTTTCTATACCTAGAAACATAGAATATTCTAATCATTACTTTATCAACCAATGCCAATAATATATTCACAGACCTATGGCCAAAAAGGTGTAATTCATTGTTATGAGCTACATTGTGCTCCCATCTCCCAAGTTTATTTCAAAACCTTGACTCCCAATGTGATAGGATTTGCAGATGGGTTCTTTGGGAGGCAATTAGGTGTACATGAATTTATGGTGGTGGAACTCTCATGATGGGGATAGTGCTCTTATAAGAGAGATACCAAAGACTCTGCTATCTCTCTTTCCCCCTGTCATGTGAAGACACAGTGAGAAGGTGACCCCGAAAGTCAGAAAGAGAGCTCTCACCAGAAATCCACCATGTCGACACCTACATTTTTGACTTTCTGCCTCCAGAATTATGAAAAATATGTTTTTATTGTTTCAATCACTCAGTCTATGGTATTTTGTTATAGCAACTTGAGCTGACTAATACATTCATTAAAAAAAAAGTACTACATACCCCTCAGTGTGAGAGATATTGCTCTAGGCACTATTTTAAGAGATATGCAGAAAGGCCTGTGGGTGAATAGGGAAAAGAGGCACAAAGAGCAACAGAAAAAGTGAGCTTGCTCCTAAGGTCTCAGTAGTCTATGTACACAAGGGTTAGGCTGTCTGCTAACGTAAGGTGGAGAGAGTAATGGGTTAAAATAAAGGTGAAAGGTGAAACAAAGGTATAGATAAAAGCTCTGGGGATACAGAGGTGGGTGTGCTTGTCTTCAATTAGAAAAGTCTATCGAAGGATTCTCAAAAGAGTGAAAAAGCATTGTTGATTTAAAAAAAAAAAAAAAGTCCTATCAGATGACAGGCCATCTGTTAGTTTGAATGTATTTAAGAGAAAGGTAGAGTCTAAGATTTAGAGAGCCAGAGCTCAGCATTCTTCTGTAATACTGAACCTATTCTTCATTTTCCAAAGTCCTTGGTTTTCTGAAGCTTGATTTTATTACTTTGTTGAAAGGGATAGTGAGAGTTCCCACTCATCTGTCAGGAGTGAGAAAGAATTAATGTGTGGCATTAGGAGAAAATAAGACTTACCATAGGACCCCCTAGTACACGTCTTTTCCTTCATGAAGACTTGATTGGTGTATTTCTCCCTTCCTACCAGACGTCCTTATTCCTTTCCCCCAGTTCCATCCTCTGAGGCCCCAGCACTTTCAGCACTATCTATCATGTGAAAAAAACATCTGTATACTTATCGTGATTTATAACAAAATTCAGACTCTTTGCCTAAATTAGATTAAAAATATAATTTTTCACATTTTTTTATGGATGAATTTTAGAAGGTTCAGCTTTATTTTAACTAATGTATCCCAATGGCTTTATTAATATAAATTGCCTCAAATATCTTTTAACATTATTTAAGAGTTCATAAAATAAAAATAACTTCTGTGGAAGATATTTACTATCCTTCAAAAATGTATTTGATATAACTTAAAAACATATTATATATGTATGTTTGAGTTCTCAGTGTATCCAGTCAGTTGTGTCCTGTACCCCACCCACTCAACCACACGTCTTTTCCCTCTCTTGGCATCCTATTTATCCATATTGTAAATACAGAAGACTGAATTATTAAATAATATTTTAGTTGGAAAGTAAGCAAATATTTTTGAAGACCTACAATATACCTTACTTGTCACTGTGAAGTGTTCAAAAAGAGCATCACCTCTCAGTAGTGATAACACCAACCTCAGCTGGCATCCCTTGACTCTGCAGGCAAGTGAGCAAAAGGCAGATCCAGGAAGCCTATTTTTTTCTTTAAATCTGAATGTGGATGGCAATTACCGTATCCCATTCAAACTGATGAGAACATCAGAGAACTTCCACTCAAACTGCCTGGCAATTTTTATCTGTGAGTCAGGTCTGTGTGTCTGACCTTGAATGCTGCAGCTCTTATAATAATTCTACAGCTGGAAACTGGACCGCTGGCTTCATGTTCACATTGTTCCCTTCAGTCCTTTCTATTTACATCTGAGCAATGACTGATCTCAGGTTCCCGGAGCCAAGTACTGTTTGCTTCCTATACACACGCAAGAGTCCCGGATCCAAGTCATATATAAGGGCAAAGAGTCAAAGACCATCTTAGAAAACACAGGGTTTCCCTTCGACCTTCCCTGCCCCATTCCCCATAAATAGTGAAGCACCTATTGTGACGAAAACTATGGGAAAATAAAGATGAATAAAACATGACACCTTCCTACCCCCACCTAACACACACACCCTCTAAGGGTTTCAAATCACTAAGAAAGTATGTCAAACATTCAAAAAATAAAAACTGTAACTCTAGTTGTAGAGGGTTACATCCTATGAGAGATGGAGAAACAAAAACCTTGCATGCTCAGGAAAGGCCACATCTATTAACTGAAGTTCCAGGAAAGCTTTTTAAGATTGGTTGATACAGATGTTCAAAAGATGGAGTTGGGAAGAAGCACAAAAGATGGAGACAGGTAGACAGCAACCTGGGACACACACAGAGACGCCTGAAGGTATCTGTGTCCAGGAGAAGAGAGTGCAGTTTGGCCAAGTGCGGTAAAAAGTATGTGCAGGAGAGAGATGGGAAATAAAAGTGAAGTATTTGGGGACTTCTTACATGAGCTGGGCTGGAAGGACAGATTAGTGGATCTCAAACCTGAGTGTGCACAACCAACCTCCCCAAGAGTATTGGGAAAGATGTAAATTTCCTGGCTCCTTGTGTATAAGTTCTGGGGAGTGGTCCAGAACTCCACTTTTTAAATGAGGACTTCGGGACCATTCCAAAGCAGGTGACCTCCTACATGATTTGGGGAACCAAGCTTCCGGAGTGTCATGAACTGCTGCTGCCCCTCAGAAGCCGAGCTCTCAAACCAGCAGCGTGCAGGTAACATTCCAGAGATGGAAACACTGACTAATAACTGCCGTTTGCTGATTCAAGTTAGGCAAAATTCTCCTTTGCTGATTTTGTATGTATGTCCCTGGGGCATGGCCCTATGCAGCTACTTATTGCTTAAAGCCCACGCATTTTGATTTTTAGCTCAGCTCTATCAGCCTCTCTGAACCCTTATTTAGCCACAGAGGTATGAAATACTACTTTCATTCTATTTGTGAAAAAATTTAAGTTTAAAGGAAAAGAGGTGAATGCAGAATAGTAGCTGGTCAAGCTGAGTGACAACCAGGTCTAATTTTAAGTTCCATATGCTTTTTAAAACATCATCTGCTGTCTCATACGAGACCCCTAGTTGAATATCTTAACTAGTACTTTTGAACTTATTTTCAGATTTATTTTAAAGATCAGTTGTAAAGCATAATCATACACACATACACATACACTTCCCTCTGCTGCCCCAATCTTTGTTCTTCTAATTGAAAGTGATATAAAGTTACGGACATTCTTTTTCATTTTCTGAGGGTACAGAGCAGTTCAGAAGACCCTACTAACACAGATTCCATGCTGTAGCTGCAAACTTATTGTTCCTTTATCCTTAAAGAGATATAAGATAAATATGCAAGAAAATGAGGAACAGGCTCCTTCCCTATTTTCTTTCCATCCTTTTATCTCTAAAGTAGGAAGTTTACTGAACCACTGCCAACAATTCACTCAGCCTAATGAAGTGTATAAGTAATAGGATTAAATAATCTTAAACCATTATTCCCGTGGCCTGACGCTGACATTCATCCAAACTCTGGCAAACACCGAGTGGTGAGTTCATGCTTGATTTAAAAATAAACAAACTAGGGTAGTGGGAAGGTTCTCGCATAAAGTTTCAGAGGCATTATTAACCTGGACATCTGAGACTCTCCATCTTGGTCAGGGTTGAAGCAAACACTGTCCTATTTCTACACTCTCCAACCAAAATTTATGAAATCCAACATTTGCTAAGGATGTTTTTCTGGAAGCTGTAGCCACATACGGTTAAACCTCTTAAACCTCTTCGTGTCACTCCCCAAGAAAGTAGTTTGAAGGTATCATCAAGGATTATGGTTTCTATTCCTGCCTCTGCCATTAATAAACCATAGAACCTCAGGCTAATCAGTCAGCTTTCTTCAGCTTTAGGTTTTCTCAGCTATAAATGACATTTTTTAATTTCTCAGCTTCCTCTTAGACCTTAAAACAATTCTAATTCTGTTACAACAGAAATTAATGTAGTTTAGGATTGGAACTGGAGGAAAAGATTATGTTTCGCTGGGTCTTTTTCCACTTACAAGTGTGTGAGTCACCCTCTTTACCTGGGGCCACCTTGGAGCCTGCAGGGATGTGATGAGCAAGTAACTAAGATCCGCAAAGGGCTGGGGGCTATTTGGGAGAAAGGGAAAAATAAAAAACATCAGCCCAGGACTGTGCAGTAGCTATTCTTCCCCTACTCAAGACTTGCTGTTGGATAATTATAGAGTGCTAATACAAATGTCTGTGAAAGTGAGAGGTGTTTTCCAAAGCATATTCAGTCCTCAGATTGTTTTGTTCATGAGTTAATCATCCCTGTGAAATTTTATAGCATTCTTAACTTAGATCACTTATACTCTTAAAGGTTTACCTAAGTATTTTACATCTTCTGTTAATTCTCTACAAGGTTTCCTTTTTCCCTGTTACATTTTCTAAACCTAAATTTAAATTTTTATTTTGTCAGCTCACTAAATCTTTGTTATTCTAATGCTTTAGACTTTTTGTCTCAGATTTTCTAGAGGGATAATCATATCATCTGTATTTATATATCCTAATCTTATAATACTGAGTGAAAAGTTCTCAGAATAAAAGGTATGATACATTATTTGGTTAAAATTAAGAAACATTACATGCAAACAGCACAATATATTCTTAGAGCTCAGTAGTAAAAATATAATGAAATATATAGATAAAATTTAAAATTTAAAATTTCCATAGTGGCTACCTCTGTACAGAAATTTTGAGAATGACATTAAGGACAAGAACTTAAAGGATTTCATCTGAATTGCTCATGTTTTATTTCTTAAATAGTGGCTACATGGAATTTAATTATATTATATTATATTATGTTTTATATTTCAACTTGTGTCAGAACTATTACATAATAAACTGAAATGTATATATCAAAGAAAATGTTTATTATATAAAATGTATATGACATTTGTATCCCAATTTCCAGTAGAAAGACTAGAATGTTAAGAACAATATTAATATAATAGCAGTGATCCTGTGCATAACTAGAAAGATTTAGGAAGAAGGCTGGCCATTAGCTTACTTTATCTTATTAAAAAATTTTTTTTCTTTTATTTTACTTACAGCTTCTTTTTTTATATTATTGCAATATTTTTAAAAACAAGAATGTGTGATAAATTTCTAATATCATTTTGACACCTATAAAGATAACTATCTACTTTTTAAAAATTTGATAAAGCAATACAATTAATTATGTTACAAATTCCTAACATTGCATCATGGAATAACCTGGGATGTTTCATTACATGATATTCAATTTGTTAACAGTGCATTTAGAATTTCTGCATTGGTTAAAGGTTAGCATAGTTATCTTCTGCAGGCAACTTAGAGCAGGCTACTTTTACGAAATAATGTGGGAAGTTTATCTTTTATTTGCCAGGTCTTGAAAGCTGAAACAACACAGGAATCTGTTTTTAAAATATGAAAAATCTTGTTAGTGAAATTTCTTGTTTTTTCTCAGTTAGTAGCTCTATATTCATGCTTTCGAGGTTATTAAAGTTTTCTTCTATATTTTAGCTTTGTACAGAAAACACCCTCTTTTATATTAAATTATACGTAATAATTTTTAAATGTATTATACAGCTATGTTAAGTGCTTGCTTTTCATACCTAATTTTCTCTAATTTCTGTTCCTCTCTTCCTTATCTTCACTGGATGTTTATTTCATTGCTCTTTTTAAAAAATCATCTCCTGTACCTAAAAGTTCCAGTATTTTTCAATTTATCAATAACTGCCTTTGTTTAACTGATTTCTTTTTTTCTTTAAGTTGATTTTGTTGTTTTTTTCTATTTTTTTCAGGTTAATATGTTTGCATTCTTTCTTGTTGCAAGTAATGATCGTAATTTTGCTTGGAATTCAACTTGGGCTGCATTTCTTTCTCACAGTCATGCAGTGTTATTGTCACTGCCTCTGAAAATTCTTTACCCCAAGAGTGTGTTTACTTGTTTATCCTTCTATAGATTTCTTGTCTTTCTTACTGCTATGTGCAATTCTGCCATCCAAAGTAGCAACTGTCTGCTTTTCCCTTTTAGACTGTGATATGATGTTTTTTAAAAATCTTCTATAGAGATTTAGAAGGAAGGTATAATCTCTTTGATTGCATAGATTAAATCAGTCATATTATTCAGCTTCTATAATTGGTTTGTCAAAAACTGCAAGAAATGTGTTAAAAATTTATAAAGAATATGGTTTTATCATTTTCATCTCATATTTCATCAATATTTTTGTATTATAAATTTCAATGTAATGACATTTAATAAAAAAAAAAAAGACT
The DNA here is from genome assembly GCF_987537825.1 of Furipterus horrens. Lineage (NCBI taxonomy): Eukaryota > Metazoa > Chordata > Mammalia > Chiroptera > Furipteridae > Furipterus > Furipterus horrens. The sequence goes on along the minus strand of NW_028327171.1, from coordinate 49,111,159 downwards.
CAAAGACTGTTCTTCAGGAACTATGACATTTATAATAAAAAAATGTTCTTTGGCCTATTTGGTAGTATTATCTTGAATTGTACTTTAACTGCTATTAATACTATGGTTAGTAGATAATATTTTCTTTTGATCTGAATTTACTAATACATCTTTTCCTATCTCCTTACTTTAACTGTTAGTTTTATTGATTGATCACTTATCATCATTATATTTGCTCTGGGTTGCCCACTCCCCAATCCTTTATTTTGATTAATTTATTTCTCTGCTGAAATATTTGAGTCATTTTTTCAGAAAGGTAACATATAATCTTTTTCAATGTCCGTGGAATATTTAAAAGGCAAAGTCTGATACACTGTTAGGTAACAAAACTAGTTATTGTCCTAATTAGTACAAATGGTATGATTCCATTGTGTGTGTGTAATCACATGTGCAGAAATATGTGGTTAGAGCTATCAACATATATCCATACACAGATACATTGAAATAGAAAAGTATGTGGTAAAGTAAAAACTGTTATACTATTGAGATGGGAGAGTTATGTACCTTTTTATATTTTTTCTAATTTTTCTGTCCTAGGGATTTAATATTTAATTTTTTAAAATCACTACCATATGAAAGATTACACTGAACTCAGTATTTCTCTAAAAATAAGGCAAAAGCTGCATCTATAAAATTCAGAGTTTGGGTTAACTATGCATATATTTTAACTTGACATTGTAACAAAATGGTAATAGAAAACAAATTAATTAGGAAAGAGAAACCCAGTAATAAGAAATGAGATTTCCAATGAGTGTTTGGTTATGTGGGAAAACTAGACTTGAGAATCAAAGGCTGAAGTCAAGACTTGGATCTGACACTCTTGCTCTGTGGAATCAAGCAAGCTGACTTTTTCTAAAACTCTCACTCCTGGAAATGAAGGCAATTATAATCGTACCTATTTTTTAGGGTTATTCGCGGGTGGTGTGAGATAAAAGAAAAGTACTCTGTAAGAGTTAAAGCACTAAACAAGTGTTAGTTATTATTATGATTATTTTTAACTTTGCACCCCCCAGGGTTAAAAATAATCAGAAAGATTTCTGCTTTCAAAGCTGAGGCATTTCGGGAAAGCCACATATAAATGCTCAAGAAAAGACAGGGGCTTATTGGTTTTCATCTGCATAAGTTCAGCATTTCAGATTCTGTAATGCAATGAGGCATAATTCATGTGGTTATTGACTAAAAGGTTGGAAAAAAGAAGACGATAATCACAGGAAGCTGTCAGAATGTACATACCTTTAGGAAGCTGAACATTAGTTTCTGGGTGGTAGCATGAACCCAGCAATATGTGTAAGTTAGAAGATCTGTTCCTAAGCTTCATATTGTCTTTTACTTTGAAAATATCCAAGCTGCATGTACATAATAGACGCTCAGAAGCGTCTATAGTTGTTAGCATAAATCTCTCAAAATATTTGACAAATTTTCACCTTGCTTAAACCATTCTTTTTTTCTGGGAGCATACTTGAGGAGCAACAGTGTAATATAAAGAAGAAAATGCCTTTGTATGTGCACGTGTGTGTGTGTGCATGCATGTGTGTGTGCTGTGAAAGACAGAGACGGAGAATCCTTGGAGATGAAACAGCGGTGGTGGGCGATTAAGAAAAGACAAGGAGGGAAGTTCATGTGGTTTTTCAGGTTTAGTCCTAACTTGCAGTTCATTTCCCAATACCCACATAAAGCCCTGGCCATAACTGCCTTTAAAACATTTTATTAGAGAGAATTGAGCATAGAAAAGAACAACTTTCCAGAAGAGGCAGAATACCTACCTCTTAATGGAGGTTGAAAAGTTAGAATGTTTTAACTGTATCTGTTTAGTGACATACAGAAGCAAAAGGCCACTAGTGTGTCGGCCACTAATGTGTCAAATTCAGGAACCTCAAAATGTTTAGTCTCCTGTGGAGTTGGCCTCCTATTTCCTGAGGCTTTTTAATCATTTGGATCTTAACTCTAATAAAAATGTCTGTACAAACTTCCACTGCTGGAGAGTTAGGAGTTGGATTTGCTCCACTCTGGGTAAGAACCCTGGTTGAGGGGAAGATCCTTGGCTGCCATTCTATAAACAGACTTGCTGAGACTCTGATGTGCTGTGTTTGTAGGCCCAGACTCCTCAGCGATGCTAAGAATACAGAAATTCTTTTGTAAATTGACACATATGGGGTAAACCTATCTCATTAAGGGCAGAAGGACACACAAGTAGGAGGCTCTGCTACTGCTCTTCATACTCATACTAACATAAAAATCTTCTTAAGCAAAGCATGAAAGTCTTCTTATATATGTCCTCATAGTCCTTCTGTGACATCTATTTATTCAGCATTTCCATAGAAACTGCAGCTATGAAATTACCCCAAATTTAGAGGATTTCTAAATTATCTCAGATAATGCCAAGGGAAAAAGCAATGATAATAATGTTATCAAAGTAAACCCTTATATTAGTAAATGATTTCATGATATACAAAACATCATACTTGTTCATTCCTTCCCTTCAAATACAAGAAAGAAGTTAGTATCTCCCTTTAATAATGTGGGTCCTAGTACTCAGAGATTAAATGACTTACCCAAAGTCACACCAGGAGAGCAAGGACTTGAATCAATATACGTAGTCTACTTTATTTCCAAAGGAAGCTTAGTGTTTTTAATTTTAAGCCCTTCATTTATACAAATCCATAAGAATAACCAAAGCTAAGCCTTTAAGAGGTCTATTACCAAAGTAGAAAAGCCTCTCATTGATTTTGCTAATAAGTATACAAATTCCAACTAAAATAACTATTAAATAATGTACTTATTAAATTGATTCTAAATAAATATCAATAAGCTTTTTCAACAGTGGACAGGTTATAGTTTAACATATTGTTTCATCACTGTGATGGTTTTGTAAACTAAACAATCTTTCTAAACTGTGTAATATAAATAAAAAAACTTATGCTAAGAAAGTAAATCAAAATAAAATGATATAAAATTTTAGTTATTTATGGGCATGCTATTTACAGTACTAGAAGATTAGAACATACGCAATACCTTTCTAGTGCAAATGGCTTTAAAATTTAGTGTGTAAGTATAATGTAAAACTAAACATATAAAAAGTTAAAAATAATGATTGCTAGCCATAGAAAACTATATACATATTATATGAAGTCAATTATTAGAACAAATAAAACAAATATATATAAAATGATTAAAGAGAACTACCCATGCCATACAGCATCACATTTGTTTAATTATAGCTATGTCTGTGGAATGATTAATGGTTTAAGAGACTATAGAAAAATATGACTAATCATTGAAACAAATATTGAGACATTATTGGTATAGTTTCCCTCAAAATTATGTTCATGTTTAACTTAAATATGATTTAAAGTTGATCAATTTAGGCAACAATAAATTAAATTTATATTAGATTGGTCTCCTTCCTGGCCTCAGAACATCAGACATGGGTGGTCTTTACAGAATAATAAGTAAATAAACCACTATCTTCAATATTCTGATTTCATTAATTAAAATAAAAACACACTGACTGATGCCTAGGGCCTGGGTTTTCTCTGCTTTGTACAGGATCCCTTTCAGACAACAGTTTCCACCAATGGAACAAGAGGCAATTTGAATGATATTGCAGGTTCTTGTTCTAAGAGCTTAGGTTCCAAGAGGGATTCACACAGCTTTTCCAATCCCCACAAAAGAAAGCTCTCCGCATTTCTAATGTGGCAGTTTATTGGACTTATGAAAGTTCAGAAGAAATTAAAATGCCAGCACATCCTTCTGGGGGCTTGAGGGCTGGGTTGAACTCTAAAATCAATACTGAACTAGGTGTCTGAGTAAAGCTTAACTGAATTCTGATAAGAATTAAATTACATTTTAGAGTCACCATGGATAGATCTCATTAAAGAAAAATAATGATTAAGGTTTCTTATGAGGGAGAGAATTCAAACAGAATGGTAAGAATTTCCATTACTGGAATTTGCCCAGGTCTTCCAAGGGACATGACTATCCCTCAAAGTGTCCCTCGTCATAATCATAGCATAGTTATTGGGCCATGGAAGTAAACAGCTGCAGCCTGAAGAAGCACAAGCTCCTGTGCCCGGAATGGAGGTAGAAACCTGAGCTTGCGCACCACAGAAACCCATAATTTAACAAGATGAGACTTCCTTCAGTCTTATTACACACTCTGGGGAGCAAGCAAAGCATTTATACTGGGAGAGCGTTATGTCTGACAGGTTCAAACAATCTCCTAAAGTCTAATGAATCTCATTGCACATGTAAGGTCCTCATATTCAGAAATACCAACTAGGCCAGAAATCGTGTCAGAATTAATCTCAGAACAGCATTCATTTCATCACCATTCCTTGAGCAAGACAAATGTGCTTTATAAGGATATCCTCATTTCTTTCTTTCTTTCTTTTTTTTTTTAAATTTAGCTATCTATCTATCCATCCTCACCTGAGGACATGCATGTTGATTTTAGGGAGAGGGGAAGGGAGGGAGAGAAATATTGACCTGAGAAACACGGACGTGAGAGAGAAACATGGGGCAGTTGCCTGTGGCACATGCCCTCACCAGGGATTGAACCAGCAACCTAGACATGTGCCCTGACCAAGAATCGAACCCACAACATTTTGGTATACAGGATGAGGCTCCAACCAACTGAGCAACAGGGCATGATTGCCTCATTTTGTATTCACAAACCTTTGGGGACAATCCTGCAAGCACCCCACTATATAGATGAGGCAACTGAGGCTTAGAAAGATCAACTAGGTCTCCCAAGAGGACAAAGGATTCAGTGAAAGAACCAAATTCAGACCTGTGCTCTTCACATCATGTTACATTGTTCCCCATATTGTTTATATGATTCTTAGCTCATAAGGGATAAAAGAAAAACTGAAGGAGGCTGCCACAAGAGCTTCATTAAAGTAGCAAGAATCAATGGGCAGTCCCAAAAGGAACAGAAAAATAGACACAAGAGCTACAAAAAAACAAGTCTGTGGTCATTTAGCGTAAGGACAAACAGCCATACACAGTGATCTCTATAGGCTTTGCTGACCTCACTGCCACAGAGCACACTGTGATAACATAACTATTTCAATTTCATAGTGGTGGTCCTATGTGAATGTCATTGCAAATGACAGTCTGCACCATCTGTTGAAAAGGCAGGGAATTTGTGATTTTCTCTTTTCAACAAAGACTTCAAAGGGCGATATTTGAAATATTCTTATTTACTACAGAGGTAAGCTTTTGTTCACTAGATTTCCCCTGATATGCAATTGCTCCTTCCAAATCTGTGTTTCTGTTCTGGACAAACTAAAACTATGTGATGTCTGCAAAAATCATGGGACTATGAGTGCCAACAAGTGAACGGAGTCCTGTCTTGGGCACTAATGACATAAGATAAGAAGGCACTTTCTTCCGTTCTGTGTCTCTGTGTTCTCATTTCTAAAGAGTTTTAGACAAGTGACTTTAATAGTTTGTTTCCAGCTGTAACATTGTATGGAACTATAATGATGCTATGTATGCATTTAAATTGCCTTTGGGGGACAAAGGAAATAAAATTGAACCTAAGAAATGCAAAACATTAAATCCTGCAAGATCTTCATCTTGAAGAGATTTCAGATCTGTATTAGCATCTCCAGGGCTGCAACGAGTTCGAGCTGTCAGGTTATTGGAAAATGCCAATGAGGCCAGAAACTTCTGCAATAAACTTGAAACTTGGATATCTACAAAGCTATGTATAATTCTCAAAGTCTTACATCGAAAGCTTCTTTTATGTTGAAATACCTAGGCACCGAGGGCCAAACCATGGCTTTTTTGTGGGTTTGCAATAAAGCACTATTTTTTCCACTAAAGTGTTAAACAAACACGTTAACATCATGAAGGAGGATAACATAGAAATTTACTTTGTATTAAAAAAAAATATGTTCATCTATTAAATTGCTCTGTCATGCAGTAGTTTAATGTATAGACTTAAATAGCTTGGCAAAAAGCTAAGATAATGTGACTATGAGTGTTTTTTAGTCACCCAGTGATGTTATTAAAGTATGATTGTTGTGTTCTTAAAAAGAAAACAATTATTAGCTCAGTCAGCATTCCCTTTCAGGTGCTCTATAATAAAGGGTTTCTCTATTTGCATCATTGAAAATCCTCTGGGTATGATAGGAAAGAAATCTTCTGGATAGAAAAGAGGTGATTCAAAGGGCCAAGGAGTTTGAAAGTCCATTGAGAGTCCAGAGGTCCTATGACATTCCTCAATTAATATTGATGACATCAAAATTCAGGGTGAAACTTGATAAGAAGAGGTGTAATGTTGCTACTTGGGAAACTCTCTGATGCTACAGGGGCAACATGCTAGCTTACACATACATGCTTGAAATCCACAGGATGATGGTCTTCCCAGCAAACCACTCCTTAGTGCCCCATCCCAACACAACTTTCTGACTTCGTAGAAACACCCGGGGAAAATTAAGCTATGCCCATTGAAGTGCACACATATTTTGAAATCTGGAGAGAAGTAAAGATCTGATGGCTACATGCTATATGGAATGACTGACACTTTGCCAAAGAATATATCTTTTCCAAGTACCCGAGGACCAAATCTGAACTTACAATGTAGCAGGGCTCACAGTAGGCTTTTTTCTCCACAGCATAGAAGGGCTGCCCTCGGAGCTTGTTGCTGCAGATGATGCATGTGAAACAATCCACATGGAAGACCTGATCCATGGCAGTGCATCCTGTCCCTTCCCCAACCACATTTTCCCCACAGCGAGCACAGCGGCCTGAAAGAAAAAAGGAATCGGCTGTTAGGAACACACCAAGGAACACTTTTGGTTCTGCTACAGAAGACAACATGGGGGGACGGGGCAGACAGCAGATTCGCAAGGTCAGCAGCAGCAGCAATAGGACCACCACTGTCGCTGTCACCACCATAAGCAAGATCACCACTATCCTCTGCATGGCCAGCACGGTGGGAATTTTACATGACTCAGTTGAGGAGTGTGACAAGACCCCACAGAAAAAGACAGAGTAGAACTCAAGTCTCCCGATGTCACAGCCAGGGCCCTGACTCTGCCCTCAGGTGGACATCCAAGGAAGATGGCTCAGGACAGTAGGAGTCAAGGGCATTGTCTAAGAAAGACTTTCTCCTTTTTGGAGAGTCTACATGTCCAGTTAAACTGTGAGGGAACACGGTCCAAACTCAAACATGAACTTCTTTTACAAAAGCCCTTGTTGTGTGAAAGCTTTGCATCCAGCTCTCCATGACAGGCAGATCAAAAGGTCATCCCTTTTATTTCCAGACAGGTTTGACCACTAGGAAGTTCTTTCTCACACTGAGTTGGAATGGTTTCTCACTCTAACTGCTACCCAAAAGTTCTAGTTCTGTCTTCTGGAGACTCATGAAGCAATTCTCTCTCATACTCGACAATCTTTAAATTATTACAGGTCAGTTAATGTTGCCTCCAGGTCTGTTCTTAGTCTGAACATCCTTAAATCCTGCAACAGCTCCACATACTATAGGGTTTGAGTCCCTCATGGCCCTGCGTTCTGTAACTTTCATTATTTTTACATTGATTCATGGGGCATCTGGACCACATATGGATATCAGGTTTTGCTTGAAAGAATTCACATTAAGTTTTAAATGACAATAAAGCATAATTTAAAAATATTTTATGTCAGGGAGAGGCATTGTAGTGGTTGCAATCTGTATCTATAGCTGGTTCTGTCGTGGGAATGTTGAGTCAGAGATCAAATCCACATCCAGTTTTTCTTCTTATTCTTTATTTCTACTAAGAAATTACAGGTCACAGAGAATGTCAGCAAGAATCTTGTAGGCTTTTACAGATAAACTATAGCAAACCTAGTGCTTCATATGTGTCAGGCATTTTGTAGGTGCTTTTTATATATTAACTCATTTCATATTTACAACAAGGTATGTGATAGGTAATGTTATCTTTCTTATTTTACAGATGAGCAAACTGAGTCACAAAAATGATTAACTAACTTTAAACTCAAGCAGTCTAGTTTCAGCGTCTCTTGGCTTAACCACTATGTAACCTTGCTTCTGCCTGGTTCTGGGCATCAGGGTTGAACAAAGATCTGAAATTTTGGAGAAATTTCTCAACGTAGACTGCTATCAGCCCTCTGTCACATTGGATTGACAACCATTTCACACCCTAGGAGGACTAAATGCTTCAACTTGTGAGAAAGGAGGCAGATATATTTCTAATCATTTGTAGTAGTATTTGGCCCTGAAAAGTATTCCACATTCTGTTGCAGGATTTGAGTGTTTACAGTATAACCCATCATTTATCCCTAAGGAATAAGAAATATCAAGTGTTAGAAAAAGAGTAATTTCCATTATAACTGATATAATATGAAGTAAACATGTTCTTGGCATTTGCTCAAAACATTGTGGCTTAATTTGTGAACTTATATCCAAGAGTTAACCTGTACTTGTTTTTATTATAAGATGTATAACCTTAGAAAGGTGTGTTTAACATTTTGGATATTCATTGTTTTTAGTAACCAAAGTAGGTTATTTCATATGGCACTGTTTTTGTGATTATTCAGATTAATTGGTTTACTAGAAAGTTCACTGAACTATGTTTAAAAATGATGCAAAAATTCTGAGAGCTTCATGGTACTAGTTAACAACATCTCATTACAGAAAACATAGTAGGGATTACAGTCAATTCATAAAGTCTAGTTTTTAGAGTCATCATTCATACTCAGTACTTAAACTTTTCTTTTTCAACTGCTTGTGCAGAATCATCACATTCATCCCAGCATAAACTGATTCATTTCCTATATATAGGAGCCTGTCCATTAAAATTTACATTTGTAATATTAATCTGAAGTAGTATTTATGGTATTATCTTTATTACTACTTTTTTCCACTTCAATGAATCATATTCCAATCACTGATCTCTTTTGATTCATATGAATAAATAATGCAATACAATAGTAATAGTGAAAAATGTAGATTTAACAATCATAGAAAAAAATCATACTAATGACAAGAAAAAATAGTCTGATCTGAATGGCACTGTTACTGCATGTTGATTAAACACCATTCAAGAGAGGTTATATGGTACATGAGAGAGATTTTTAAGAATATCATGATTATTAATGGTATGTTGAATGCCTGAGAACATTGTAATTTTAAAACTTCAAATTTAACAAATTTTAAATTTGTGAAATCCAGATCAACAAAATTATTTTTAATCATTACTCCTTTCCTTTCTAGATGCCGAACAGGATTCTCTGATAGTCCATCAAGGACTACCAATGATCTGTGTACCACATTTTGGGGGAAAAAAGTTTCATGTTATTGATTGTTGGTCATGTTGGTCTACAAGGCACATAGAGGTAGCAATTATGATCTAGACTACAGCTGTCTGAAGTGTAATATCTGGAGTCTAAGAGTCTTAGCCTACATGACTGAAAGAGAGTTTGAAAACCTGGGGGCAGATTTCAATCACTGATTATGATGGAAAAATCAGAGTAGAGCCCTAAAGTTCAATATGAAAAGATAAGCATTACACTTTACATTCTAATCAAGACATTCCCAGGTATCTACTCTTTGTCCAGTACAATATTTGGCTTCTGTGTGATGTACATAAATGAGTAGGCAAATCAGTACATTTTATGGTCATTACAAGACCACATACATTCCACAATCACATAAGAAAGCGTCACATGACAAAATGCAATGGAAATGTGGAAGGGAAATCATATCTGAGAAGGCTCTAGAAAGTTTTTGTGGAGAAAGAGGTATTTGAGCCCAATCTTAAAGCATGGAATTTTGACAGATGGGAATGGAAGAGAAAAACAAAACAAAACAAAACAAAACTCGTTTTCCAAAGGCTTATTGAATCCAAAAACTCTGCAGTGATTTGGTGCTGGCACAACAAGATTTTGCCTTCTCAGCTGTGAAAGCAGATAAACTATGTTCATAAGGAACAATCTTCCTTTATGTTTTGGAGAATATTCTTTCAGAGTGGGTCAGGCTAATATGCTGGACCCAGACATGACCAGCTCTTCCACCTCCTGTATTTTTCCTATTCTTGGGAGAAATCAGGGACACTAGGCTCGAGGGCAGTCTGGCACCTTTAAAATCACAAGCACAGAAAAAGAAAGAACACAAATTAAAAATAGCCCTGCATGTCAACAGGACAGTAAAGGTGCCCGAATGTTCCCTTTTTTTACATTAACAAAAACTTACAAACTATGCCTTTCAGGGAGGCATTCAGAATGCAAAGAAAGTTACTCAAGCATAGTGCATCCTTGCCACTACAGGGGCTTATGCTACCCATCACTGAAAGCAGTGCTACACTTCTAATGTTCTCCTTTTAGACACGTATCTCAGCACTTTCAAATGAGGACGACAAGGGGAATGGTACCAGACTCGCAGGCATTGGAGCATGAAGGAAATGTAGTTGATTAGGGGCTGATAGGAATCCCAGGGTCAAGTTCAAATGTAGGGCTGGGATGAGGAGCTTCTTGGCAAGGCTTAGCACAGTAATTTAAAACAATTCAATAACAGAGGATCATACAGCCTGGGGAGAACGTTGTCAGTGCATTAAGACACCTGAACAACAATAACAATAAAAAAAAAGCTAGTTTATATAATATTGCTTGTTATATATGTTGTTTTATGTCAATTGTGGATACAGTCGTAAATCTTTCCTCTTAACTGTAGCAACTTCTGCAAGGCCTCTGAAATACTTCCTTCCCACCACATGTCTGCTACCTAAATTGGGCTTCATTATCTTTCATGGGCCCTTGCAATGGCTTCCTGAATGTTCTGCGATCTTCAATGTACTTCCTCTTACAAATGGAAAGGCTTTATGGAAGTCTTGGTACTTGAGCAAGTCTGGATGGTTACACCAGACTTGGTCATTTTCACGAATGGCATAGGTAGGGGGTAACATACACAGGCCAATCAACACATTGAGCCAGGGAAATGGAGTAGTGGGATATAAGTTTTCATATTTAATGGTTCCAGCTTTCTCTTTTTGTAATGTGAATTTATATATTCCCTTTATAATATGAAAATAAAATGTAATTTAAAAGTATTTTTCCTGGCATCAGTACACCAATAGGTCATAGACTCTCTTTGGTGAACGATGCTTGTTTTGGAGGTGGGACCTAAAATGTCCACAGTCATTTGGATTAGGGATGACGTACTCCCCAACTTTGATGTTATTCAATATCAAAAGTAAAATAGTAAATTTATGTAGACATCAAGCCAGATCACATTTGTCTTCATGTCCTCCTTGCTACTTGACTTATAATGAAAATTTCAGGCACAAGCAAAATTAATAAACTATCTTCAAACATTATAAAAATTGAAACTTTACAAGCCAATTGCATGATATATCAGCTTTCTCATTGGACACCTTCTAAAATATATTTTGAACTAAACCCTGTTCCAAAAGTTAAGTCAATAAGTTTATATCAGGGCAGTATAATGATGGTCAGGTATACCTGGAAACAAAGCTTGCACATAATTAATATATATGGTTTGTCCAGAATGTATCCAGTCACGTAATATGAAGAATAGGGGCATTTGTTGAAGAGGATACAAGATACATTGTACATAGGTCAATGACACCTCAATCCCCTTTGAGTAGCCATCTTGGGACCTCATAGAGTTTTCCCAGTATCTCTTCCACAGTTCAAAACACTCTGCAAAATCCTTTATTGGAATTGGCATCAGCTGCCCCATCGTATTTTCCTGAATCTCATCAACAGTCTGAAGTCTCTTCCATTTCAAAGGTGATTTTAATTTTGGGAAAAGCCAGAAGTTGCAGGGCACCAAATCTGGGCTGTAGGGAGGCTGAGTCAGCTAAGTCGCTTGTTGATTGCAGCCTGTACATGTTCAACATTCTCAGGTGTTCTGCTTATTGCAGGCTTTCCAGAATGCGGCTTACTTTCAACAAATTCTTGGCCACCTTTGAAGTATTTGTGCCACATTTTTATTTGTGCTGTATTCATTGTGTCATCCCTGAAAGCCTTCTGAATCATCTGAATAGTTTCCATGGAGGAATGTTCAAGCTTAACACAAAATCTGATGCAGATTCGTTGCTCTACTCACTCAGTCATTTTGAATGTGCCAGCCACACAGTACACATGCTCACTCAAGGGAGTCTACTGCCCCCACTGACTAGTACAGTGAAGTCATCATTGTTCATGCATGCGCATTCTAGTCCACTCTTCTTGGCTGCCAGGTTACACTGATATCACGCAAACCATTCTGGTTATATTAACAATGGTTGGATTTTTTCTGGACAGGCTTCGCATGTAGCCACTGGAGTTATTGTCCTAAAGCACAGCTTCCATTAAGCTGACTCAGAAATTATTTTTCACTGAAGATGCCAAAATATATTAGAACAAGTTTGCATTATTTTTGTGATATGTCCATATAAAATTCTCTGAAGATTCTAGGCCGATGGCATTATCTAATTGCCAAAGCTTTTATTTCATGGAACCCAGCAGCATCAATGCATGGAATAAGGGGGTCTTTAAACTGCTTAATTCTAGGACAGTGATTCTCAATCTTGACTGCGTGTTGGAATTATCTGGAAAACTATTTTTAAAAAAATACTGATCTCTGGGTCCCTGATCCAGATTCTGCATTCATTGGTCTAAGATGGGATGTCCTAGGGTGGAATTTTTAAAAGCTTACAAGTGATTCTAATGTTCAGCCAAGTTGAGCCCCTTCCCAAGGGTGCCTATTTCTGTACTGCTTGTCAGGAAAACAGCTGACATGTACCGCCCAAACAGGTTTCACCTGCATGCAAAACAGTTCAGAGGCAGACTGGCAACAATGGGTTGGCTGGAAAAAAAACAAATTCTGTGGCATTATAATATATGTTGCTTTTCACCAACAAGAGTAATCTCCCTTATGTTTCGGTCTGCAGAGTTTTCAATGGCTTTCCACCCATTGATAACTACATGAACAGAATCTGCTAAGTTTTCTCCTAAACTATTATACCAGCACTGTGGCAGAGAAGGCACTTCATTTATATTAATCAGAAGCACTCCAATGGAACAGGCTTCTTTTGTGTCACAAACGGCCTTGGACAATACAGAATCTACAAAGAATGTCAACTGGTAGCCATTTAAGTAAAGGTGTGGTGTCACAAGTTACACTGTGCATCAAATTTAGTCATTATTATTTTCTTGTACTCTGTCTTTAAATAATGTAGTGATATTTAGCCTCCTATGGTTAGTACTACTGAGATCTATGAATACTTGAATCATTATCAGATTTTAAAAGCTGGTCTCTAGGACATATCCACTGTTGTCACTCTGCTTGTATATATGAGGGAAGACTCCCTCAAAAAACTGGAATTTATTTATAAAAAATTGTGTATTTATTCTCACATGTTTAAACTTCAGTCACTTTCAAAGTACTCTCCATTTTGATGCAATACACACAATTGAGATGTTTTTTCCACTGCTCAAAAAAGTTTTTGAACTCCTCAATTTTGACTCCTTTTAGTATTTCTGCTGTTTTTTGTTTCACCTCTTTCACATTGGTAAATGGTTTCCCTCTGAGGACATTTTTCATTTGGGGAAACAAAGAAAAAGTCGCTCAGGGTGAGATTGGGTGAATAAGGAGGGTGGGGCATGGGGGTCATGCCGTTTTTTGTCAAAAACTGATGAACACTCAGAGTGGTGTGGGCAGGTGCACGTGTAAATCACCCGTCATGAAATGGGCAAATGCATTAAAAGAGTCTTCCAAAAAAATTCACTGAGTGCAGCCTCTCACAACAACATCAGCTGGTACACTGATACAGATTGGTTCCTAGGACACGCACCTAGTGGGGGAAACCTGTATGACAAGGGGCCTGCTCTCCAGAAGGTAATTCTCGGTTGTTGTTTTTTTATCCCCCCTGGTACATACCTGAATTATATTGTACTACTTCAGCTATGTTGTCACTTAGGTGCATCTTGCATAAATGCTTGCAGAGTAAATGGGTACATGGATAGCAGGGAGAAGGATGGGGCAGTTAGCTATTTTTCTTTCTTTTCTCTTCCCTATACAGCACACACACACTTCCCTATACAGTACACACACACACACACACACACACACACACACCAAGAAAAGGAGCAAGGACAGATCTATTTAGTACTACAACCAGTGGTAGACATGAGACACATGGCGAATGACAAACAGCTTACTGTCTCCTGTTTCATTGACAAATGAAAGACAAAGGTAAAAAACATTTTAAGTACAAAATAAGAAACTGAGCTAGGGTGACACCAAAACAAAATAAGACAAATCCCCAAATTGTTAAAGAGAGCAGTTCAAGAACTGGTGGAAAAAGGCCTCAGTAACAAATCTGATGTGAAGGAGTGAAGGCTGAGTGGCCTATTGATAAAAGGAAGTCATAATGAGGTGATTCATTTATAGATATATATTTGCTTAGGTTGGACCTTCAGGTAAAAAGGTAAATTGGAGGGGGAGTCCCACATAGGGTTGCAAAAGAAGCATGCTTCACTGATTTAAATATCCTGCACTGTGAAGATGTATTGCAAATATATAAAAGAAAACCACTGTATTGTTTTCTGTGCCAGGCACTGCCCTACACACTCTATGTATGTTCTTCCATTTAGCTCCATCATCCCTATCCTTATCTGATAGATAAGAAACACAAGGTTAACTGACCTGACTGAGGTCTCTAAGGTAGAATGAGGTGAGGCTGGGATTGGAACTAGTTCAGACTTTTAAAATTCATCTTCTTAATCAGCAGGGGTTTTCTTATGAATATATTTTACTATTCAATCATAACTCTGATTGTCTGGGAGTGGGGTCCATCCCTACTTCCAGGCGAAGAAGAAGAGCCAGCACAGCATCACTTCTCCCCCCACCTCCCACCACCCAAGTGTCAGGAGTGCTCAATACACATCAGTATTTGCTTATGAGGGGAAATCATTACAGGTCAGGGTCCTTCACAGAAAATCGTGAGGTTTTGAACCTCAAACTCTGGTTTTCTGCTGGGAAAACTTTTTAAAAAATCTGAAACCCGAGATCCACCTGCAGAGATTCCAATGTGTTTGGTCTGGGGTGGTGCTCTGAAATGGCAATGTTAACATGCAGTGGGTTTGAGAACAATTGCTCTAAAGGGAACTGTGTGTTTATGTGTTCCACAAAGTGTAGCTTGTCCTGGAATGTTCTTAGAAAGCAAGGATGCTAGGACCAAAAGTCTTGGCCTTAGGAGCTACATTCTAGGAAACTGCACTTTGATGGGACCATGTACCCCTGTCCCAACCTTCACTAAACTAATTAACACACACACACACAGTAGCCAGGACAATCATTTTCTGACAACTCCTCTTCTCAGGAAAAGCAGCACAAATCAACCCCAAAACCAGACGACAATAAGAGCAAATTACAAAACAACGCTGTTTTGCAGTTTTGGATAATGATACCCTTAAACAAAGTTATATATAATACAACAGGGTGTGAAGGCAATCAGACAGAACTGTGGGTGTTAACACATTAATTATGGGAGCCTGAACAAGTTTCCTAAATTTCTGAACCTGAGGTCCCTTGTTTTCAAAACAAGCAACTAAGTAGATACCCTTGAGGGACAGGTGGTCTTAGTGAGTCATTTATCCAGCCATTCCATCAAGCCTTCAACAAACAGACTGAGTTGCTATTCTCATGGTGGTCACCTTTTCTCAGCTTCTGAAAAAAGGAAAGATGATGGTGACAACCTTGAAGTTCAATGAAGGCAACAGCTACAAAGTTCCTAGTGCAGGCCCTTCTTCTTTCTCCCTCCCACAACAGGAGGTGCAGGACCACTTCAAAAGGAAGATCTCATTATGACTAGGACCAGAGAGGCTCTGGACCCTCCTCTAGAGATGGTGGTCAATGTGAGATAACAGAGACAGCTGCATCTGAAAGACAGTTACGTAAGATTTATATTTACCTGTATGGTGCTCATAGAATTTAGTGCTAGAAATTCAATCCCAAACCTGAAAAAAATTTGTGGATGCCACAGAGATGATCATTATCAATATTTATTCAGCACATATTATTTGCCAAGCATTTCTTTAAGAATCTGAATGTATTATTTCATGTAATCTTCCTAACAACCCCATGAAGTAGGTAGGTCCTATTATTATCTCTACTGTAGTGGAAGAAACGTCAGTCTAGAGAGATTAAGTAACTTGCCCCAAGGCCACAGAGTTAAATATTGAAACTGGAATTGGGGCCAGAGAGTCTGGCTCTAGAACCTTGCCCTCTAACCTGGCTTATTTCTTCAGAACTCCAAAATTCCTAAAAACTCCTGTCTGGCAGGAAGCTTGTGTAAACCTTGTAACATCCCTGACAGGAACATCAGTGTCTGTTTTGGCTATAGTAAGATTTCTCTTCAAATTAAATTTTACACATGAACATTTTCATATTTCCATTCTTAATTTTAAATCTCTTCTTGTATATTTAAAATTCACTTCATGATCAATCTGCTGACAGAAAAAAGTATCAATATCTACAAGGAGAGTTACAACTGCTGCTGCAATGATTATTTTTGACTTATGATTCGAATCTGGTGTGTGGTAGCTCACATGGGATTTTGTGTTCCTCAAGCTCCACTCCAAGATGGAAAAAAAAAAAATCTTTAAATTTGTGTGGATGCTTTTAGTTAGGTAGGTAGTTAGTTTGTTTGTTTTGGTGGGACATTTCCAAATATGTTCTGGTTATTTAAGAGCAAACCTAATGCTGAGGTAACTCAAGAGGGTATTTCTAAAGTCAATGAATTTCAATGTTCCACTATAGTCACGATCTTCTCCTTATGATGTTAGCAAGCACTCCTCATGTTTCCACAGTGCTTTATAATATTAAATGTAGTTCCCACCTGACACCACCAAAAAGAGCAAAAAGTCATAACTAACATTACTTCTTTAAATTTTTTGATACAAGTTCATGTAAAACATAATTTCCATGTTCTCATCTGAATCCTACAATAACTAAAAGCTAGTTAAGGCAATTATCCTCTTTTAACAAGTGAGTTAACATAGCAATAACCCTGTGCATGACTTGAGAGGTAGGTGGCAGAGCTGGAATTCAAGCTCAGTTCATCTGGTCCCGGGTCTTGTGGTCTTTGAGCTGGACCACGTTACCTGTGCACCTGGTGCTGGACAAAGAGATGGCTGACGGTCTCACCTGACACTACGTCCCACAGAAGCCAATTAGTCTTACTTGAGTTTGGTTTTCTACTTCATGCTTAAATGCCTATTATACATTATTAAGAGCATGTAAGAGCATGTGGAAAATAGCATCCAGCCCAACTTCCTTTCCAGATACAAAAGTAAAGGCTCAGAGACAGGCAGCGCCTTGATGAAGATCCTATAGCGAATGAAGAGCAGAGGTGAGGCCTGGATTCAAGACTTCAGGCTCTCAGTATGGTGCTCTTTCAGCTGCACAAACCATCTTCCAGGGGTGCCACCTCAGGTAGCAGTTTCTTCCCACGAGTAGGTGCTATTGCCTGAACATGAGAAATTTCTCCTTCCATGTAAGGTAAAATTTCGTGGCAAATGGGGATATTGTGTGGGACGCTTTAGTCCACAAGCATGACTCCCATGCGATTCTAGAACAAGGGTAACTCCATTTCCATCGGGACCAGCACAACCATTCGATCTCTGTCTGAAACACCCGACATGTGCTGCATTGGTCTACCTCTGTGTTCTGAAAATGGAAGGCATGGCAGCAAAGTGTGGGGTAGTGGGCTTTGCAAAGGTTACTTCATGGCCAGAGAAGGCCAGAGTCTGGTCCCTGTTTGACCAAAGCTGGTCTCAACTTAATTGTTTTGTACCTTCGGTTTGCATTTACTATTTTCTTGATAGGTTTCTGATTTTATTTTGCTATTTTATTCTTAAAGAATAAACACCACTTGAGTGGAGTAAGGAGTAGATTTATAGTTAGTAGAACTAGGCTCTGATACTAACTCTATCATATATATGATCTTTGACTTTGGGCAGGCTACTTAATCCATCTAAACCAGTTCTAGGTACCTCAAGAGTAATCCCAGCCCCTAGGGGACTCAACGTGCTACTGGGAGGAATATACATATTTAAAAAAAATTGTATATATATGTACTTATAAATGACAATAAAATGTTAGAACTTACTTCAACATGTATCACTGTCAAATTTTATTATGTGTATTGTTGCATATCATATGCACAATAGAGCAAAAGGTACTTAATGTATCTGAGGCTTCCACCCAGAAATTACACTCTAATGAATGCCTAAGCAAAATCCACAAGGCAAAACTCAGTACCGAATGGGAGTAGACAGATTTTGAGGGCCTAAGCTTCTTGAAAATACTGGCAGTGCCCTTTATTTTCTCAGAGTAGGTAGTTGGATATCATCAGTATTTGACACATCAGACCTCAGAGGGAGACCCAGGCATGAAGCCTTAGCGATCAGGCCATCCCCACCCTTGCATGTCTGTAAGCTCCTCCTTGCTAAGCTGCAGTCTGCATCAATTCCATTTCCGGCACTTGCATAGCAACACTGAGCTCTCTGAGCGCTGAAGTGACGTCTGTCTTGGAAACAGTTATTAATACACATATGTATGCACACAGTATGTGCAAATAGGCAAGATTGAAAGTGATTAGTGTATTACTTTTAGGCAATACTTCCCACTGGGAGTATGCTCCTGGAAAATTTTCTCTCTCTCTCCAGAAGCTTGCGTAGTCATCTGCTATCACTTACCAGCAAGTTTGGGATAAAAATGGTGTCAATTTTAAGGAAACACATTTTTCAATTTTCTTTGTTAACATCTGAATAAAACATGAGAAGCTTCCTACTTTTCCCTTCTCTTCTTTCATTCAGAGAATAAGTCCCTTCACAATCTTGCTTTGTGTGGAGAGGACAAAAATAGTCACCCTTGTTTGCCACCTCCAAATTAGCAGAATTCACTGGGTTTGAAAGTAGAAAAACTTAATTCTGTTCAAACCAACTCCACTAGCTATAAGTTCTGAGGGGAAGCCCAATGTTTTATAATAAGAACACAACTAGAAGTCATATTTCTACTTTGTCAGAGCTTATAGCCCGGTGTGATCATAAGATAGCAGCTGAAGGCAGGCACCAGAACATTCTACAGGCAGGATTTGGGTGGGATTGAGGGAAGACTTTCTGGACCATATAAAAGAGTTTGGAAAAATGAGGCATTTCTTAAAGAAGTCACGTACCCAGGCTGGACATATACTTTTCACCTCCCTCTGTTAAAGTGAATACACTGAGAATCAAGTGTTTTTCTAAACACCTTGAATTTTTCATCCTAAGATTAATTTTATAAGATGAATAAGCAACTTGAAGTTCAATTAAGCCTGCTTGAGGGTAAGGAGGATCTGCTCAATGGTGATCTTGGGACAGCACTTTAAGACCCAATTTTCTGAAATACTATAAATGTTAAGAAATAAATTCCATAAGAAAACCAGGCAACAGGCATGTTCTATTTATGTCAGCAAAGTATTTCTGGGAGATTCCTCTTGTACTAATGTAGTTTCCATTTCTAGATTATCATATTTGGTAAACACATTTAACTTTTATAGTATGACTAATATCCAAGTGCCTAATGACTAGTGAGATAAGTTAAGGGCTCTCCCTTCCTAAGGCTTATAGGGAGCTCCCAGAAACCATGTAAATCCACAGAAACTGCACAAAAAACAGATAAGCTCAGTAACGGGTTCTTGCATCAGCTCTTGCTACGTGCTTATTTGTAGTTCTGTCTTGGGCAAGAGATAGCACATGGGGGAATGCAAAGTTGAAGGTCTTTAGCAAAAATTTGGACTGTAAATACAGCTTGGCATTATTAGCATTCTGTTAAGTTCAAAGAAGAGATAGTTACAACAAATACAGCTTGCTTTATTTCTGAAACAAAACCGCGCACATATTTGTGGCCATACTACTAATTAACCTGTAGACTGTTCCTTTCATCTATTCAGTGTTTTTCTGCTCCCTGTTCCAACATGTTGGGGTTATTTTTTCCCATCTGGAACATAATCAAACTGTTCTCTTTATAGGTACTAGAGAGTAGAATTGTACAAATGGTGAAGAGAATAGAGGAAGCAACTTGTACAAAAAGATTAAAGGAGCTATCTGTCCATAAAATGTGGCTGAAGGATGACTAAGAAGTGCTATAGTGATGATTTATAAATAGCTGAAAGGTGTAAATGCCAAGGATAATTTGGCTTGGTGCAGGTGGTACATTTGGGAGCTATGGTGTATATTCAAGAAAAGGGGAGGTTAGTATTAAAGAAAAGTCTTTAAATGTGTAAGATGTTGTTCATGGCATATAACAAAATTGGAACAGAAGGGTAGTTGAGAAAGCAATGGAATGAGAGTCAGAAGTAATGAATTTAGGGGTTGGCTTTAGCATAGATAGATGTGTGGCCCTGGAAAGGTCATATAAGCAGCATGGGCCTCAGATCCCTCTTCTGTAAATAAGAGTTTGAAGCAGAATTAGAGATTTTTAAAGTGTGTTCCCAGAAAGCTTAAGCATTCTGAGGATTCAGCTATATTGGATTCTTAAAATAAGAAGAAGAGTGGAGGGGTGTGGTGACCGACGAGAGCCCCTTTATCAGTTTCATTTCTATATCATTAATTTCCTCAGAATAATTTTTCAGGAACTTATTGGCTCAAAAAAGTTTGCACAAGAAATTTACCACCTTCAAAAGTTTGAGAAAGGTATTAGAGATTGATTTTTAGACCTGTTCCTGTTCAAAAGACTCCCGAAAAGGCAGAAGACATTTAAGTTAAACTTTTACAAAATGCTTATTGAATACATACTATGGACCAACAGAGCTGAGAGAGCAGTAAGACAGATTTGCCCTTTGGAATTCACATTTCAAATACAACATTTAATGTGGAATTGCCAAAAATTCATAAATGAATAGAGGAATAACTCAAGTAATTCCCTGTAATATTAAACACAATTAATTGCATTTAATGTTTACTGAGAGCACCAAACTACCAATCTTTAAGGCTCATGATAATGGAGAAGATCCACATTTCAATTAAACAGATATTGAATGCTTGCTGTATGTCAGGTGTTATGTGTCAAACTAGGAATCCACAATTTACATCCAAGTGGCTCCTGAGTCATCTGTCTGTGTACAACCAACAAACATTGCTGTGAGCACAGACTGATCTCACTCCAACATGCTACTATAGTAAGCTGAACAGGATCCTAAACATACCCATACCATTAGAACTTGTTATTGTAATTATGTTATTTAAATTACTATCATGTAAATTAATAAAAAAGAGCAAAAATGTTTTAATTTTTAAAAATAACATCTTAATAGAATGCTTTGGAAAAGATCCATAAGTACACTTCACATAGGAAAAAAAAATAAGTTGTTAAATTATGTACAGGTAAGCAACTTTAAAATAAAAGAGAAAAATGTTTAAAAATCACAAGCATTCTGCATTCACCTTATTTTACAGGTGTCTTTAAGTACTTACTCTCCTTTAAAGAAAGCCATACTGGAAATTGGAGAGGCCTAATTATAACATGCATTGTAACTTGACTCAGACCCAAGGCAATAGCCCTTACTCAAATGGTCTTGGTCATTTTTTGTAAGTTGTAAAGTATGCATTTTGGTGTTTATTTATAAAAATAAACTTTATTAAAAGAAAATTTATGTGTAATTAATTAACCCATTTTAAGTGTGAATTTTGATAAATTAAGGAATACATAGTCCCTTGGAACTACCACCATGATCAAGTTCTACGACATTCCTTTACTGTCTCCACCCCCCAAATTCCCTTATGTCCCATTAGAGTCTAATCTTTCCCCCAGCCTCAGAAATCCACTGTTTCCTGTCACTATAAATTAAATTTGCCTTTTCTAATATTTTATAAAATGTAATTATATATTACATAGTGTTTTGGTGGTTAGGAGACTGGTCTGGATCCTCTCATTCAGCAAAATGTTTGTGAGGTTTTCCAATGTTGCTGTACTTACTATAGCTCATTTCTTTACTGCCGATGAGTAGCATTCCATTGTAAAAGCTAAGAGCATACTGTGTCCTTTCACTTGTTGATGGACATTTGAGTCGTTTCCAGTTTTTCGCTATTGCAAATAAAACTGCTATGAGCTTTTGGGTATAACTCTTAGTGTGAAAAAAGTTTTCATTTCCCTTGGGTCAATATACAAGAGGAGGAATGCTGAGTCATATGATAAACTTACGTTTAACTTTTTAAGACACTACCAAACTGTTTTCCAAAGTGGTTGTCCCATTTTACATCTTTACCAGCAGTGTCTGAGGATTACATCTGAACCTTCCTCTAGTTAACAGTTGGTAATGTCATTCTTTTATTTATTTATTTATTTTGTTCTTTTTTTTTTTCCTTTTAGTTTTTGGTTTTTCAATTACAGTTGTCCCATTTTTCCCCCATTGCTCCCCCCACCCAGCCCACCCCTGCTCCCACAATCATATCCCTCCCCATTGTCCACGTCCATGAGTCATTTATACACGTTCCTTGATCAATGTGTAGAGGTCCCTCATGTAGTTTTAATTTGCATTTCTCTTAAGACTAAAGATTTAAAGCATTTTTCGTTTGCTCATTGGTTACTTGTGTACTTTATTTCATGATGTGTCAATATTTTGCCTATTTTTAAATGGAATTGTTTGCCTTCCTTTTGTGTTCTAAAAGGATTTTTTGTTATGTTTTGTTTTTAATATTCTGGACACAGTCCTTTGTCAGATACATATATATTGCACTTGTTGTCCCCCAGTGTATGTCATTTACTTTTTTAAATGGTATCTTTTGAAAAGCAGAAGTTTTAAAATTTTTGTGTGATTCAATTTTATCATTTTTTGCCTTCATGTTTTTTTTACTCTCCCCTAGGAAATATTTGCTTCCCCCAATGTCATAAGAATTTTCCAGGCAAAATTTTATAGTTCAGCTTTTACATTTATATCTATGATCCAAAATATGTGCAAGACCTTTATAATGAGAACTGCAAAACATAATTGAGACAAATTAAATAAGATCTAAGTAAAGGAAGAGCCACACCATGTTCATGTACTGGAAAACAACACTGTTATCATTTCTTTCCAATTTGATTTATCAAATATTTTCTTGGTATAAATTGCCAGAGTGATGGTAAGATTTATATGGAAATGCAAAAAATGCAAAACATTCCAAACAATAATGAAAAGAACAAAGTAGAAGGACTCACATTACCTGATATCAAGATTGAAGTTACTGTAATTAAGACAGTGAGGGAGTGGCACAAGGATAGACATAAAGAGAAAAATATTACAATTAAGTTATGCAATTTCTCTCTCCCTCTTAATTGGAATTCCTCAATTCAAAGTCCATTCTGATTAGCTCATTGGGCCCAAATGCATTAAAGAAGGTTCTATTTTGACATAAAATTTCAAGGCTTTAGTTTAAATAACATGTTCAAGAAAACACAGTGTTTCCTTTAATCATTTCCTTTATTATGATATTAAAAACTAGTGGGATTTTTTTTTTTTTGATGGTGCATACCAGCAAAAGCATGCGAATACCTTTTTATTTATTTTCTCCTCCAGAAGTGCATTTGTACATATCTCATCGAATAAATTGATGTTTTGCTTCAAATTTGTTTATTGGTTAAAATCTGTAATTATGCATGGTCATGGAAACTAGGAAGAGGCAGAGGATAAGTAGAGAGATTTTACATTTTATCAAGAGATCAGAATTAGTACCTGGTTTTTGATGTTAAACAAACAAGAAAACCCACACATTTTTTTTCCCCGTGGTGGGGGAAAGATGATAATCATTTTGCAACTCACAAGAATCGATTTTAAAAGTGTTTCATTATGATGAAATCATCCCTCATGGATCACTACAGAAAGATATAAATTTTACAACCTGCTGAGCACATCAAATAAGTTTAACTGTACAGACATAATCTGAAAAAAAAAAGAAGACTTTTAAGTGGTTCTTACCATGTGAATTCAGGCCTCTGTTTCATTTCTTACCATTTATCGTGCCTGAAATATTTAAAGTTATTAGGTCCTAAAGTATAAAGCACTCCTCATAAATGAAATGTTCTTCACTAATAAGTGAAAGTAATTTTTCTAACTGTGTAATTAAATATTCATAATAGATTAATGTGAAAGGATAGAGACACAATTAAATGTAATTTGTCTTTATTAAAATTGATGTCAGACATTGGGCTTAGATAGGCATCCTAATAGAAAACACGAATGTAGCAAACCAGAAAACATATTACATTTTTCTTGCAGAACTAAAATGAAAAAGTATAATCTGAAGTCTACAGGTGGATCCATTTATTCATTGCTATTATCATGCACAAATTAAAGTGTAAAATGCATGAGGCAACATAGTCCCTATGGCAAAAAAAAAAAAAAAAAATTACTGAATTACAGCAACAGAGTAATTGGCTTGATGATGCCTCTGTTAATGTCCACATTCGCTCTATATGGACAACTTGGATAAAACAGCCTTACAGAGTCTGTTAGTACATATGCAGATACATTTTGGCCTTGGGTCGACATGGATGCCACTGATAATTTCTGTGACCATTCTGCCTGAGAAGCAGAAGGCATATTTTTTATAACTTTGTCATATCAACAAACTTAAGCCAATGATGGACTTTGAATGATAGTCATTAATCATTAACCTTCATGAAATGTGAGATACAGAAGACCTAAGAAGAAACTTTCAAATATTGTTGTATAAAATGGCATTTTTGTATTATTATCATTCAGGCATAGGGATTACTCCAAATTCTAGCCTTTAGCAAGAGATCAAGATAGGATGACTACCACTGAAAGGGCTACTGCAAATTCTGGCCTTTAGTGAGCTCACAGATAACAATGTTACATCCATGCAGAACTAGTTTACTAGGATATTTTGTGGCTCTAAAATAACTAACTCGCATCTTTAGTTAGGAAGTAGCCCATTCCCCTGGATGGTAACCAAGTTTTAAGAACTTCTAGATTTATCTTACCCCCCTCCCAAGTTCCCCCAGAATTTAATTTCCTAAGGAATTATGCATTGACACACCATTTAGGATTTAAAGCCCTCCATTATAGGACTACAAAATGTGTTCCCTGTACATATCCTAAGAACCAGTACAGATCCTCCAGTCTTAAGGAAATTAGATGAGTTTCCTTTATGACTTCTCTTTCTCGAGTGTTTTCCAATCTCTTTGTCTTTGCTTATGTCATTCTTACGTTCTTCATGCCTTGCATCCCATTTTCTCCAATCACAATCATTCATTACTATCCAATGCCAATCTCAAATGCTGCCTTCTCCAAAAAGCCTCATAAGAAATCAGACATGGACAATGGGGAGGGATATGATTGCAGGAGAAGGGGTGGGCTGGGTAGGGGGGAGCAGGAGCAATGGGGGAAAAATGGGACAAATGTAATTGAAAAACCAAATAATAAAAGAAAAAGAAAAAAAAAAAAGAAATCAGTCCTTTCCTTTCCTCCTCTGCTTCCCTCCTCTCCCTCCCTCCCTCCTTCCCTTTTTCCTCTTTCTTACTAATGAATACTGAAATGTTTCTTCTTCTGTGAATTTTTTGGACCATTTTTCTATTAAGTTCTTCATGAAGTCTATCTTTATACCTTCAAAGTATGAATAAGGTCTCCCCTTTTCAAATTATTATAGAGATTTTTAAGTCTTTTTAGGTAAACACATTAATTCATTTTGTACCTACACAGGTATAGACTTGCCTCATCTCTCTTGAAAGACTTTAAGGAACTTTTATGGCAAAAACTGCTCATTTATTTATGTAGTCCACACAGATCCCAACGAATGTCACATATCAGAAGGATTTCACATAAACATATGAAGTAGCAAGTCATCATTTTTTTAAATAACTTTTAAAAACTTACTCAGGACAGCAATCTTTGCAAGAAAGGTGTCTGATATTTACGCTGGCTAATATTCTTACAGTAAAAGTTGTAAGGTACACCACTAATTGGTCTATAGGAATTATGTCTTGCTGATGTCAAATGAAGGAATAAAATGAATGTAAATTTCACAGCAAAAGTCAAATATATGTAGGATCAGGATTCCAATTAATGTTCAAAATTAGATTGGGGACACCAGAAAGCTTGGTGTAGCAACTAAGAAACTTTGTGATTATAAGCAGCCCATATTCTATCAAGTGACTGTTTAGAAATGGGGATCTCGTACACCTGTGTAAGTATTAACACAGTAAAATAAACAGCTTTAAACTTACCACTAGGGAAGAGTAAAATCCCCCAGATGGTCTAAGCCATACTACTATATTAAAAAGAACAATTAGAAGCATGGTTTCTGAAATCATTCTCTGACTTGTCACTGGGTGAATCACCTAAACTAACCTGGATATAAGTTACCTCACTGTACAACATGGACATAATTATACCTACTTAATCAGAGTTGCTGTGGGAATTATATAAATCAATGCATAAGAAGAATGTTGGATAGTACATAGCATGTGTCAATAGATGCCACTTTTTTTTACACAACCATATAGAAAATCTAGCATTATTTTCCTTGTATTTTATTTCTTGATCACAACCCCACCTTATTCCCAGAGATAAACATTACCCTAAATCATTGTTTAGCTTCACATATTTTGAATCTTATATTAGTAATGTCACACTAATTTTCACTTAACATTATGTTTGTAAGATTTCTTCAAGGGGATTTTTTTCAATGCCAATAGTACATATCACAAAAAGTGTGGTTATAGTTCTTGCTAAAGATCTGCAGATTCACTCTAGATCTTTATCATTTGGAAATAACACTGATGAGAACTTGTTTGCTATAAAATTTTATTTCCTTACAATAAGAGATCAAGATAGTGGACTAAGAACACAACTCCATTCCAAGACACAATTGGAATACAAGCATGCAAGTACCAAAAACAATAACAGCAAAAAGTAGGAAGGGGAAGAGAAAGAGAATGTGTATGCAGGAGGGAGGTTACAACAGAAAAAACATTTTAATTTATATCTGGAATGAAAAAAGCAAATGAGAACAGGCTGAATTAGTGGAACAGGCCACATGTTAGAATAAGGTAAGATGGAGCTTAGAAAGAGGTCAAAGGAAGGCTGACCATTCAAATAGCACAGATTTTTCTCAAGGGGTTCCTAGACATGCTGACCACAATTTCAGTCTGAGTCATAGTGTTGGAAAAGGTGGATAAAGCCTTCCTCAGCCCCATACCTAGAGGGCACTACCGCATTTCTTAAGGCTACTAAACATTTCAAAAGTCCACGATGGGGATATGCAGCAACACCAGAGCCAAAACCAGCAAAAATCACTCTGGTGTTGAAGTGGTGTGTGGGTCTAGAACTGTCTAAGACCAAAAACACTGTTGAATATTTGCTTTCCCATCTCAGCTGCGGCCAAGTGAGAAGGGGACAATGGCACCAGCAATTTCTCACTTCTCTTCCAGAAAAGTAAGAAAAGGTGATCAGTGAGGAGGAGTTCTGAAATTCATCTACAGGAAATTTAATCTAGGCTGCTTACCTGTCTGTCAGGGTTGGCAGACTCATGAGTAGACTAGGAAGAGCTCTTTTGTAAAATATTGGCTCATTAAATCTTTGACTCAGAAGAGACAATTTCCTAAATCTCTCTGGATTCTAGAATTTTGGTCCCTGACCCTCAATCCAGAGCTCTCATCACTCTTTTTAAGTATATCATGATTATAAAAATAGCACATGTTCATCAAAGATAACTTGAAAATTAAGAAAAAACATGGAGAAAATAATAATTATATAATGATTATTAAAAAAGTCTATATTTTAATCAATCTTCTTAAGGACTTTCTATATTTTTTTTTTCATAATTTTTATCATACTGAATGCACAAGTTTAACCTATTTTCCCCCCACAGAAGAGCATTTTCATAATTATATTAATTCATCATGTTTTATAGTATTTTAATGTCTCATCACTTGAGAGCTATATTTTATTTAAAAAGTATTTATTTTTTGTCACTTAGACTTTGTATTTGTCATTATAAATTTTTTGCAAATAGATGTTCAAATTTCTATTTCATTAGGATATATCTCTTTAATACACACATCTATCAGTTTTTCTATCTATCAGATTGAGAAACATGAAATATTTAAAGTTTTTGCAGAATATTTCCCAATAATTTTCCAAAAGGGTGGGGCCAATTTACATTCCCACTACCTGCAAATCAGAATAGGTTCTTTTCCTAAATCTTTGCTAATTTCATAGACAAAAATAAATTAGACTTCAGTTGTTTTAACTTCCATTTTCTACTAGTAGAAATAAAATTTAAGTTAATTATCTATTTGTATTTACTTGTTTAAGAATTGTTACCATCCATTGTCTTTCTCTACTGGGATTTCTGCAATTGCATAAAATTTTTTTCATGTCACATTTACCATAGTTATTGCAACTATTTATCATATTTATTGAAAACATAGGTCACATTTATTTCTCTCTTAATTTTATCTTTAACATTTGCATCTAAAATTTTTGTCGTCAAATCTATTGATAGCTTCTTTTGTGATTGTTCCTTATTGCTCTATAAGCACAAAGAAAATCCTTCCTCAATACTAGATCAGATCAATATTTTAATTTCACCCCAGGTTTTTAAAAAGTAGTTAGTTTTTAAAGATTAAATGCTCTAATCCATCTGTATTGGGTAGATAGTGTGAGTTAAGGAACTGCATTTCATTTTTTTTTTCCCCTGAAAGCACTAATCTTTTGATAAGACATAACCATTATTTTTAAAGAAGTATAAACTTTCAGGGAAGGTTTGTGGCTGGTCCTGTCTACCTCTCCTAATTAGAGAGGTAATTCCCATTGTGCTTATCCAAACCACCTGTCCCATGCAGGGTTACCCTAAATCATAATCCCTCTAAGTCTGCTAGGATAGTTAAATGGATTAATTGCCTATCTCATGTTTACCTTTGCTCTCTGGCCATTTTGACACCTGTGTAGATACACAATGATTTTCCAATTGTTGGTTGTTGGTTTGTAACCCTAATCCTTATATCTGATATATCATTCTGAAAACATTTTGGGGCATTTCTCTTTCTCTATGACTTTAAATAGGTTAGTACATTACAATAGTGTGGAGAGCAGGACCAATGAAATGGCAATGCTCCAGTCAGGTAGGATATAAAACAAAGTGGAGTCACTCATGTCAACCAAAATGGCTGGCAGTCAGCCATGATTCTTTGGTTCAAGAAGGAAACTACCTATGTCAGGTCAGGCGCCCTGCCAAATGACTGCCAGGGTAGAACACCCAAGATATTGGCACATAGGCATGTCTGCAGAAAGGGCACACCCACAAATAGAGTGCTAGGGGCTCTTGGCCCTGAGCCACAGCTCAATCAGGTTCCAAGAATTTGGGTATAATTGAGGTGGACTTCAGAGCCACCACCAACACAGCAAACCTTTTATCACTAAATGCTACTTCACACTACTCTGGGCCATGTGCTGCCAGAGACCCTGCCCAACTGAACTCTGGAACTTCCACACCACATGAAGCATCACTCCTATCAGACTGAGACACCCACTTGCTGATGCTGCCTCCCAGACCTGAGACTGAGACTCTGGGACTCAGGTTCATTAATCCCCCACTGAGTGTTGTGTGTTAACTGTATGTGATATTACAGAGGATAGGATATTAATATAATGTTGATGTTCTATCTTATGTGAACCTGAACTTAATAAAAGCTGAGTTTAAGTAACAGCTTGTGGTTCTCTGCCTCGTTCCTGGAAGCTGCTGAGTATGGACTCAGATGAGCAACCTGCTTCTCTTGAGCCAGAGGTGCACCCTGACTTAAAGGAAGGACTATAATGTGATCCTTCTTGAGAGATAGGGCCTATATGGATCATATTAAGGGTGCTTGTGACAAATAGAAATTAAATCATAGTAAAAGTGATTTAACTTGGTTAATTCATTTAAGCATTTTGTCTTGTACCTATGGTACATTTATTGTTGATATGCTTTGGACAACACCACTGAAAAATTAATCAGCCCATTTAATTACCAGAAACAACACAGAATAACCTCTGAAGAACAAGATTAGAAAGGTCAAGGTCATTAGATCAGGGCATGACGATCTGGTTTAACCAAAAGAATCAGACTCAACCATCTATTTAAATTTCTAGGTATAAATCAGATGAGCTATCTTTTAAAAACTAATTCTGCTTATAATCAAAGATTAGAACTACTCCAGTTTGAACTACATATGCATAAAACTTTCCAGGATGGCATAACTAATGGATGGGTACACATGTGGAAGATGACATTCTTGAATTCAGGCACAGGGTGACATTGACTAGCTCCAATTTCAAGAAGGACTAAATATCCTCAGGCTCTTGACCATATGCTCCCCAAGCCTATCACTGTTCCTCCTGGACTCTTTTCAAACTCAGCAAATGCATCCTTTCCATTGAAGTCATTGGGATGGATAACAATCTTCACAGGTCATCTAATCCGTGCACCTGCCTTTAGGCAGGGCTGCTCATAAAACCACCCCAGACAGATGCTTCTTTGCTGTTCTCAAAATTCCCCAAGGAAAGAGGTTCCACAGGCTGCCACAATAATCCATTCCCATGGTCCCAGTCACCCCTAGGACACTGAATCCTAAGCATTTAGTTAATAGCAGGTGGCAATGAGACAACTCTTTTTCTCTCCCTGAGGAATTGGAAATTGTCCAAATTAGCCATGGGGCAATTGCCAAAGTGTACAGGAACCCCAATGCTGCTCTGAGCTTTATAAATATCAAGTTAAGTGGAGGTATTTAGAGGTCCCAGCTGACAAAATACCAAATTCAGTAATGAGCTGGGTAAGTTTTATAATCTTCAGTCAGGAATTTATATGTCAGTAATAAAGTTCAAGGCTTATTTCTATTTAAAAAATTGAAAAAAAATTAAAAACACAGGAAATAAAATTGTAATAATTCTTAGAAGGAAAAACAACTGAATTATAAAACATTTATAATAAATTTTAAAAGACATATTGAAAGCCATGTTATATGGATAAAATCAGAGAAATATTTATAATCTAAATGTTTTAATTATTTAAAGAATAGCAAATAAATAAACTAATATACAGATTAAATTACTACAAAAATGAATAACTAAATAAACTAAAACAAAGTAGAAAGTAGAAATTAATAAAGCTAAACACTAATAGTGATAAGTTAAAAAAATCAAATTCTACACACACACACATAAACACACAAGGAAACTCTTAGGAAAGTTTAGCTAAGGGAAAAACAGGGAAAGTAGACAAAATGAAAAGAGAGATATAAATGTAGACACAGATATTTTTAAAAAATGATAAGTGAATACTACGCCTACATACTGTTAACAGTTAAAAATCTTGATGAGTGCTTTTCTAGCAAAATATAAATTCCCAAATGGATTCCAACAGAAGTAAAATACATACATACATACATACATTTCAGTATAGCCAAACAATCACAAAGAAATTTATAGGTTTCTTCATACTTTTTATTAAAATTTTTTTATTGTTATTCTATTACAGTTGGCCCAAATTTTCCTCCTTGCCCTCCTCCGCCCAGCCCTCACCCCATTCCCACAGTCAATCCCACTCTGTTATCCATGTCCTTGTGTCATTCATTCATGATCTTTGTCTAGTCCCTTCCCCTTCTTTCCACCATTATCCCCCTCCCTCCTCCCTTCCAGCCATTGCCAGTCTGTTCCATGTTTCCATGTCTCTGGTTCTATTTTGCTCTTTAGTTTATTTTGTTCATTAGATTCCTCTTATAAGTGAGATCATATGGTATTTGTCTTTTACCAACTGGCTTATTCAACTTAGCATAATGTTCTCCAGTTTCATCCCTGCTCTTGTAAAAGGTAGGAGTGCCTTCTTTCTGCTGTGTCGTATTCCACTGTGCAAATATACCAGTTTTTTTTTTTTTTTTTTTAATCTACTCATCTACTGATGGGCTCTTAGGCTGTTTCCAGCACTTAGGTATTGTAAACAGTGCTGCTATGAACATTTGGGTGCATAAGTTCTTCTGAATTGGTGTTTCAGGATTCTTAGGGTATAATCCCAGCAGTGGAATCACTGGGTCAAAGGGCAGTTTTATTTTAATGTTTTTAAATTCCATATTATTTTCCACAGTAGCTGCACCAGTCTGCATTCTTACCAACAGTGCCCTAGGGTTCCCGTTTCTCTACATGTTTGTTGATTTGTTAATGATGGCCATTCTGACCGGTGTGAAGTGGCATCTCATTGTGTTTTTAATTTGCATCTCTCTGATGGCTACTGATGTTGAGCATCTTTTCATATGTCTATGGAGAATTTTTCCATTACCATTTAACACCCTTATATCCCCCGCCCCCTGTAATTATTCCATTGTTGTCCATGTCTATGTGTCTTTTTTCCAAATTTATAAGTTTGTTAAAGATTTATTAAGAAAAAATACATGTGGCTTTAAAGCCAGTTCACCCTAATATTTATGGAAGACATAACTTCTAAATGAGTCAAACTATTCCAGACCTTATATATATTTAAGAAAAGAAGGTTTCAAACTGGAAAGATAGCCTATGCATAACACCAAAACATGATATTTTGCAAAAAGAAAAGTATGAACCAATCCTCACTTATGAATATAGGCACAAGGACTCTAAATAACTAGCATTAACAACTTGAAGCTACCAGATTATTAATTAGCATATAAACTATATATATACTACATATGTACTATAAAGTTTTACGGGTTTTATACCAAAATGTAAGGATGAATCCACATTAGTAATTTCACAATCACAACTCATTTACAAAAACAAATAAAAGAAAAATATAATGTTAAATAACATTGAGTAAATCTAAAAATTTAATAAAATGTAATGGCAATTTCTAATTAGAAAATCCAAGTAAGAGAGAAATAGAATGAAATCTCCTACAAGAAAAAGTATTCGGCTGAAACTAGTAGTAAAGATTATATGACTATATGAAATACTAAAGGCATTGCTTTTAAAAAATGAAGAGATGTCCAATATCTCTATCATTCAATAATACATTTTTTAAATATAGTAAAGCCATAAGAAAATTAGATAACTAATATAAATATTGGGAATGAGAAGACAAAATTTGTAAATAATAGTGTATGCTTGAAAGAATCCAAGTGGTTTCAGCAAAAGGGTTATGAAACTAGTAACATAAATCAGTAAGTTGTCTGGAAAAGTCAAGAACTTCCTTATATACAAACAATAACCACTTAGAAATAAAAACAAAAATATGGCACAGTAACAAAAACTGATTAATCTTGAAAGAAAGTTATTGAGAAAAGGATTATAACTTAGATGAAAAAATATAAAAATGCATTGAAGGGCACAAAACACAATTTTTAAAAACTGACTTCAGTACAGATTATGGGGCAACATGCAAACAGTAAATTATTTTTCAGAACTATTTCAGAATTCCTCAGTTTTCTACAGAGGTTTTGTGTCCTAATGGTAGCATATTAGTATGCATATATGTACACACACACACACACACACACACACACACACACACACACACATTTTTGATGAAGAAAGACAAAATTCCTAAGATGGGTTAAGAACTCTTTTCTATGGACATAGTTACTCTGCAACACAAAAATACATAACTGTTCCCTTTAGACAACATGTATACACAGTCACATAAGACTTGGATTAAAATTAGGACTGTTGTCAAAGTAAGCATCTGTGAAGCAACGAAGTTCAAATCATCCATGGGAATAACTATGGCAGAAGGAGCTAAAGAACAGCCAGTTTGAACATTTTTCCACCTAGTTTGACTTTCATTGGGATTTGCCACTTTGCTACCCATGACCAATGTACTGGCCAGTCCAACATTTCTCTCTGGCCCAGCTAAGAAAAAATAAGTTATCTCTAAGGTGAGGTAATAGAACAAAAAGGAGCAGAAAGAATAGTTTTCACTACTCTTAATAGTCAAAAGAGCATATTCACTGACATTCAGTTTGATCCCAGTACCACAGAAGATACATTGTTTACATTCATTTTATAATGAAGAAATATGAATCAGATATCTTAGAAATTTTAACCTTTTTTCTTTTCAGTAGGATACTTTATTATGATCTATACTGTTTAATCTAATTGTCATCATCAACATTAATATTGCCAATTACAGTATACAAGGGGGACAGCAAAAAAAACAAAACAAAAAAAAAACATATAATTTTCTTCTGGAAGGCAGGCCCCTCATAGTACAGGCTTTCCCAACCAGGTGAGTGTTCTAGGAACCCATTTGTATCAGTGCACCAGCTGGTGTTCTGAGAAGCAGTGTTCAGCTTCAATTAATTTTTTAAGACTCTTTCAGTGCATTTGCCCATTTCATGATGGGCGAATTACAAGTGCACCTGCCCACAGCACGCTGTGTGTTCAGCAGTTTTGACCACTGACTACATGACCCCATGCTCCACTCCCGTCTAGTCACCAGATCTTGACACTAGACTTTTTTTTTTTTGCTTCCTCTCATGAAAAAAGCCCTCAATGGGAAACGTTTTGCCAGGGTGAAAGAGGTGAAACAAAAAAACAGCACAAGCACTAAAAGGCATCAAAATCAACAAGTTCAAAACCTGTTTTGTGCAGTGGGAAAAAAGTCTTGATGGGGGGTTGCATCAAATGGAGAGTACTTGGAAGGTGACTGAAGTTTAAAAATGTAAGAATAAATACACAATATTTTTATTATAAATAAATCCCATTTTGGGGGGTTCCCCCCTCATACCATGGTTTCTAGAAGAGGAGATTTTCATAATGTAAATGCAAGTGTATCCCTGGGATGATTAGAACACATTCCCTCCTATCCCGATCTTAAAATAACTTTATTCATTTCTGAATTGTGTCTGACCTGGTTCTCACTGTCGGAAATTAATGTTTCCATTTGGGGTCCTGTTGTTTTTAAATGCCGAAAAACTATGCTTTCATGAACATGTCTTTTGCCAAAGTAAGGATTACAATATTCCTTAATTCCCTTTCTTGTCTTGCATGCGGTTTACTACTACAACCAATTCTGGAACTCCTATATTAATTATTTTCAGAAAGCAAACTTTCATGATACTGACTGGCATGGGGTTAGGACTATAAAACCTTACCTCGTGACCTCTTCTCTTCACCCATATACTCTTCATCACATATAACACTGGGGAACACAATTTTTGTCAAGTTAGATCTGACACTTGTTTTTGACTAACTTTTGGCATCTGAATCCAATAATAACCCCAGTTTTTCTCTATCATGTCAACTTTTTAAGGTCCAGTATACCCTCCTTTTGTCCCAAAAGTCATACAAAATATATATACGAAGGAAAATAAAGAAAAATATACCTGAATATACTGTTTATTTAGAGTTATTTTAGTCATATAAAGGCAATATATTGTTACTGTAAGTCAAATTGTGTACAAGTAGTAAAGTTCTGTTACCAAATATACATATTAAGGTATTTTATCTTTTCAAATGACAGGCTAGGAAATGCCAAAATGAGATACTTAAAACAGTCTCACTCAGCTGTCAAAGCTTTAACAAATTGCTTCATAAGACCCAGTTTTATGAGCAGAGGTGGGAATATCATGTTCTTCCTGTCAACAAGTGGCTCATGTAGAATGTTTGGATCACCAGGTTTGAGGTCAGAACAATTCGACGCCACTCAATGTTTCTTAAGAACTCTGCTGTCCCACATACACAGAAAACAGGGATACTTGGTGTATCCGTGTTGCTGACCAAGAAGGAAGCAGAGCATTTTAAGGTCAACACAGATGGTCCAGCTGTGTTTGTGATATTGCAACAGATCAATGACTTTCTTTATGTCTTCATATTCTTCATTAAAACAAACTGGACGGCTAATTGGGACTGCACTAAATAAATTGCCATTGTGGAGCAGGACACACTTCAAGCTCTGCTTTGA
Organism: Furipterus horrens; assembly: GCF_987537825.1. Classification (NCBI taxonomy): domain Eukaryota; kingdom Metazoa; phylum Chordata; class Mammalia; order Chiroptera; family Furipteridae; genus Furipterus; species Furipterus horrens. The sequence continues at coordinate 49,075,216 of NW_028327171.1, read as the reverse complement.
GCTATCGATGAACAGTTGCTATTCAGTTGCATTCGAGATTGGAATTCCCAATTCCTCCATTAAACCACGTATGTTATGGCAATACCCAAAGCCACCATCACTTCAAAAGTACTGCAGAAATGCACTTTCTCTTGATTGTAAGTAGGATGCCTACACTCCTTTTTCAAGCAAGTTTTTCTCATGCAGTCTTGATGCTAGGAGTTCTGAAACCTTTTTGGATAGTCCAAAATCTCATGCCAAATCATTCAACTCATGCTGATCAAATCCCTTACCAATTGAGTCATCTTTAATTTCAAGATCTTCATCGTTGCTGTCACTTAGTTCTTCACCATACTCCTGTTTTTCGAAAGAGGGTAGTTCAATGAAAACTGGCACTGGGATTTCAGCTGAATGAGGCACTGGGTGGAGAGCTGATGGCAGAATAGGATGCTCTATTTTACATTTATACTTGTTGTTATACCCTGATGTTTTCACTATACAAAAATAACAGTCACTTGAATGAACTCTGGGCTCTCGCCAAAACATAGGAATACCAAATGGCAATTTATCATGTGCTCCCTTCATCCACATCCGTAAACTCTTGACACACTGCTTGCACACCTCGTGAGGGGCCCAAGACTCATCATGATCACCAAGTTTTACTTTAAAATATGCAAAATAGGCTTGCCTGACAAATGCACTGCTGTTTGTCCTTTGGGAATAGTGAAACTGCCACAGATATAACAAAATGAATCAGGGTTGTTTAGGCACTTATGATGAGAAGTAGCAGAGGCAGACATGATCTTAAGGAAAGGAAATAAGTACATATGTAAATAAAAAATACATTCTGCTAACTCCTTGTATACAGACAAGAACTCAGACTACACTTTGGAATATAATTCACTATATAGAGCGATAGACAACCTCTCACCACACTGTCTCATATGTAACTGAATAGCCTAGACAAGTATGAACCTGTCACTGGTCTCCAAGGTCATCCCCCACCCCTCTCCACTCGAGAGAGGTTTGTTCTCAGCCAACAGGAGAGCATCAGTGCTTCCCTTGATTCAGGCTTAATCCAGCCTAGATTGGTCACTTTAAGCTGTAGAGGACTTCCGGCCAAGATGGAGGCATAGACTAACACGCTTTGTCTCCCTCAAGAACAAAGAAGGATTACAACTACTGCAAAACTAAAAATAAAAAAAAAAGTTCCTGAACATAAAGCTACATGGTAGTCCAGCATATGAAGTCATAAACAAGTGGTGCTCGTCTGGACGGGTAGGAAATTTGAACCCATGGCTGAGAAAGATCGAATTGTGCTGGAGGCGGCAGCTGCAGCAGCGAACAGTGGGGCCTGGTAAGCAGACATCTGTATTTGGGGGGAGGAGAGAAGCAACTGGGAGCCAGCCCTGGCTGCAGACCAGATCCCTCGGCTCGCAATTCCAACACCCAGGAAGGCAGACCCCACTGGGAGGTGGCCCTGCTCCTCAGTGGAGAGTAACAGCAGGAATCCATCTTGGACCCCCACCCCGACACAAAGTGCCACAGTGTTGTGAGAAAGGTCCCCAGGTTGTGACAAGCACATGAGGCTCCGCCCCAAATAGCGTAGGAGGTGTGACAGCACCCAACCCAAGAAGGAAAGATAAATGAAAAGGTCAGAATGGCAGAATTAATGACTGAAATACCAATCACACAGCTAACGAAAAAACAGATAAAAAGCCTTGACTGATGGCTCAGTTCAGAGCTATAGTTATAAGACAGCTTACAGACCTAACAGTGGGGCTGAATCAAGACAGGGAAGGAATGAAGGCTAGTCCTGCTGAAATGAACAAAAATACATACAAGACAAGTGGTGAGGAAGGGAAAGCCATAGATCAAATTAACAAATCGAAACACAGAGAGGGAACAGTCAACCAGTGAAGAAAGAGGAAACAAAAAGTGAGAAATATGAGGAGAGGCTCTGAAACCTCTGGGACAGCTATACGTGATCGAACATTTGAATTATCGGATTGCCAGAGGGTGAAGAAGAAGAACTAGAAATTGAAAAAATTATGTGAAAAAATAATGAAGCAGAACTTCCCTAACTTGGAGAAGGAAATGAACTTACAGGTCCAAGAAGCACAGAGGGTTCCGGATAGGCTGGACCCAAGGAGGACCACACCAAGACACATTATCATCAAAATGTCAAAAAGTAAAGATAAAGAGAGAATCTTAAAAGCAGCAAGAGAGAAGAGAATTATGTACAAAGGGGTCCCAATAAGACTCTCAGCAGATTTCTCAAAGGAGACTTTATAGGCAAGAAGGGACTGGCAAGAAATATTCAAATTAATGAAAATCAAAAACCTACAACCACAATTACTCTATCCAGCAAAGCTGTCATTCAGGATAGAAGGGCAGAGAAAGTGTTTCCAGGACAAAGTAAAACTGAAGGAGTTAGTAAGATCCAAACCACTGTTATACGAGATGTTAATGGGACTGTTTAGAAGAAGAAGGATCAAAACTATGAACATTAAAATGAAAACTGTATCACAACAATCAACAGCAGAAGCTAGGGAATCAAAACAAAGGCAAACTAAGTCAGCAACAAGAGGGGAAAAAGAATTATAGGTATGGGGAACATATTGGGGAAGGTCAGCGGGGAGGGAGTAGGGGGAAAAGGGAGGAAGATGATGCAAGAATTAAGAAGCATAGTAGGAGGGAGTGGAATATACAGAAAGATGTTGAGAAGAACTATATGCACAACCAATGGGCATGGACTAAGGGGGGGGGGCAACTGGAGAGAGGGGGGAGCAAGGGGAAAGAAATTGGGACAACTGTAACAGCATAATCAATAATAAATTTTTTTTTTTAAAAACGATAAGCTGTAGAGAAAAAAAACAATGTGATAGAAGAAAAGAAACTGCAGTTTTGAAATCAGCATGCTGATTTAAGTCTAAAAGAGCTGAAAAATCAAACTCAATGGGAATTATGTTAAAAATTGTTCTCCTGTGTAATTTCCCCTCATCTTTCTTCCCTCACTCTTCTTTTTTCCAGTACTTTTCTGTAAATAAAAAGAAGGAAACAAAGGGAGACAGAGGGAAAGGAAAGAAACAACAAATGAAGGAAAGAAAAGAAAGAAATGAAGGAGCCTATATGTATTGAGTGAAGGATTGGACAAGGATAACCTATGTTGAGGGAAACAAAAACTGGGGTTCTAGTAACATATGAGCTTAAATATTTGATCAAAAGAATCAAGCTTACTTGGGAATCAAACTTGTTCTAGATACTCCAAGACTTTCATGCAGTTGTTAAGTCAAAATGACCTTTCCCAGAGTGGAGCTAGCAGCACCATTAATTTTTAGGCAAATGTCAAGCTTTCCTTTACTCCAAGGTTCAAACCAACAGGAAAGTTGGCTTTTGGGGGGCACTTCCATGTATGTCCCAAGGACTAGCCTGCCATTGTTATCCGTAGAGAACCACTGGAAATTTAGCAGAAGGGCATGGTGGTATGATTTCCCAAAAGCCACCATGCCCTAATATCTGCAACCTGAGAATGTATATGACAAAAGGGACTCTCTGATGTGTCTAAATTAAGAATTTTGAGATACGGACATTATCTATGATTACCCAGTTGGGCCCAATCTAATCACATGGGTGGTTAAAATCAGAGAACATTTCCCAGCTGTGATCCAAGGGAGACAACTATTGAGAAATGGTCAGTGATGCTATGTTTTGGCTTTGAAGTTGAAAGAAGGGGGCCACAAGGGTAAAAATTGAGGGCAGCCTCTAGAAGATAGAAAAGAAATAAAATGGATGCTCTCTTAGACAATTCAGAAAGTAATGCAGCCCTGTTAGCACCTCGATTTTAGCCCACTGAGACCCATGTTGAATTTCTGACCTACAGAACTATAAAATTATGAATTTGTGTTGTTTTAAGTGACTACATTTTTGGTAATTTGTTACAGCTGCAATGGAAAACTAATACAGGCATCATAAAATAATATTGACACAACATTGTATAGCTGATAAAATATCCTCATCTCATGTCAAACCAGTTTGAGACTGAAGAAGAAAGGAGAAGCTTTAAGGTATTTTCATTTTTTTGCCCACCCATGTCCTACCCTTTTTCCCTTTTAAAAAAGGATTTGAGGTAGGGTTACATATGATAAATTCAATTATACTTCCTTACCAAATTCCCCAAATACATGTTTATTACTTCTTCTGTATTTATAAGTAAGTATCAAGATATCTGTTACCTTGAAAAATTCACTCAGTTCATAACTACTATACACTTAGTAAATAAGTGATGCAAAAACGAAGTAAGTTTTTCAAGTATTAGCCTGGGCACTGCCGGTGGGTAGTTTTGCCTTAAACGCCAGTTTTTCTATTAACCTCATTTTCTTCATCAAAGAAAATGACAGAATTAGGAGATGACTTCAAGGTAATTTCCACTCTAGACATATATAAATTCGTAAATAGGCATTAAGAGCTTGAAAAGTTTTCTCCTTGATGGTGGGACCAGTACAAACTGTACATATATCCCAAGGTTTTCTGGGGATCTGCTTATTTCTTAAAGATTAAAACTAATTTTGCAATCTATGTTAGGTTTTAAAATGTGATGGTCTTCCTTCAATTAAAACAGGTGGATTATTCACATAATAGCATTCAGTAGTAGTAGCAATGCTGATATGCAAAAATTAAAACACCCAAAAAACACACCAAAAAGTTAGTTGACTTGCATTTCTGCATACCTAGGCACTTCCTGTTTTGAACTATGAGAAAAATGACAGCAATACCTTTTTTTTCACCCTGCAATACCTCATGAAATTTCCAGGTCCATTATCCTCTGTGAAGTGGCTTTATAAAATTATCTAGGACTAGAGCATTAGTAATGTTATGCGGCAATAAAAGTGATTTTCCCCTCTATTATTTATAAATCACTAATATGATGTTATCCTCTGTTTAACAATAGTCACTATTTCCCATTTTGCACAGAAAAAAATATTCTTTCTATGATCTATCACCCCAGAGCTTTGATCATTGAACCTCAGGCTCTCTGTCCTCCCATATCCCACCACATTTCCTTCAACTCAGTTTTGCTTTTACCCCAGACAACTTCTTTATGAAGTGGGCAACATCTTACAAGTTTTGTAGTTCACCATGTTCTCCTACCTCTATAGAAATAGCACATGCTACTTCTTCTCTATGTAACATCTTCTCCCTTCTTCTCTACTTGGAAAAATTCTGTTCCTCCTTGAGAACTTCACTCAGGTATCAGCCCTTAAAATTCCCCTTCATCCCAGGGCCCCCAGACATTCTTTCTCATAGCCATATGTACCGTGCTACTTTATGACATTTATCACATAGTTAAAATAATTATTATATATATTTCATTCCTTAACCTCTAGTTTATGAGTTTCTTGGGAATAGATACCTCTTAATTTAATTACATAGAGCAATTTTTTTTTTGCCCAGAAAGGGTTTATAGCAACTCTTAATTCATCTCACCTAGATCAGTGATAGGCATATAGTAGGTCCTCAATAGATACTTACTTACTTACCAACTGAACCAAATAACCTTATAATGTACTGTGTCATTACTAGACATACTGATTCACTAAAAGAGAGAGATCACAGAAAACTTAGGAGAGAATTCTCCTGCTGAGTTTCACCATGTCTGCTATTTGTTTAGTTATCAAAGAAACAGAAAAAGACAAAAAAAAAAAAAAAAAAAAGCTAGGCAACCCACAAATCTACTATTATGAAAATGTGTATTCCATACTGATGAGCTGTTACTTAACTAGAACCAAGTGCATATGTGTAGAATAGCATAATATAAAGAATTTCTCTTCACCAACTGACTTGTTATGGGATTTCAGGCAAATCAATCACTCTCCCCTCGCCCCCCCTTTTTTTAACTTCTTTTCCTCTAGAACCACCAAGAACACTGTGCATTCCACAAAGGCAATTTTGAGAAATAAACAAGAAAATTGCCTAACACTGAAAGTCAGAAGACGCAAGTTCTACATGTAGATATGTCATAAATGAGGTGTGATCTTGGGGATGTTATTGCTATTCTCTGGTTCTCGGTTTTCATAAAAATTGATTACTAATTCTCAAACTTTCCGCCAACCCCAGCCATCATTTAACACCTGGGGAATCCGGCACATTCCATCAGCTAAATTTTCTCAGACTGATAGCATTTTCTCAGTGGAGGTGGCTCTGGTTGTGAGAATAACAGTCTATGTATGGACAAGGTAGGTGTACTAGGGTGTGTAGGTACAGTGATAAAGTTCCCTCATGTGATTCTTAGTATTCTCAGTGAGAAACAGGGAATTCCATCTATGTCTCTCCAGCTGCAAAAATCTAGAATTTCATAATTCCATGATTGAGTATTAGGAATGGCACAGAAAAGACAGTTGTGTGAAATGCAGACTAATGGCAGAATACAGTTATCAGCTGAGAATGTTTCTTCATTAAACACTGACATAGATGCTCAGAAAACAGAAACTTTGACTTGGTTTATGAGCATCAAGGCTTTGCCTTTTACTGTTTTATCTGTGTGACTTTGAATAAGGCCCTGACCTGCCTTTGGACTGAATTTTCTCATCTGTAAAATCCAGATACGAATGCCTCCCTGCACTGGGGATTAGGTGTGATCAGCTGTGCAAAGCAGTCGGCGTGGTGCTGGGCAGGGAGTCAGTACTCAATAAATGGTTGTCAGCAATTGTGAGGTCAAACTAAGTAAAATGTGCTTAAATGAATAAGACATATCCCTGTCTTTAAAGGCTAGGGTTCCTGTACTGGTTTAGAATCTCACATAACTTAGCCCAAGGGTGGACTATCAAAAACTTCTGAGAATGAAATGAATATAAAAGTTATGTTAATGTGTTATATATTTACTCAATAACCCCAAAAGAACTATTTAATATTTTAGCATCTTAATTGGAAATTCCAGAAGATCTTATGTGAGGCCAGCACCAGTGATCAGTTTCAGGTTTATGTGGAAACATACAGAGCCCAAGGAACCTACATTATGATGCTCTAATGCTCTTGTTATTGTAATAATGTAGTGAGCATTTCCTGAAAACTGTGTGTCAGACTGTTGTAAGTAATTTATATGTATTACTATTAACTTATTTAAACCTCAAACATACTATCATAAATACTATTATAATCATCTCCATTTTTCAAATGAGGAAACTGGTACAAAGAGAGGTGAAAGTGGCTCAAGGTCACTGTGACAAAGTACAAATTCAAACCCAGTAATCAGGTCCCAGATATCAAATTTTGGGCCTCTCTGACATAGTGGATAATAACAAGGCCCCTAAATGGGCTGCAAGAGAACATGAACTCTAGATCTATCTGGGTGACCTTAAATAAGTTATTTCCTTGCTAGATCAAAGGTTCCTCTATTTAAGCTGAAGGGTTTAAATTAAATCTAAGGCTCTCCAGCATTAAGAATATCAGAATTATTATCCTGGTTCAAATATTGATTATCTCTCTCCTTTCTATGATTTTCTAACTCAAACCACTCTGCAATTTGAATGACAAGGATTAGCATCTGAGAAAAGCCTCCAGCCCCCCTTTGCTATTTACTTTTTAGCTGGGTTTTTTTTTTTTTTTTTTTTTTGCTTGGCATGTGTTATGTTGGCAACACAAGCCATTGTGTATACATCTATCTGTTTGTAAATGTTTATGTTGCTATTGCTGTTTATTTCCTTTGTTTAGAAGAAAAAGTAATTTGTAAAACAAACACAAATGGAAAGGAAACAAAATTAGGCAGGCCAGATTCCATCAACAATAGGAACCACACAGTTGCATTTGTTGTATTATTTACAGTGTTAATTTCATTTCCACTACCAGTGAAGCACTCGCTAGCCCTTCTCCTGCTTAATTTTTTTCTGTAGGACATACCACCATCTGACATACTATGTATTTGACTTATGTCTGTGTTCTCTCTCCTACTAGAACAGAAGCCATTAAATAACAGGGGCTTTTTGTCTCCCTTTTTAATGGCTGCTGTGCCAATGCCTATAACAGTGCCTGCACATAGTAGGTGCTCAATAAGTATTGATGGAGGGAACTAAATTTCTTCCTGATAAGAAGGATCTCTGGGGGCTGATGGCACACCACTATTAAACTTCTCTTTTCTCATCTCACTTAATATCATCCATCATCCACCCAAGACAGAATCCCATGATTTCCTTGGTTCAGGCTCTACTAGGTCCCCTTAAACTAAGAAAAATGATACTCCAGCTGACTTCCAGTCTCCCAAATTCTCTCCTGTTTAACACCCAGCCCTTCAATAGTACCCAGACTGATCTTTAATCAATGTCTATAAGATCATGCTGGTCCCTTGTCTAAATCCTTCATGAATCTTTGGGGCTTTCAAAACAGACCTCAGACTCTTCAGTAGGAAACCAAAGCCCTTTTGAACTGACTACTGGTCATCCTTTTAGTCTCGTTATCTCTCCTATACACTATTCTCTAGTCATATCGCACATTTCGCAGTTCTCTCTTTGGTCTCTTTGTACCCACTGAATTTTTTGTCTCAAATGCCCTTAAATTCATACATTACCTGGAAAATTCCATTAACATTCAGCCCCAACATCAATTATATTTGACAACCTTTCCCCAATTTGCCAATCATAGAAGCCATTCTAACTTTTCTTCCACTACTACCTTTCACCTAATTCCAGTAGTACATTTGTCATATTGAAATTGAATTATTTGTAAACACTGTCTCTATTTTGTAGACCAATGTAGTATAGTGCTTGGTACATCCTAGGACTTCAATAACTATTGAACAAATAAGTGAAGGAGCAAACAAATACCATACATTTTTTAATCTGGAGATCCTTATCCTTTTCATTTAAAACTCAAATCTTAAACCCATACCAACAAAAAAAAAAAATTAGAATTTTCTTAGTCTTACCTAAACAAATATTGTGGCCTGTCTAGGACATCCCTTGATTTTGCAAGTGCCTGAAATGCTAAGGTCATTCCTTCCATAGGTATCTCCTTGTGTGATCTCCCCCTCAAAATCCACCTTGGGCCTAAAGACTCAGTGAGAATGCTGCAGTTACAGACAAAGTTGGGATGGTAACTGAATATACACACCTGAGTTTTATGTTCTTGATCTGCTAGAAGAGAACCGGAAGCAAAAGGATCCCCACGTGCCTGTGATCAGGGGCGTAGAGCAGAGGAGATTCCAGATGAGTAGGATGTGGGGAGACTAGTCCCAGGATTGCTTTAGAAGCACAAGAAAAGTTTTCTTTGAAATAAGGGTGTCACAACAGCTATCTGAAGACACCATGCATCCAAAATTAGGAGTGGGAACTAAGTCGAAGGAGCAGTTGATCAGTGTCTGGCTTCCTGAACCACCTTAGTGAAATAAAATGCCAAAATTCACAGATACATTGACACTCCTGCTGATGGCCTAAAATAGCAACAGCTTCCGACTTAGCGAGCCAATTGCTAGCTGTTGCATTTAACTCTTCTGCCTGATGACATGTCAATAGGGTGACCTTATCTTCAAGGTGAGTTCCTTTCTCCCTCTCTCATTTCTGCTTTGGCACTGAGACTGGACTTTGCTTTTTCCAAGGCTCATTAGACCAGAAGATGCCACTGTGGATGGATTTATGAAAATTCATAGTAACTATTGGGCTGAAGCATTGGGAAAAGGGATTTCTGGATATAGATATGCTAAAATCATAAGAACCAGATTTCAAGTTCAAGAGGGAACAGGAATAGAGATGTATCTTAAGCGCTGTTAACAAAAGGAGTATTGCATTCAGCACTTGTCTTATATCACCTGGAGTAAGTAGCTCAGCTGGGCACCATTGTAGGGGAGCCAAGAGAATGTTCCTGCAGAATTCTGGTGTAATGCAAACAGAATGATGGATTTCTACCAGCCGCCTAGTCGGTGATGGGACCCTTCAATTGGTAAAAAATAAAAGCATAGTTTAAAAAATACCTAAGAGAAGAGAGGAGAAATAAAATGGGGTTTGGCAGAAAATCAGATGATGGGCATAGACTCTGTGGGTCCATTTTTCAGCCAGGCCTAGTTAGACGACCTTTTGCAAGCTATATTAATAGGCACAGTATATTCTGGGGTTAAGAGCCAGGCTTTGGGTTCAGATTGCACCTGAAATAATTACTAGACCCTGGGAAAATTATTTAACTTTCCTTTGTTTAAATTCTTCATCTGTAAAAGAACAGTGCCTACTTTACAAGATTATAGTCAAGAAATAAGAGTATGCATATAAAACTTGTAATATATGCTATGTGCTCCATGTACACAAATCTAAAACAAAACCATTAGTGGAAATACTTAGGATCAAGTCAGACTAGAGAACCTCTACTTCAAGCAGAAGTCCGGGAGGAGTGTCATAGAGAGATCCTAAGACTTCTTCTGGCTCTATCACTTTATTTGGGGAAGAGCAAGATAAGAAAGATATGATCTTTCTCCTCAGTGACCTACAGTAAAGTAGGAGGTATAGACATATAAACACATATATTTACATATATTATATAGTGTATATATATATGTGTGTGTGTGTGTATATTTATTTATATATATGTATATATATATATATAACATATACATATGTATATATGCATATACAGGTATAAGTAAGAAATAAAAACTATACAAGTTATGAATGAAATATTACAATAACAAGAATTAGAAAGAATTAATTCTGACTTAAGAATCGGAGCTATGTTCTAGGGTAGGATATAGAGTCTCTCTGTTTGTAGAAAATTCTTTTTTTTTTTTTTTTTCCCATAGTTACACTTGCCAGTGAAGCATATCATACATCATCCGGGTCCTGGACCCCAGTAGGACAATATCTTCATTTTCCTTGATCATTCATATGAATAACCTAAGTAAGTTCAATTCACAGAAGCAGCAGTTCCCCCCATCCAGGGTTCCGTTGCTTTGCTATCTCCCTGCTCCTTAATGCCTGCCACATGGCACTGAAATTAGATGCAGTCCCAGCTAGTTCAGGATCTGACTGGTCTCTACAGAGGTCACAGGTATATTTCTGAATAATTTGGGCAACAATTGCTTGATTGGCCCCAAATTTTGCATTGGAATGTTTTAATCAAGGCAAAGAAAAGATAATTTCAGCAGACTACAGACAAAGAACAACTAACTAGGTTTTCTACTACCTACAATTTTCAGACTAGTAGTAATGCATTCATTGTTCTGCTGAAAAGACTCTATTCTGATAATGCGGTCACTGGCAGTGAAGCTGTGTGGTGGTTGGTTTTCTTTAATTTTTCTCTTCACTTTTCAGATGAGAAAGTGGGTTATGATTCATTCTGCACAATCTGAGTCAAAACTCATTTTTGTCATTTTTCAATTAGTTTTCCTGCATTCCACATAAAAAAGCAAGAGTAGTTTGCTCAGCAAATGAGAACACTGTGGTATGTCTTTGTGTGCTGCTTTCTCACACATAATGATGGAAACACACTTTTTTGTATTAGCTAATTATATTACAATAACAAGAGAACATAATTAAAAAATGTGAATTCAAATAGAGGCAAACACTAAAATTAAAAATTCAGAGGGATTGGTTATTGCAAACTAGTCATAAATGGCATAAATCAAATGAGATGCTGCTTTAGGAAGTGATACTAACGACTCTTAAATTTTTGATCTATCACGGTTTAGAATGCATTTTAACTTCTATTTATTATTCTCACAATAAGCATATGTAATAGATAGGGAAGCTAATGATTTTTTTTAAGTAGGCAAAATAACAAACTCAGGAAGGTTAAGGGGTTTTATATATTTGCTAGAAATACAGATAATATAACCCAGAAACCTAAATTAACACTTCTCTTTCATCTCTTAATCTGTCTTGGATAAACTGATTTCTCTGGCAAAATGACCTCATCTTAAAACTGGTAAAGAATGTTTTTAAATAATGCATAATACATTCTGAAGCACATTGCAAATAAAAACTGTCACTGATAATACACAAAGAAGATATGAGACTTACACTTGGATTTCCTGACTCCAGGGCCAGTGATTGTTTCACTATGCTATATAACAGAAGATGAATTATCAATTTTTGGTGGTGCTGTATTATTTACACTGTCACATTAGTATTTACCAAATGTTAATATCGCTAGATATGCCGAGTACTGATAGCAAACATTATTATTGACCGGGTAAATCCTTTAGTGATGCTAAGGTATCCAAACGAGTACACAGTATTCCTTATATTCTGCAAACCTATTTTATTTTTATTAACTGGCACTTAAAGCTAATTTAAGTTTTAAGTATATTTCATTGATTATGCTATACAGCGGTCCCAAATATACCCCTGTGCCCTTCCCCCCAGTACTCCCTTTCCCTTCAGCAATCCCCCTCGCCCCCCACCTTAGTTCTTGTCCATGGGTCATGCATATAAGTTCTTTGGCTTCTCCATTTTAAATACTACCCTTAACATCCCCCTGTCTGTTTTGTAACTACCAATGATGCTTCTGAATCACTATGCCTTCCCCCACCATTCTCCTCCTTGCCCCTCCCAGCTGATAACCCTCCAAATAATCTCCATACTTATGATTCTGTTCCTATTTTAGTTGTATGATTAGTTTGTTTTTGTTTTTTTATATTCAGTTGTTGATAATTGTGAATTTGTTGTCATTTTAATGTTCATAGTTTTAATCTTCTTTTTCTTAAATGAACCCCTTTAACATTTCATGTAATAATGGCTTGGTTATGATGAATTCCTTTATCTTTACTTTGTCTGGGAAGCACTTTATCTGCCCTTCTATTCTAAATGATAGCTTTGCTGGATAGAGTAATCTTGGTTGTAGGTCTTAGCTTTTCATCACTTTGAATACTTCTTGCCAGTCTCTTCTTGCCTGCAAAGTTCCTTTTAAGAAATCAGCTGACAGTCTTATGAGAACTCCTTTGTAGGTAACTCTCTGCTTTTCTCTTGCTGCTTTTAATATTCTCTCTTTATCTTTCGTCATCGGCAGCCGTCCGTCTCGAGAGACGATGGTGTAGCTTCTTAAGAGTCTATCTGCACCGCCGAGAATGGCTGTGCAGTCCGACTCGGGAGTGACACGGTATCTGTCTCCTCCCGTGTTGAATCGACATCTTACGATGATGCTGGAGTGTCCTCTCCAGTGAAGCTGAAGCTACAGAGCCTGGGCAGGGTGATATGGAGGGTCTGCTGTTGCCCATGCAGCAGACCCCCCCCTCTCTTCGCAGCTGAATGGTCCAAGGGAAAGACGGAGTCAATACAGCTTGGCTTCAGGTGCGCCGCAGGAGTTGCTGGTGTTGACTGCAACGTCAAACCGCCTTAGGGACTCCGGCTCCGGATTTTCTGTCGGGGTTTACTCCCTTAGCCTTTCCCCTGAAGAGGTATGCCGCAAGGCAGCGGAGGTTTTTTGGAGTCAGAGTTTTCCTTCTCTGATGTGCCCTGACTGGAAGATCGAACCAGCGACACTTAGCTCGCAGGCCGACGCTCAATCCACTGAGCCAAACCAGCCATACAAATATTTAGAGGGACAAAATAACAATAACTCAATGCTTAGAAAAATGTGTTGTGGAATACACACATATTTGAAGTACATAAATAATCATAAATGATTTTTAAAATGAACAGGAGAATGTGTAAAAACTATATTAAAATATAGCATTAAAAATATATCTTTAACCTTCAGCATTTTAATTATGATGTGTCTTGGTGTGGTCCTCCTTGGGTCCAACTTGTTTGGGACTCTCTGTGCTTCCCAGACTTTTATGTCTATTTCTTTCACCAAATTAGAAAAATTTTCTTTCATTATTTTTTCAAATAAATTTTCAATTTCTTGCTCTTCTTCTTCTGCCATCCCTATGATGTTCCTGAGTCTTCTTATACTCTCCTCATGTTTTTGAATTCTTGTTTCTTTATTTTGTTCTGGTCAAAAGTTTATTTCTTCCTTATGCTCCAAATCATTGATTTGAATCCTGGCTTCCTTCCCTTCACTGTTGGTTCCCTGTGGATTTTTCTTTAGTTCGCTTAGTATAGCTTTCATTTCTTTTCTTTTGTTTCTGCTGTACTCAATGAGTTCTCTGATCATTCTGATCACCAGTGCCTTGAACTGTGCATCCGATAGGCTGGCTATCTCCATTGCATTTACGTCTTTTTCTGGGGTTTTGTTCTGCTCTTTCGTTTGGGCCATATTTCTTTGTCACCTCAATTTGGCAGCCTTCCTATGTTTGTTTCTTTGTATTAGGTAGAGCTCTTTTGACTCCCTGTCTTAGTGCACCTGTTAAGTTGTATGTGGCAGAGACTTAGGTATTAACCAGGGCGGGGCAACCTGCTTCACCACTTTGTGGCTTCATGAAGGCAGGAGGGTTGGAGAGGGAATAATGTCACTGCCTGGCTTCAGGAGGCTTGCCCAGCACTTGCCCTGTTTCCAGTCACTTCACCCACTTCTTGTATGTGACTGGCACTCTTTTGGCTCTATATTCCTGGTTGTGATTCCCACAGTGGGTGGCTTTGAGTATATTCTAAACCCATGTGGGCTCTTTAAATGAACTCATCTGAGAAACTAGCAGTTTCTTCCACCACCCCAACCCCACTGGTTCTTACAGCCAGATGCTGTGAGGTTTTATCTTCCCAGCACTGGAACCCTGGGTTGTGCAGCCTGGCCTGGAGCTGGGATTGTTTGCTCCCAAGGTGTCCCTCCTGATCTGATTTTTATCCACCAAAAGCGAATGTGGGACTGCGCAATCCCACCACTGCTGCCACCTCTCCACCCAGACTCCCCATCTCTGCCCCTCCTACCCATCTTGATGGATTTGGCTTTTTTATTTATTTATTTATTTTTATTTTTTTTAATGTTTTTTATTGATTATATTGTTACAACAGTTCCAATTTTCTCCCCCTTGTTCCCCTCCACCCAGCACCCCCCTCCCCCAGCAATCCCCCCCCCAAGTCCATACCCCTGATTTGTAAAAATTAACTATCCCCCCCCTCTCAAATATTAGGACCCTTTGTAATCTTGTAAAGGACAATGGGCGAAGGTCTCAAGCTCCTCTAGCTGCTTCAAGCTGGACATGGTCGTCGTCCTACCTACCCTTGGGTCCAGAAAACCCTAATAAGAGTGGGGGTGTGGAGGGGAGGGTGGCCTTCCCACATGGGGAAGGATTTGGCTTTTTTAAATCCTTGGTTGTTGGACTTCCATACAGTTTGATTTTCTGGCAGTTCTGAGTGGTTTTTTGTTTTGAGGTTAGTTGTGATTCTTCTTGTGGTTGCACAAGGAGGCGAAGGGTGTCTACCTGTACCTCCATCTTGACTGGAAGTCCCCCTGCTAAAGCTACTTTAAATGCAGTGAACCTTCTCATAAACATCAAGAAATAAGAAACAGAACTAAGCAGAGTATAAACTGGTCTAGAAAATATAATTCTTGAGTTTCTTTTTCAATTTTTTCTATAGAACTCTGAAGCAAGTATTATTGTAATTCTACATGGGGCAGCTGTTTTTCTATCCACCTACATTTTAATGGTGTATAGAGGACAATAAAAAAAAAATGTATTTGAGGTAAATAAATTAAGAGGCCAAAGGATCCAAGCAGATAATGAAGTATAATCTAATAAGATGAGAGATGAGGTCAATGGATAAGGGGCTGGCCTAAGATGTCACAGCTAGTCAGTGGGACAGGGTCAGGCTCAGAATCTGGCCTCTGAATGAATGCTTGGTGCTGGACTCTTTCCACCACCACCCTGTCTCTCATGATAAAATGAAAATTCTGGGTGTCAATCATGTTTATTTCAATGGGTAGTCTTGAAGACATCACTTCATTATGGTGTTCATCAATTTGTCTTCTTGTTGAATTATTCCCACATTCCTCAATATTTTGAATATTAAGAGGATTCATGAATGAGTATTTTAAATTTAAATGATATTTAGTTTAATATCATTTAGTGAAAAAAACAAGAAGTACTTCAACCTATAAAATAAAATTATGGATAACATTGACATGGATGAAGATAAAGTAGGTCAAAAATTGGTTTAAGTAAAAATGTTAGGCAAATTGTAGTATAGATAGTTTACATATAGGGTAAAATTATGACAGTGCTTTCCAATGACCAGAGAATGGGAAGCTCTCAAACAAGATTTCTAAGTGCCTCTTTAACTTCGCCATGATCCTAAAGCTATTCAGGACACACAGAAAGGGGCAGTGGAAGTTAATTAATGGTTTCCATTACCTCCTGCCTACTGCACCATCCTAGTCTCCTTCTACAGGTCACTCTTGCCAGTGTTTCTGTTCTTTCTTGATGAATTATGGCAACTATGCTCACTTATAGATAGGAGTGGAGCCAAGTCTAGGACTTATATATTGAAGGCTTGATAGAGAACCAAATGAAGACAGAGATCAGAGCTGTGCAGTGCTGTAATAAATAAGGGAGAATTTAATGCAACATGACTGACATCAGAGTCACACTTAGGAAAAAGATCAGGATAAGGTTGTTAATTCTGACATGCTTCTGGGATCTCCTGGTTTATTGGCATTGTATATTTTAAGCTTGTTTTTGTTATAGAGAACTCAACTGTCTTTGCTGAAAATTCAAATCATAGATAGTTCATTGCCAATTGGTCTCCACTCTCTAGCAATGTTATCTCTTCACATGGACTCCTTTGGCATTTTATGTCACACAGGTCAGCTGGTAACAGTGGCAAAAGCCCCTCAACCTGGATGCAAAAAAAAAAAAAAAAAAAGTCTTTTCCAATGCCAGTCATGAAATCTTTTTTCTATTAAAACCCTTAGTTCTAGAGAATTTAACAAGTGCTTTCTCTCCTGGGCTATGATGTTAGCTTATTTCTATTATCTCCCATAGTGTACATTACAATGATTGGTGTATAGTAGGCACTCAATAAATATTTGTAGACAAATGAACTCATTCAATTAAAAATACAACAGATGCCAGTCAAGGAGAACTCCACAGATGTTCAAACAATGGCTTTGCTGACAGTCAATTAACTATGCCTTCTGACAATTCTAATGTCACTTCAAAGTCTGGAAGGATATGATTCTCTGAGTGTTTTACAGAAACTTATGGGGAAAGCGCTGGTGAGGGTGAAAAGAGTGGTTTGGAGGGGAAAGAGAGTTGAGATCATAGTGATCTGGATTTGTATGTTTCAGATCAGAAAATGCATAACTAGCACTTGTAGGTTCAGGTCTCAGTTCTCACTTTTTCTCAGTACACACCATAGACAACCTACGAAGTGAGACTTTTGTCTGACATATACTATGTATACTCCTACTGGTTCTTTTCCTTACAGAATGTTAAATTTGCCTTCACATATATTAGGCAAAGCAATTTTGATTATAAAGTAGGAATCTTTTTTCTGATTTTCCTTCCACCCTTTGATAAAGAGAATGGTGATACCACCATAACTGAATGAGTGGGTATCTGCTATTTGTATTAAGACAGTATGAAACACCAATCCTGGGTGGAGTTTCGCATCTTTGCAGGAGCCTAGTGATCTTTTAGAACCAGTTGCTATGGAAAACACATTTAACTAGGGAGAAACAATGTTCCTTTCAATGTGATTCTCTGCCTATCTGACCCAATTAGATTAGACCAGAAGAAAATTGAGGAGGTAAGAGACTGTACTGGGAATTGAAGGCTACAGAGGAAGCCCAGAGGGGGCAAAAATAGGATCTAGAACTTTAAAAAGAAAATCTTAACTATCTAACTTACCCACTGACCAATTTCAATCCTTAATTTTCACAGTAAACACATGCAAAAGAGATCAACTCCAAAGGTGTCAATCTAATTTTGACTGAAGTTCAATGAATGTAGCAAGCATGTTTTTACTCTATATGTTTTCCAATGCCTTTAAGTTATTAAACAAAGGAATGAGAAAGGCTGACTTATAACTCATGGTTCTGTTACTAACTAGTTTCTCAATCTAGAAATCTCACTCATTTTCACAGCAGTAAAAATTAGGGGTTTTCCTAGATACTCTCAGACTCCCTCCAAATCTTAACACTTTATGATTCAATAAAATGCTACATAAATACGTTAAGTCAAAGTATTGTTCCTCTGTAGTTTACTGTACACTATCTCCTTACACAGAGAATATAGAATGTCCACTTATAATTTCACTTATAGGTTCATTAATTAATTAAACAAATATTAAACCTCTCCTATAAGCCATGCATTGTTCTAGGGTCAAAGGTGTAACAGTGAACTAAACAAAATTATTGTCTTCAATCAGACTTACATTCTAATGGGGAAGACAGGCAATAAATACTACAAGTTAATAATTTGATAAAAATAAGAAGAAAAGATATTGGGAATCTCTTCAGTTATTTTGTATTTGAAAATAAAAGAAATCAGGACAGTATGTACACATAGGTCCTATGAAGCTATTGATTTTATTATTTACCAAAGTTTGAATAAGGTGTGTCCAGGTCTGAGTTCACCAAAATAGCTGGTCCTCACCTACTTTCTCACCTTTGTGCCCTGAAAGAGTCATTTGGGCTTCAGTTTTCTGAAAAATGAAAGGTTGTTCTAGATAGTTTCGATGATTAAATCTTCTTTATGGTATTATAAATCTAGGTTTCCAAATCAATGCTCAAAAACAGACTACCTAGCCAAATTAACTAAAAATGAACACGTGCTAAGGTAGAACACATTAAAATGCTTAAAATTATTTATTTAGTGATGTAAACATATATTTCCTTGAGCTTTACCAGAAATCACTACCACAAAAGGAAATATATCTAATATGTCTCATTAACTAGAAAACATTCTATTCCCACGATCCACAGATATCTTAAGCAAAGAGCTTGAGATAGACAAGACTAAGAAATCAATTATTTTCCCAAATCAATACAACCATTTTTCTAAACCACTCCTTTCTAATTTTTCTTCTAGTGTGGTTTTGGGGGTTTTAATTAATTAGGTCATTTTTTGTGTGGGGGGAAAAAAAAAAAAGATCCTTAAGGCCCCAGTTCCATCTATACTAGAGGAAGCTGCCCACCTGGAGTCATTTCCCAGTTTGTAATTAACAGGAGCACTCTGGAAACCATTTTCTTGACACAAAAATAATAATTAATAAAAATGATAATAATAAAATTACATAGTGCCTCTCAGTTGAGACCTTCTAAGCACCTTTCAAAGCAATCACACTGTTTCTAGTACTGATAAAAAAGCTTCAGCACAGAGCCATGTTGACTGATCTTATAGTTCATGACCAATCTAGCAAGATGGTGCTAGGACAGTGTCATGGGGTGGAAAGAGAACAGGATCTGAAGTGAGTAGGCCTGAACCCCAGGGCAATTCTACTGGTTAGGAAGATCTATGTTTTGTTGGGGTGGTGGTAGCCTTAGAGAGTATGGTGTCTCTTAATCACTCAGACTCTCTTTGTCTTTATATACCAAATGGAAATAAACATACTGTGTATTTTACAGGTCTGCTGTCCAGCTCAAATATGTAACAAGTATAAATGCATTACATAAATGTTAATTATAATCATGTAACAACAATGATAATTTTGGAATAGAACTGGAAATTAGATGCAAGAGGCAGATTCCCAGGCAAGTTTAGTCGGCTAAGTAATTGTATATCGACACTTGGACAGTACTTCCAAAATTGAATCTCGTAGTCCGTGAGGACTATAGGATAACCATCTTCCCCATCAAGCAGCTATTAGACTTTGGCCTAGACTCTTCCTTAATACAAATAGAACCTGCTTCTGTCTGTTAAAAACAAAGTTAATTCCTTATACTGAATGGGAATTTGCCAGCTTCCCCACACTTGCCTTTGGTGCTAACTTTGGAACCACAATCCATTCCTTTTCCACATGGCAGTTCTCCAATGGAGATCGGGGTTCCAGGATTCCTTTTCTCCATACCTTCAACTGTACCTCAAATAGTGGTTTCCAGTTTCCTTTAGTATCTTAGTCTAAGTCCTCTTGATATGCTTACTTGCTGATTGGTCTTACTAGCATAGAAATGAATTATCATCCCTGTTGTTTGGGGGACTCTGCTTCTAATTCATGAACATCCATTGGATCTCTGTTTTGCTTTCAATTGAGAAGGTACATATTACCAAATATAGTGAGTTGGCTTTATCAACAAAGTAATCACAGCACATGCCCATCTATGCCTTTCTTCTTTTGAGACTTACCACATGCCAGGTCCCTGCTGCCTTGTATCTTCCAATTCTGTCCAATTGTCCTTTGAGGCAATAAAGCCTAATTTCCCCTAGAACAATCTCCTGGACATATGCAAAATTTCTCAATATACTTCACTAACAATACTCAGAGACAAACAAAAAATTCTTAGATAAATGTCAAGTTCTCTGAAGAGAAATTACTTAGTGCTTCCTGAAGACATAAGAATTATTCAAATAGCTCACTAAACAATTTTAGGACTCACACACTTCAGCTTTCTTTTAAAAAAAGGAATAAGACAACACATTGCAAACAATGCCAAGATAATTACAGCTTTCTGCTTAAAAATAAGCTAGTAGATATTTTCAGTCCATCCTCGGATATATAACAATATCCATTTCCAGAGATACTGTATTCCAATAATGCTGTCTTCAGCCTTAGGATCTGAACAACCAGAATGAGATTATTTTGGAGAGAATCATGTCATGGTCACAGATAGACATGTGGAATCTCTCACATACAAACATGTTTCCTTTTTCAAAATGTAGGAAAGCACAATATTTAAAGGCTCTAGGTATATCAATCAACACGAAAAAACTTGGGTAAATGCAGAGATGTGTTAAGAATATCTATGTAACAAACTCATCTTAGTTTACATTCCCCCCCAAAACTGTCTAAAAATATAAACTCCAATGCTGGCAACTAAACCTTTAAGCTCCCCAATTTTCAAGCAATGATACCTTTCTCCCCCACTTATGTTGATAGCTAATTTAAATTTTTCTCTCCTACTTTATGCTCTGAAATTTAGCCTAACTTACAATAATTTATAGTTCATCATCCCTTGTTCTTTCTATGGTTTATCTCTGAAACTAAGAGTATCCTCTAGTAGTAACATACTTTTCTGGTTGTCCAGGGAAACAGGTTGTTTCAAGATGCAAGCACTTGAACCAAAGGGAAGCAGTCTTGCTGCAACTGATTCGGCCTAAAGACCTGTTGCCTGGTTAACTGAATTAGGTGAAAATTTTTCTTCCTACCTCCACCCTTCTTTTATGTTTGCTTTCTCTCTTTTACAGGGTAGTGTTTTGAGGCCCACTCAAGGACTCCATTACCATTGGGAAATTGCTACAGCCAAAACTTAGCAAAAGTAAATGGGAAATGTTCACAGCATGAGAGATTTTATCTTCCCTTCAAAGATATGGGACTTCCCTACATGCTGTATTAGGATTCATTCTTTGTGGCATTTAGCTAACACTATAATGGAAGTCAACATTTTTGATGAAGTTGGAAGAGGGAGACCATGGAAACACTAAAACTAGTACCTTTTTAGAAGAAATTATTTTTAAAAAGTACCCAGCCAAGACTCAGTTAAAGGTTCCTACTTGTAATATTTTATCAAGAATTCAATGGAAAACAGTGATGCCTTCTCCCAAGGTCAACAGCAGGGCTACAGTTGGCTGACATGGTGGACAGGAGTTCTTGTGTGTGCTATCTTCCTAAAGTATATATCTGGGCCATGGTGAAAAGCCCACGCCCAGTGTTCCATCTGTTAACTCAGGAATTATAAGTATGTAGTTAAACTATCATGCTAGTGACATGAAAGTCCCAACTACAAAACTTATGTCCTGGGCACAGGTGGTCTCTCATGTAAAGACCATGACTTCAGGAGGGAAAGGATGACACGAAGCAGGGACAGCCAACTACTGACCAGATGCAAGAAAAACATATGCCTTCTGCAATGGCCAAAAATCAGAGTGGACCTGAGATTTTTTAAAATGTTCAAATCCTGAAACTTATCAGCTTTGTGACCATGACAACTCACTGAGCCTCTCCGAATTTCTGTTACCTCATGTGAAAAATCAAGACATCACTACCAGATCTGTCAGTCAGACCATGGTTGTGAATAGGTTTTTTAAACTTGTAGAGCTCTAGGTAAATATCAGCTTTTGTCATCACCACCAAAATAGTTATCTTACCAAATGGCAAGGTTGTGTCACCTGTAGAAAATAGAAGAAAACAAAATACACAGGAAAGAAAAGTGTCAAAGATCTGTTGCAGTGATTAAAACAATCAAGTTTAGAAAATACAGGAATATGACTTTTTCTACTTTACCACCCAAGAAAGGAGTCTAAGATAATCCATTTGTGACAGGCTTCAATACATTTTGGGGGAAAACAGAGTATCCCATGAAGCTGTGTATTAATAGCATCTCTAGTGGTTTTAATGTGAAGTTTATTCTGCCCTCCCCCAAAATAAGTCAGTCTGTATCTATCTATCTATCTATCTATCTATCTATCTATCTATCTATCTATCTATCTATCTATCATCTAGCAAGACTGTTCCAAAGTTATTTCAGATATCATAACATTGTACCCTAAAATCTTGAACATGTTGCTTCAAAAAAAGATATTATTGTCCTATCTAATCACAATGTCATTACCATAGTCAAGAAACTAATATGAACGCACAATATTACCGAACATATAATTCATATTCAAATTTCTCTAACCTTGACACAAATACTTTATAGTTTCTTTTTAAATCCAGAATCCAATCAAAACTCATGGCTTGCATGTTACTTTAATTTCCTTTAATCTAGCAATCTTTCCAAACATTGACTTCTTTCAAGAATTCAGGACAACTGTCTTGTAGAATGTTATATCATCTGGATTTGTCTATTTCCTTATGGTTGGAGTCAAATTTAATCTTTTAGCAAGGCTATTACATAGGTATGCTGGGTACTTCCTACTATATTATATCAACTGGCACATGTCAATATGTCTGATTACTGGTGATGTAAGCTTCATTATTTGAATTAAGAAGATTTCCTCCAGACATGTACTTCATAAAGTTACCTTTGTTGTACTTAAGTCATCAGTGCGATAAGGTTTTGATAGCCCTCCTTCTACTTTTCAGCATGTCATAATAACAGTTCCTTAGTTATAAAGAATAACTGTTAAAAGTTATGAGAATCTCCATAAAGAAACCAATCAAACAAATAAAAAACAACAACAACAACAAAAAAAACATATTAATGAATCAGTTCACTCAAGTTAAAGAAAGGGAGGGCTTCATGGAAATAAAACAACATGACTACAGGGGACCTATTCCATTTACACCATTTATTTATATTTGGTTCCCTTTCTCTCCCCAGTGCAGCCTGTAATTTAGCAGGAGATCTTTGACAGGAAAGCACTTACTGAATTTAAGCAAGTCAGCTATGGTATCAACGAAAATCCCAGCATTAAACAGGCTAAGTGATGGAAAAAGAGAGTAGGTGATGGGGTTAGGTAGAGCTGGGGATGATAATGCAAGAGCTTGAAGTTCTTTTAGGGTGGTGCTTGGCGATGTCATTTCCTGGCCAGCATGAAACTAAGGTAAAATTCCGATAGAGGGCAAAAGAGGACTCTTATCCGTCTCTGCTGGGTCAGACCCTCCTACATACACATTGATATGTGGCCCTCCTTCCCTCATCTCCAGGCAGACTTATGGGCGCTGTCCTCTACTCTCACATGGCTTCAGGCAGACCCAACACGGTGTTGATAATGTGCACTGACATCCCTGCCTCTCTCCTGTCCTTCCCAGGAACTCGTGGACCCTGGGAGGGTAGAGCCTCTGCATCTACATGTCCCTAACATGTCAGCACAGTGCCAGGCATGGGCAATATTCTAAGAACATGTTTAATGTTTAGAGTGGAACAATAAACAATAGCTCTTTTAGAGGTAGGGCTGAATTTCAAACCAAGGTATTCGGGCTTTGGAACCCACATTCTTAACCACT
The DNA here is from genome assembly GCF_987537825.1 of Furipterus horrens. Lineage (NCBI taxonomy): Eukaryota > Metazoa > Chordata > Mammalia > Chiroptera > Furipteridae > Furipterus > Furipterus horrens. The sequence continues at coordinate 49,051,337 of NW_028327171.1, read as the reverse complement.
ATTGATGGAACAGTTCCTGTAGCATTTGATCTCAATGAGCAAAGGCTAATTATGTGAGATAAAGTCTCTAGCCTTTAGTAAAGCATTAAAAGTCCTCTCCACAGTAAGAGGGTTCCTCAAAAAAATTAAGAAAAACTACCTCATGATGTAGCAATTTTACTTCTGGGTGGGTATATATCTGACAAATTCTAAAAAACAAACCTGAAACATATATGCACTCCTATGTTCACTGTAGTGTTATTTACAATAGCCAAGATATGGAAGCAACTCAAGTGCCCATCAATGACAAGAGGATAAAGAAGACATGGTACATATATACAACACAATATTACTTGGCCATAAAAAAGTATGAAACCGTGCCATCTGGGACAGCATGGATAAGCCTAGAGGGTTTTATGCTAAGTGAAATAAGTCAGACAAAGACAAATACCATATTATTTCACTTAAATGTGAAATATAAAGAATAAAGTAAACAAAACAGTAATTGTCATAGATACAGAGAGAAAACTGAGGGTTGCCAGATGCGTGAGGGGTTGGGGGGGTAGGTAAAAAAAGGTTAAGGGATCAGAGGTGCAAACTTGTAGTTATAGAACAGTCATGGGGATGTAAAGGGCAGCAGAGGGAATATAGTCAATAATACCGTAATAATGATATATAGTGCCAGGTGAGTACTACAATTATGGGGGGGGGGTCACTTGATAAATTATATAATTGTCTACCCACTATGCTATATATACACCTGAAACCAATATAAAATAATATTTAATGTCAACTGTAATTAAAACAAACAAACAAACAAAAAAAACAAGAATAAAAGTCCTTCCCATATTGCTCCCAACCTACTTCTTCAATCTTATTTCCCAATATTTGTTTCTTCCAGCATACATGATTCTCTTCAATGGTTTTATTCCTGATATGTTAAAAATTCCCCTTATCAGAAATAACATAATTTCTATAATGTTGTCTTACTCACAAGTTTCTATTAGCATAATTTCAAAGACTTGACTCAGAGGCTGACTACTCCATAAACACTTTCCCATTCTTGCTTTGGGATGTCTGTTCTCCTTTTCCCAAATTCTCAAAGAAGGTTTGGTTGAACTTTAAGCCACATGTCACTGTCTGTCTTGAGTTATGATTAAGCTCCATTACTCTGTAGACATCCCCTATTAGACTATAAGCACCTTTAAAGTTAAGAACCATGCTTACCTATCTTCATGTGCAAACCTGCATGCAATAGGTACTTAGTGTTTGCTTTCCACATAAAATAAAATTCCTTGAATAATTCTGGCTGCAACTCATATTTTGTTCATTGTATCTACTTAGAAGAGAATACCCTTTTGTTATTCTCCATCTGTCCAAAACTAATCTTCTCCATAAAACCTTTCTAAATACCCATCCTAAACCTTTGGAGGTGCCAGATATGTTTATAACTTGGATTGTGGTGATGGCAATAGGAGTGTATAAATACATCCAAACCCACCAAATTATATACATTAATTATGGGAAGGTTTTTTTTTTTTTTGAAAACCTCAGTAAATCTGGGGAAAAAAATCTTTTAGAAGGAAAAAATGTATAGGCCTGGAGCTTGGATTCTAATCCAGTTCTGAAATTTATTAGCTGTTAATAGGGACAGATTACTTAACATTTCTGTGCCTCAACTTCCTAATTCCTAATCTGGAAATAATAATAGCATTTACTTCAGAGGGCTATATTTTGTCCAGTAAGGGTTAAATGAGTTAATTTTGATAAAGTACATACAATAATGCTGCCATATTGAAAGTACTCAATAAAAATTAATAATTATTTTGCATTTTTCTCACGGTTTGTAAACATCATTTGGCAATAATTAGTTATCAACTGGTGATATATGTTCTATTTTTGATAGGAACTTAAAATTAAATCAAGTACAACATTATTAGTTAATTTTAAGGGGCATATCTTGTTTTCTTTAAGTATGGGATAACTCTGATTACTGATCGTAGCTTGGCTAAGTGCTTTCTAGAAATAGAAATTCATTCAATACTTACAATAACAGTGTGAGATAGCTGTTATTTCCATATTATAGATAAAGCAAAATAAAAACAAATATTTAGAGAGAGTAAGCAATTTGTTAAAGTTGTCTACGCTAGTAAGTAGTAAAACTAGAACAGCTCTTGAAGGCAAATATAATAGCTAATTTATCTGTTTCCCAAAGTGCTTAATATACTTATGCTCATTAACACAATTTTCCTTATTGATATGTATTTTTTACTATGATATTTGAAGCATACATACTTGTATGTTTACTTTTTATTTTAATATGCCTAAATAGAGAGAATATAATTTTCACTTTTAACATGCTTATCTTAGACTCCAATATAAACCTTCTTCTTATACCAATGACAAGAACATACTATACTTATAGTATATTTTAATATGACTAAAGACTTTTTTTTACCATTCTCCATGTCTTTGTGCTAATCTCTATCAATTTATGTTTAGCTTTCAGCTCTGTTATATTTCTTTGGATTGATGTTGTTTCCATATGATCTTAATAGTATAAAAGAAATGCTAGAGAACATTTTCTCTACATCTTTGATTTATCAAAGTGGGAAACTGAACTCAGGCAGATGGGGAACATGGTAATATAGCTGAGTCAGCAAGGGAAAGAAAGGGACAGGACCAGAATTCTTTATTCTCACTGTTGTGGTCTTTTAGCTAAGCTATGCTGCCTCCTGAGTGTAATTAAATGCCATGATTTCACACCCTAGCCCAGTCCATCTACAATGTGGCTGTGTACCAGTGCTTTCAGTTTACCTTTCAATGCAAATTCCCAAACAAGAAGCAAGTGGGGAGACATGAAAATAGGAAGTACTTGAAAAAGTAAAAGCCCTGTGCAATTTCCCACCTCTGTACCTTTCCACCCCAATGATCCCCAGATAGAATATCCTTTCTATTCATGTGCTTAAAGCAGCACTACTCAAAATGAGGTCAACAGATGGGTGTCTGACTATGAAATGTTTATCACCCTCTGATGAGGCAAGTACAGAGAGTATTTAGAAAATATTACAGCAATTTAATAGAGCAATTTATCCTTGTTAAATCTAATAATGGTAAAACTTAGTCTTCCATTTTGTGTTTTTAAATTTCATTTTCTTAGTAACTGATTTTAATTGTACTCTATAAAAATATTAATCTCCAACAGATTGGGGAGGAATCTTTCATAACAAACAAGCAAGCAAGCAAACAAACAAACAAAACAAACAAACTTGAGAGGCACTGCTTTAAGGATCCAGATTCAAGTGCCACCAATTTTTCTATACAGCATTCCTGATGTTCCTGACAAACAGACCTTTTAAATTTTTAACATTTGACCTAAGCAAGGCTCTCTCATGCCCCTTATAACTTTCTATCTATGTTAGTAATTATTTGTATTTTTATGTCTTCTGAATAATTACCACCTCCCGGAGGACAATTATGTATTCATAACACCTCATAATTGGCATATAATTCATAAATTCACAATACGCTAATGGACTGGATGGACTAATTGTTCATAGTTATTCATAGGTTTGGAGAGGGAAGAAGTTAATATATATATATTTGAGGATCCAGATTCAAGGGAGCATCTTTTCCTGAACTTGGATAGGGAAAAAATTGAGAGCACCAAGTTTAGACACTACCCAATTCTACACCTTATATATTACTATTTAGGCCTGAACACACACAAAAGCCCTATTTCTTCCTAATAAGAAGCTAATAAATTGTCAAAAATTAAAGTCAAACTTGTAGTCTCATGAAATTGTGCAGTACCTCTGAGATTTTAGTCTAAGCCAAACAGACTCTCAAAAAAGCCATTTCCAGAACACTCAACTGTGTGCACATGAATTATCAACTCCAATAAATCCAGACTCAAATCCTTTATCATTGGAGCTGATAATACTCCCACTTACTAATTAAGGAAAATGTTGATAGAACAGGGCATTTGCTTCAGAAGTCAGCTCTAGAACCCACTCACCAAAGTATTCATCAGCAGGTGGATTTTCCATGTCATACAGCATCTTCTTGGTCAGGTGCTCCAGCTCATCTTCTGGGCGGAATGAGGGGGGAGCAGTTGGAGGTCCCTTTGACCCTGTTTGTCCACCCTGTAAGGCAGAAAATATATAGTCCTTTAAGTGCAATCTAGACATCAACCAAGGCAATCAGGTAGTCTTTACATAGTGGAGGAAAAAGCACTGGACATGGCTATTAGGAGTCCTGAGTTTTAGAAATGTTTTATATCAGTTATTCAGTGTCTGACCTTGTACAGAACACTTGCCTTTTCTATGGAAGTCATCTATCAGGATTTACAAATCCAGTATGACTCAACTTCATTCAATAATTGCTAGAAGTCACTATGCACCAGTTGAATATTTATTAAAAAGACAAATACCACTGTAATCAAAACAGTATGGTACTGGCATAAGAACAGACATATAGATCAGTGGAACAGAATAGAGAGTCCAGAAATAAACCCAGGCCTCTATGGTCAACTAATCTTTGATAAAGGAGGAAGGAACATAAAATGGAGTGAGAAGAGCCTCTTTAACAAATGGTGCTGGGAGAACTGGACAGGGACCTGCAAAAAAATGAAACTAGACCACCAACTTACACCACACACGAGAATAAACTCAAGATGGATCAAAGACTTAAATGTAAGCCGGGACACCATAAAAGTCCTAGAGGAAAACATAGGCAAGAAAATATCAGATATCTCACGTAACAATCTCTTCACGGATACATCTCCTAAAGCAAGAGAAATAAAGGAAAAAATAAATAAATGCGATTACATCAAACTGAAGAGTTTCTGCTCAGCAAAAGAAAACATCAGCAAGATGAAAAGGAAACCAACCATATGGGAAAACATATTTGCCAATGACATCACAGACAGGGGACTGATTTCCAAAATATATAAAGAGCTGATACAACTCAACATCAAGAAAACAAACAACCCAATTAAAAAATGGGCAAGGGACCTGAACAAACACTTCTCCGAAGAGGACATACAGAAGGTCCATAGACACATGAAAAAATGCTCAACATCATTAGCCATCAGGGAGATGCAAATAAAAACTACAATGAGGTACCATTTTACACCAGTCAGAATGGCCATCATCAACAAATCAACAAGCAACAAGTGCTGGCGAGGATGTGGAGAAACGGGAACCCTACTGCACTGTTGGTGGGAATGCAGACTGGTGCAGCCACTATGGAGAACAGTATGGAATTACCTCAAAAGATTAAAAATGGAACTGCCTTTTGAACCAGCGACTCCACTACTAGGATTATACCCGAAGAATCTTGAAACACCAATTCAAAAGAACTTATGCACCCCTATGTTCATAGCAGCACTGTTTACAATAGCTAAGTGCTGGAAACAACCTAAGTGCCCATCTGTAGATGAGTGGATCAAAAAACTGTGGTACATTTACACAATGGAATACTATGTAGCAGAAAGAAAGAAGGAACTCCTGCCATTTGCAACAACATGGATGGAACTAGAGAGAATTATGCTTAGTGAAATAAGCCAGGCAAAGAAAGAAAAATACCATATGATATCACCTAATACAGGAAACTAAAGAACAACACAAACAAAGGAACTAAATAGAACAAAGAGCAGAATAGCAGTCAATAGGGGGGAGGGGAGAGGGAAAGAAGGGGGATAAGTAAGGGAAGGGTTTAATTAAAGAGCCTGTATGAAAGACTCATGGACATGGACAACGGGGAGGGATATGATTGTGGGAGAGGGGGTGGGTTGGGTGGGGGAGAGAAATTGGGGGAAAAGGGGACAACTGTAATTGAAAAACCAAAATAAAAAAATTATATAAAAAGACAAGTAGATTGAGCCTCCCTCTTAAGGAGCTTATACTGAAATGAGAGATAAAGGCACATCAATAATTAAGGATAAAGCAACTGCAGAAAGTGCACAATCAGGATACAAAGGTGACCTCTCCCATAGCCTGAGAGGAAGAATCCAGAGGACAGGTGGTGACAGAGACTAGAATTTATTCAGCTAAAAGAAGATCCTCACATTAAGGTGGCATAAGGAGCTCCTGGCAGTTGTGCATTTCTGGATTATTTATACGGCTTGAGATAGAAAATAAAACACATCAATTGAATATAGGTGTCCAGAAAGTGAAGAGCCTTCCCTATTCCAGTCAAGAAGATTGAGTAATGCGTTTCCAGCCCTGCAACCAGCTAGATCTCACATGGGGAAGGTAAATCAGTAGCACTGACACTGGGCTGGGGTTTCCATCAGTGGGTGAGCCAGAATTCTAGCAATGCAAGGGAATCCAGTGTCCAGGAAAGAGCACTTCAGGTGACTGACCAAGAATTCAAAGTTAGTAGAGAAAAAGGAAAGGCCCGATGCCAGATGTAAAACAGCTTTGGGCTGTGTAAATAGAAGGGAATTTATTATATTTCCCTTTGCTATATTATGATTTTGATCATTTCCCTTATCTATCACACTCCAACATATTTAATTAAAGTGTTGAAAACAGAAAGACTGTTACAAAATATTTATGAATGATGATGATGTCCACCATAGCTACAGGGTAGAGATGCGAGGGGAGATGTTCTTCCCTTATGTTTATGCATTCTTAAAATTGTTGACCAAGAGTTTCTCCTTTCATGAAGAGTTTCCAAGAATTAGTTCAACAAAACTTGCATATTCAGTCGCCAGTTATCTTCATTGTACCAAATGAGGACTTGGATGTGGTATTCCATCAAAGTACTAATCCCTATATAAATGTTTTATTCTTACTACCAACATTTATTTCAACAACTCCAAGATGGACACTGATTATTTGTGTGTTATATAGGCATGAAATGCCTTCTAAACATATGCAAAATTGTTGATTGCTCCCTATTTGCCCTTTTTCTCTAGATTTGTCATCCAGTTTTAGATTTTTAAAATGGACAGGAGGTTGAAGTACAAGTGGTTTGGTGTTTAAGACAGAAGGCTGAAAATGCCAAGAATTTTGTATGTTTGCCACTAACATCACCCCTGGGATTTTATTTTACTGTTGGACGATTTGGATTGGAGATTCAAAGCAGTGAAAATCTATGATGTGTAGCAGGCGACAGAGACAAAAACTGGAGCTGCCTGCCAGGATCTGAAGAATCATTACCTCAGTCTACTCATTGTGAGATAACACTGGCACCCAAAATATTCAGGGCAGGGCTAATTCTGATAAAGCCAGGATAAGAGCCCATCTTAGACTCACTCATTTATTCAATAAACATTGTATGTTAAACTTAGGGCCTCCTCTAAGTTGCAAATGATGTCTGCCCTATAGAATTGGTGTGAGAGTTAAAGAAACTATTGAATCATCCATTTATTCTTTGGCTTATTAGTGTATCTACTCATTCTTAGTGTCTTGTTCTGTGTACCCTCTGCAAGCACGGGGAAGGGACACAAAGATATATTGCACAGTCTTTGCCTTTGAGAGGACTGGAGTCTAGTGGGGGTGAGAAATGTGCACACATTATTAATTACAAAAAAGCACACTCTGCTGGTAGGACTGTATGTAGATATAAACACTGGAGGAACAATTTGCTGGTATTATTAAACTTTAAGTTGCACATATGCTACCTATTTCTAGGAAAATTTTATAGAAATACTTATATGAAAACATAGAATTATATGACCAAGGCTGGTCACAGGAACTATATTCGAGAATATCTATCCATTGGTAAGATACCACCTAAATAGACAATGATAGATACATACAGTGGAACATGAATAAGCTTTAAAAGAAAACATTGTAAATTTATTTATTTTATTTTATTTTTGTTCAAGTATAGTTGCTCCAATTTTCCCCCATTGTTCCCCCCTACTCCCCCAACCGCCCACTCCCACAGTCAATCCCCACCCTGTTGCTCATGTCCATGAGTCCTTTAGAAACATTGCAAATTTATATGTACAAGTATGAAAAAATGACCTCGCCATGTTATCAAATAAACAGACCCAGTAATAGAATATCTAAATGAAAGTCTCATTTTTGTAAAGAAAGTGCTGTTTAATTATCTGTAGATCTATACATAGAAAAAAATAGAAGGCCTAGAAGACCTATACTCAAGTGTTAAAGGGGATTATCTCTGAGGTTGGAATCCTGGCAGGCTTTCACTTTTTAAGTTTGTTTCTTTATTTGACAGTATGAAACTGTACTTCTGCAATCCATGAAATACAGCTTTTTAAATGTGATGGATCAAATGATCAAAATGAACTTCATGAACAGGCTTCTAAGAGGGATTAAACGGGGAACTTGGAGAGGAGCAAAAGGTCAGATGTCACAGGTCAGGAGCAGATTGTTGTGGGAGGGGATATCTGCAAGAGGTTTGGTGTTTAAGACAGAAGAATCAGTTAATAACTGCCATGCCACACCGAGGGGCTCAGGGCTCCCCATGGGCCAGGTCTACAGGCCTGTGTGAGATCAGGGACAACTCTGAAATTAGATGAGCTAAACTCCCTTTTGGCAGAGAATGGCATCCTTAAAGTGACACCTTATATTTCAATTTACAATTATAAACTGTGATTATTATTATTATAATTACTTACAACTTCAATGATAATTACTTATAATTTCAGAAATTTCATAGGCCACTGGGATCATATCTAAAGACCCTCAGCTAGCAGCACCCAGACATTAGAGACTGCAGTAGAAATTCTCAGCAGGGGAGGGAGCTCACAGATTTACCAAGCTCTCTCTGAAGTGGAGGGTTGATGGGAGGTCTATGAGACTGGAGTGAGATATAAGTCTCCCATAATATATTTGTGGCCAGTAACAGTGAAGAGATATACTATGCCGCCCTGCCATCATGGTTAGAGACAGAGATTTAACTATGATACAAACTAGGTGAGCTTCTGAACCTTTCATAACTTTAGGTTCCCTTCTATAGAATGGCCTTGCTAATGTTACCTCACAGTCTGGGTGAGACTTAAAATGAAACAGCTTGCATCTGATGCTGTATAGAGAGCATAACTACTCTCAAACCAGGGTAACAAAGGGACTCTCTTTGGATTGCCCAGCTGGCCTCGGAGGCAGGGGATTATCTTAGTTCAGGTGACAAATGAAGAGGAGGATGAGGAAATTACTTACATTTTGTTTCCGGACTTGCAACTGAAGTGAGAACTTGAGCCCAAATATTGTGTCACCTGACTAAAGTCCATGCATTTTTTTTTTCCAACCAAACATTGCATCCCATAGAATAATTGCTAGAAAAGTATGCGATATTAATGGTGATGTCTGTTCTAATATAAATCAACAACTATTAAAGAAAACCTGATAATTCTTGTTTCCAGGCTTAGAGTGGGCCCTTCAAGAATAGACACATTTTGTCATCGTTTGAGCCTAATGTCTGCTTCCCTTTCAACCTAAATAAAGGCAGCAAGAAGGCTAAGTCTGTCCTCTATAAATCTAAGCAATTCAAATACTGCCCTTAGCATTTACATTTAAAGTAGAGCTCTAATTTCAGAGTACTTACCTTGTCAGTATTTCACAGATTTTAAGAAAAATATATCAATCATTTTATTCACCAAAAATTTCTTCCTATTTGCTTGTGTTACTGTTTCTGAAATAACACATTTGCAGACTCTTTTTCTTTTAGATTCTAATCTCATATAATGCTGACCTTGGATTCCTGGTATTTCCTATGAGGAAAGATCCCAAGAGATCATCTCTTCCAATGTTTCTGAACCTTATTTGGCTATAGAACCTCCCCCCACCCCCAACAACCACACACACATCCAATGCATAATACGTAACATCCATGGAATAATATTGCTAAAAACCCGGGCTCCTCAGTTTCCAGTTGTTTCTTACACCGAAGAAGATGTAGCCTAGAACTTTCTTCAGGATTCAAGTTACTTAAGTAGTAGTTTAGTGCTTTTCTCACTGGGATGAAGAGACCCCTTCCTTTTAATTTCTCTCTCTCAGTAGTGCTTAGGACTCACTGTGTCCTACGAAATGAATAAATGTGTCCAATTTATTTTTACTAAATAGCATTGCAGCTGGGTAAGAGAGCACACTTAAAAATGTATGTGGTGAGAGGGGTTACAATATTTTGTTTTATTATTTTTTTCAAAAGTAAAAAGGCACATAATATCAACAGTCTACTCACTGTGGCATAACAATAATTCCTCATACTTGTATGCCCCTTTTCAAGTTGCCTGCTTGTAATCTTAAGTGTTTATACAACAGCCCCACATGATTTGTGGTCCTATATTATGAATGAAAGAACTGAGGCTCAGAGAAGATAAGTGAGCAATTGTGGGAAGTGCCACCCCTGCAAAGAGCCCTGACTGAAACCAGGTGTGCCACGTTGGGCGCATTTCTGCTTCACCGCGGTACCTCTCAGGGTTCCTTCCCACCGCCATCCTCTCTAGGCTCATCTAGCTCTGTTTTTCTGTAATAACTTGGATTTTTATCAACTGACTCTGTTATCTAAGCGAAGTTTTCAGAGTGGAGGTTTACTGTTAAATAGTGACACAACAGCATCTTAAAAATATATATATAAACAAAGCCTCTAACCTTTTCTAAGAAAGAGACATTCTTATAAGTATCAATATTGATCATTAATGTGTGTGTTCTTTGATATAACTAAAGGCAAGATACATTACGTGATCCACAGATAAGTTATTGAGAAATAGATTTCAGTGAACTCCTTTAAAATTATTTTAACATACCTTTTCTAAGAAATTTCCAAGTTCCAAGCACTATCATTATAAAGGCAAATTATTCAGGATTCCTCCCTCTGACAACTCACAGTTTAAGAAGAAAGAGACACGAAAATAGATAATTACAAGAGAGTGTGTGTACTAAAACACAGATATAAATTCAGTGTTCTGAGATGGGCAAAAGTTGCCAAAAAGCAAATGGCCTCTTAGTTTGATCTTGAAGGGTAAATTGGATTTCACCAGATATAAGGAAGGAGAGGGAGAGAAAGGGAGAGAGAGAAGGGAAGGGAAGACAAGCAAAGTAAAGGCATTCCAAGGACAGTATGTATAAAATAACATGTATATTAGCATAAATGTTAAGAAATAGAAGAGGGCCAGAACAATGGGCTATGGTCAATGTCAAGACTGACTTTATTAGAGCCATGCTTCTGAAATAAGCATATTAGCAAACATCTCAAACACCATGGCCAATGATTCCTTTAAAAAAATGCAAGCAGACATCATGGTATTTATGGGTAATTTAATGGCTACTATGTTTAAAAAGGATTGTGATATTTACAAAGTGAGGTGAAGATTGCTAATGGCTCACCAAAATCTGTTGCCTCTTCTTTCTGAGCACACGACTAGACTACACTAGATGTTGACATAAGAGGTACAAGAAGGAAGGTGCTTACGTGTGGAGGAGAGTCATCCACTGTCCAGCCAGGCCTGGCTCAAACGGGTTACTTACAGAAGGGAGACTGGACAGAAATATGCTCGAAGGTCAATGGTCGAAGGTGATGGAACAGTGGTTTATATCCTTTTTACATTTTTGTTTATTTTCCTTTCTCTACAATAAAGATCTTTTTTTCTTAGATACCGAGAACATACAATGTTTTCTCCCTGACACTTTTGTGTCAGGAATCCAGAAATGATCAAGTATGTGCACCTAGTTCTTCTCTGCCATGGTTCTGTCCTTGATAGGGGCCTACTTGATTATCGTTTCAGGGAAGGTTTAATGTGAACATTGGAGCCAAACATGGATCTAGGTCCCTGGTAAAAGTCATGGGTGAGACTGTGCAAAAATGAGGACTGTTTTTGCCAGCAAAGTATACATGGGCAGAATCATCCATGAACAAGAAAACAAGCAGATTAAGAATAACACGAACAGCAATATCTGTAATATTTATATAACACTTCAAGGTATTCTTACAAAGGGACCCACAAGTACAGAATACTTGTTTATTTCTCTAATCTTAGCTCTGCCTTTAACTTGCCCCATAATTTTGATCAAACCATTTCTATTTCCTGGCCCTTAATGTACTTATATGTAAAATGATGTTTTCAATGATCCCTTTGATTATACTCTATTATATTTTTGTGCAGGGAACAAAATGATAATATGTGGGGCACATGTCATTATAGATTTTTATAGTGAAATCACAGATATTCATATTATGGACACTTTATAATCTATAAAAAGAGTCACAATGAGTAAGTGGAAACCTCATTATTACTGAGATTTCCATTTACAAGAGAATTTGAATCACCTGTCAGCATCCCATGAAACAATCCAAAACTTCATTCAGCATTCTGAATCTGAGTAAGCAGCCAGCAGGTCACAGAGTTTCTGCAGCCTACTGAACTTTCACTACACACAGGACATGAGATCAAAACCATACAAAGGTTAACCACACTCTCCTACCACCATGTTCCTTGGGTGGAGAAAAAAGAATTCCACTGTCCCACCGAAAGAGAAAAGGAAGCATGGTATACAGCCAGTACTGATGTGCAAACAGGGAACACCCCTGAAAGAACACCCATTGCCTTGCATCTTTGTTACCAGCAATGGAACTATTTTAATATATGTTGGTAAGGATCCATTTCACAAAATGGCTACCCAATATCTCTTGTGTTACTCTGATATTGACCTCAGTGTGGGTCATTTTTTTTTTCTCCTGTGAGTCCTTGCCTGTAATTGATTTCCTTGTTACATGGTGTTAGATTACTTAAATTTACTGCAAATCTGAACCTCATCAGAAAAGCATGGCCCAGGCAGATAAAATACTGGGAAAAGGTAGCCAGGATATTCAGAGACATTACATGATAATGAATACTCTATCACTCTGGGTACCAGAGCTGCTCATTTTTCTCGTCCGTTCGTAATGGTGTACAAGAGGTTTCTTCTCTCGGAGGGAAAATAACTTCAATTATATGTTCTTGAAAAAGAAACATGGAAATTATCTTTTTTCAAAAGGTAGAATTAGCCCCATTTTGGAGCTGAAAACCTGCCAGAAAAAATATATTTCTGATATTTTCATTGTTTTTTTCCCCCTCCTACTTAACTGTGTCAAGTTTGTTATTTGCAGTTTCCTGAGCCTGCTTCTACTTTCTGATTCTCACTGAATTATCCTCCTCTGTTCTCAATGCCTCACTGTTTAGTGGAAGGAGCAGCTCTTCAGACCAAGGGCAGAAAATTTGCCGGACATACTTTCTGCTTCAGGTTAATAGCAGTGGTCCACAGAGAAGAAAGGGGCAAGGTAAACCATCTATTAGCGACTAGAAACCCATAAATGAACATTCCCCATAGCTTCATAGGAGTAGAAAAGCATGCTTTTAGTTATTCTAATTACAAGTTCCATTTTCTTGGAGAATAAAATCGTAAGCGCCCAATGAAAAAGATCCAGCAACTTTGACTTTGAAAATTTGATTCTAGCTTTGAAACCTATTCCAATTAGTCTTCAACTTTCACAAGCTTGGTTTTCTTACAACCTCTTTTTCATATTCCCTTTCTAATGCCATGCATTGATGCCTCTACATCACCTTCTCTAAGCCAAATTTAGAATCAGAGCCGACAAGTAATAATTCTGAATTACAGCATGGTGAAATTGCTGGATGCTACCCGCAGCCAAGAGGAAGTACTGGGTGTCTATTAAGGGGTCTATGTTGTTTGCACACAATGTTGTCATGATGACGTAGGCTGAGCTGAGAGAAAGTGGCCCCTCCTGACACCTGACACTCTCAGTTTCCATGTGTCAAGGCATCCTCAGGGGTGCTTGGCTTGGAACATTCTTGTTTCTAGGTCTGATGAATCGGGAACCATTTCAGGTCCCCCAAGCTTTGATTCTCATTATTGATTTTCTTATCTCTGTACGAGAAGATAATGATATCCAATTCATGTGAAGAAGCTTTGTAAAATATTAAATATCAAGTAAATGGCAGTAATAATTACTGGGATGACCAGCTTATAAACCATTAGCAAAGAAGATTTTTTTCTTGGTAGTGGAATGTTTACAGAGTGATAACATTTCTTCAATAACACTCCACTTTCCTATTTGCTAATAGAGTACTTCAGTGTAGTATATCTGAATTCCACATTGTTTTAGCAAGAGATGTAGTTACTCAGCTTTTAACTATAAGTCTTGAAATACATGACATTTGGTGACTGTATGCTCTGCGGCTTCTCCAAATTGTCAACCTTTCTACACTTAGCCTTTGGCACCCAAGATAAAAAGTAAAGCAGGGCTCATGTTTGGCTATTCAGAGCAAAGCAGCCTCCCCTTATGCTTTCCTAGATGAGCTTCAGGCAGAAAAGGCACAGCCATGGATGCTCTCCCACCTGGTAAGCAAGAAGTAGGGAAGGCAAGTAGCAGGAACCTCAGAATTCCAGCTGCCATTCAATGTTATTTTATATCAGCGTCAGATTTACAGCTATTGAGAGTGCCTCACAATGCTTGCCATTATCATGTTAAAAAGAGGTTGTTAAAATACACCTGATCATTACAAATGCATTAAAATATACCAGGTGGGGCAAAAGTAGGTTTACAGTTGTGAGTACGCAAAACACAGTTTATACTTGTATTATTATTTATTGTTTTGCATTATTTTTCCATATGAATAACTGTAAACTTACTTTTGCCCCATGCTGTATAGGTTAGAGTGCCCGTGTGTTGTCTTTGTGGATATATAAAAACAAATGCTAGAAGGAAATACACCAAAAAGTAACAGCTCATGTGGGCTAATGGGATTACAAGTAATTTAAATTTTCCCTTTACAATTTTTATTTTATTATCTTTCAAATATTTCATTTATTTATTTTTAGAGAGAGGTGAAGGGAGGGAGAAAGAGAGGGAGAGAATCATCGAAGTGCTGGAGAAACATCGGTCGGTTGCCTCTTGCACACCCGCACACCCCCAACCAGAGACCTGGCCCACCACTCAGGCATGCGCCTCAGCCAGGAACTGAACCAGCAACCTTTCTGTTCGTGAGACGATGTCCAATCCACTGAGTGACACACTAATCAGGGCTTTTCTTTATAATTTTTAAATTATCTAAAAATATATAGTAAAAAATGGATGACCCTTAGGAAATAATAAATTTTCATTATAAAACATGGGTTTTTAGTCTTTTCTTTTGTATTTTCAGGTAAGAAGCCAGGAGAAAATGGAGAACCTGAAGTGAGGACAATTAGTTGAAAAAAACAAAGACACCAAGATTTTCAGTCTGATATGCAAAGATACACTTTCCTACTATATAAGCTGTTTCTATCTAGTGGGCTTGGCAGATGCCTGAACGTGACAGCAGACACCGAAATACCATGCAAATCAGTTTTCGGTTTTAATATGCAAATATGACGCTGGTACATCACTTTCCATGGCTGAGGTAGATTTCTGGTTTTGAGTTTTTCGTGGGAAATGCACACCAGCAAACAAATGGTTAACTCCCCCTATTTCACCTGACACAAGGTGGTTTTCATTTGAGTCAGAAAGGTTCTTGCTCAAAGATCCAAGTAACTTTGGATGCAAAGAAAGGACATGCTTTTTGTTCAACAACAATGCCACCTGTGGCAAACAAGTGCCCACTTTGACGTGCGCACTGATCACATTGGATTTCTTGGCCTTGGAGGGGAGGCAGGCAAAGTGTCTCAGTGAGAATAACAGTGTTTTTGATTGACCTATGAAAATCAAATCCATGAAAACATGGTGGGAAGATTAGCTTTTAACCGAAGACAAAGTAGAGGAAGGAGTTAAAAGTCCTCACCTCCAGAGTACTCCAATGCCAGACATCAAGATACGTGCGATATACCCAGTTCAAGGAATATGTTGGGTTGGCCAAAATGTTTGTTGGTTTTTTTCCCATAGAACAGCTCTAAGAGCACTTAGTTGCCTTTCACTTCATTCAAAAAGAATTTTGTTAGATTGTATGGTGACAGCTGTTCTAGCAGTGTGCATAGCAAAAACAAACAACAACAAAAAAAAAACTTACCAAATTCGGTGAATTTTTGTGTAGCCATTTTAATATTGAAGATGGAAGAAAACAAGCAATGTTTTTGGCATATTATGCTTTATTATTTCAAGAAATACAAAAATGCAACTGAAACACAAAAGAAAGAAAATATTTGTGTAATGTATGGAGAAGGTGCTGTGACTGATTGAAAGTGTCAAAAGTGGTTTGAGAAGTTTTGTGCTAGAGATTTCTTGCTGGGTGATGCTCCACAGTCAGGTCGGGTAGACCAGTTGAAGTTGAGAGCAATCAAACTGAGACATTAATTGAGAATACTCACCATTATATCATGTGAGAGATAGCCAACATACTCAAAATATCCAAATAAATAAACTTATTGTTGAAAATAAAAATGTGTCTTTTATTTAAAAAAACACAACACTAAATGGACTTTTTGGCCAACTCAATATTATTCGGTCAGGAAATCAAGACACATGAGGGAGAAAGAAGAACAAAGCAGAAAATTAACTATTAATCAATATGATGATAACCAGTATGGCTTAGACACTTGAATAGAGTATAGGCTCTAAGAGCTACCTGCATGGGTTTAAATCCCACATCCACTACTTACCAATTATGTGACCTAGGGCAAGATGCTTCATTTTACTAAATATTAATTACTTAATTTATAGGATGATCATATACTCCATTTACTGCCTGCACTGATTAACGAATTACTTTCTTTAAAGATACGTATAAAGATATGCTATGTCCTATAAATATCATGTGAACATATTAATGGATGATATGGAAACAGAAGAAGGAGGATACAATGGCCTGAAGCTTACCCAAAACATGACAAACAGATAAGGGGTATAAATTAGAATTTGAAGGAAAGAGAATACCATTCACATGTCTATGTTCCCTTATAGGCAACAAGGAACCCCAGTGCAATGCTCACACACACTAGGTTTAATTGAATATTTTCCACAGCAAAAGAACATGTTTTTTTTTAAGTAAGGGAATAAACCAAGTTCGTGGTTTTGTTAAGTGACTATGTTAAGTGACTTAGCCAAAATCACACCTATAGTAAGTACAGAGCCAGGAGTTACACATCAGTCTTCTGATCCAAGCTCAGTGTTTTTCCACTAATTTACAGCTGTCTCTATGTACTCATTTAGAAATATGAAACTTACATGATCTATCATAAAGTTTAATCAAGACAGTCAACCTCACTGATTAAAGCATGATGCTAATTATACCAGAAGCTGAGATCAATGTGGCCCCTTTTACTTTCAGAAACATTGATTGTGGTGTGACGGAGAAAGTGTAGGCTTCGGAAGCAGAAAAAGCTGGTTCAAATACCAAGTTATAGCACTTACTTTGTATACATTTCACAAGTTTTTAAAATTTTCTCTTAGCAGTAGTTTTTTTCATCTGTAAAAGAGGTTGGAAGGGGAGAGGGAATGCCTCCATTGAAGGGCCATTGTGAGTAATGCCTAAGATGATACATGAAATGTGCTAATATTTAAGAGGGGCTCATAACTTGTATCAAATGCTCACAAACAGACTGCCAATACTGAGCTATGATTGCCTTTCAAAGGTGGCAGGAAGGTGGATGAGGAAATGTGAATGACTCAGTGTCATCACTTTGCACTGCATCAGAGTGGAAAAGGATCATGCTCCGATACCAAATCTAAAGACTAGTGGCATTTGACATTTCTTTCTGATCATCAACCATGATTCAAATAATATTAATTCTATTGAAGAAACATCCCTTTCCATGAACTCTGAAAGGCCGAAATGTATGTGTTAATTTTGTACATTAGTTGATTTATAATTTATGAGACTGAAAATAATTAAGGTATACTGGTTATATATAGACAATGTTCAAAATAGTTTAACTCATTTAATCACCACAGCAGCCCCATAGTGTGGTTACTGTTTTGATTTTACAAGTGAGAACATTGAGGCACAGGGATCACCTTGATAGTAAGTAGAAACCTGGGATCTGAATCCAGTTTCCAACTCCAGAAAGTGCACACTTAACCAACACATACATGGTCTCAGCCTCTTAATCCATTTGCATTTTTTCCAGAGGGATTTTATTACCTATCTACTTATAGGTGATAACATTTAGGGGGATTTAATCATATACTACAAAGTCCTGAACTATCAAAGAACCTTTTCTTAGGGACAAGTCCTGCTTTTTATGATATAATAGCTCCTCCATGGAGAAAAATGGCAGCCAATAAAAACTAATCAGTTTTCTGGATAATTCTGATGGAGGGGACTGAGAACAAGACTTTGAGAGACATGGTTATTTTTGATGTCTTCACAAATGATGCAGCAAGAGGAGAAGAAATGTTGTTCTAAAGACTGCTTCCTTTATCAATCTCTGATATGAGCTGGAGGGTTAATGCTAAATCTTAAAATACTAAAAGGAAATGACAAATGTCACTGTACTTCAAGGTAGGCAAAGGGAAAAATCATGTAAAAGACACCAATACCCTTTCATATGAAAAGATAAAAGATAATACCATTCCCTAGTGACCAACATAATATTTTTTTTCTATTGGATTATGGTGTACCCACAAATAAAAGGCTGTAAAATATTCTATTCAACAAGAACTTGGGCCTCTCCAAATGTGTCAAGCATTAGTCTATTGGGGAGTAACTCAGTATCTCCTGTACTAACTGTGAATTTCAGAAAGAAGAAACACTGGAGATCAGTTAGTGGTAAATTAAATCCCTTTATTAATGGAAAAGAAACAAGCAAACTAAACTGAGAGTCAAGGAGGGGACTGAGTTGTCCAAGGTCGTCTAGAAAGTGAGTATAGAATCAAAAAAAAAGCTCAAATCAGGAAAGCAGGTCTAATTTTGAACTAGCTTAGCCCTTTTTCCAACATAAAAGATCCTCTCAAAACACTGATGTATTCTTGATGCCTTATAAAGCATGCTCATTTTTGGCAACAAATTTTGGGAGCCCTAATCTACATTTATGCAGTATTCTGAGATCCCAAGATGGAAGTTGCTGTAAAGTGAAAATCATTGCTGTTATTCTTGGCGAACCTACACAGACTGACAACAGCTGGCACAAACAGATGTGGTCCACAGAGGATTCTACCAGGCGGTGCTGTCCCTGTGCAAGTCTTCTTTTCTCCATCTGAAAAGGGGACTTTTTTTCTTACTTTCTGTAGACCCCTTGAACTTCTTGTTATAGGTGATTCCACAGTTCTAATCAAGCTGGCCTCAATCTATTCTCTCTCCTTTTGAATTAAGCACAATTTCCTTTGAAAAAAAGCAAACAATCTAATTTAAAAATGGACAAAGGACCTGAGTAGACACTCCTCCAAAGAGAAATTTACAGATGGCCAATCGACATACGAAAAGATGCTTAACATCATAATCATCAGAAAAGTACAAATTAAAACCACAATGAGATATCACCTCACCTCACATCTGTCAGAATGGCTATCACCAATAAATCAGCAAAGAAGAACTATTGAGGATATGGAGAAAAAGGAACCCTCATGTACTGTTGGTGGGAATGCAGATTGGTACAGCTAAATTACCTAGAAAAATTAAAAATGGAACTGCCTCATGACCTAGTGATTCCATTTTTGGGAATTTATCTGAAGAAATCCAAAGCACTAATTTGAAAAAAATATATGCACTGCTATATTCACTGTAGCATTAATTACAATCGCGAAAATATGGAAACAGCCCAAATGTGCATCAGTAGATGAGTGGATAAAAAAGCTGTGGCGCATTTACACAATAGAATACTCCTTGGCTGTAAAAAAAAAAAAAAAAAAAAAGGAAATTTTATCCTTTGCAACAACATGGATGTACCTAAAGAGCATATGCTAAGTGAAATAAGCTAGTCACAGAGAGACAAATACCATATGATTTTACTCAATGTGAAATCTAATAAACAAAATGAACTGACAAGCAAAATAGTGACAGACTCATAGATAGAGAGCAGGCTGACAGCTGTCAAGGTAGGGAGGACTGGCTGAGGGGTGGAGGGATTGAGCAAAAAGATAAAAAGAGAGAAAACTTATGGACATGGACAACAGTATGGAGACTGTGGTGGGGAGAAGAGGGTACAAGAGGTGGAGGAGGATATAGGAAGGACAAATGGTGATGGATGGAAACTTGACTTGGGGTGGTGAACACACAGTACAGTGCACAGGCGACGTGTTGTAGAACTGTGCATCTGAACCTGTATAATTTTGTTAACCACTATCACCACAAAAAAAATCAATAAAAAGGGAAAAAAAAAAAGTATGTAACATAGTGCTTGACCCAGGTCATTCAGCAATGTCTCACCCTCTTGACAATGCTTAATGGACAATGCTTATGGACTTGACCTCCAACATTTACTGAATATAGAGAGTCTTCTGGATAAGAACACATTATTAGATGTTGCAGTACATAGAAAACATTAAGGATCACCTTGTTTCACTTATGAGAGGCAACCTTACAAGCTTCTAATCAACAGAAAAACTAAATAACTGAGGAGATGACAGAAAAATAATACATTCATGCTGAGTGCCTAGAACTAGTATTAAAGAAATAATTGAGACATGATCCTCCCTGTAGGAGACATAGTAGAAAACTTTAAACATCTGGAAATATACAAAAGAAAAATATACAAAAATATCCAAAGTGAAATCTTTAATCATTGCCAAAACAACACAGAGGAAGAAGAAATGGCTTAAGTTGGGGGGATGAAGGGGGACTCACAAGAAAAAGTGGTATTTTAATTAGGTCTTAGATGAAAATGGATTTAAACATCCAGAGATGAAGGAAGAAGGACATTCTAGGTGAAGACCTCAAGAGGTACGAAGAGAGTCAAACTGAGAAGTCCTCACCTTTCATTTCAGGTAAAAATATCTGTAACTGACCTCCAGCTCTTATGTGTCCCTCTGTGTCCCTTTGTTTCATTGTCTACACTGTGCATGAAAATGTCAGTATAGTCAACCCATATATATGGCTGCATGGGGGAAAATGTCCACAGATCAGCCCAGGACCCTGGCATAGTAGGTCAGCTAGTCCAGAGTAGGACAAACACTCACAGAAATGCGTTTTTTTGCTGATCTTAAAAAATTATGGTTTTCATGATATGCTAAAGACATGGAACATCAAAATGGCTATGGTGAATCCTGATGCTAGAACTCAATGCTTAGAAGAGGGTAGGGTAGAGAAACATGAGTGCCCATAGGTTTTTTTTCAAGGGCTATGGGGACACACAGGCATGAGGATCATGACGGAAGCTGTTTTTGTTTGCTTGTTCATTCATTTGTTTGTTTTTTCAGGTCTCATAAAGGTATGTGCAATCTTTACGTAAAGTCACAGCTGTGAGTTTCCAGGAGTCCTCTCCATTTGCTCCTCAGTCATCTGGGTTCCAGAGGCTATAAGGCACTGTAACAAAGTCAGCACTATCATAAAAGCCACAGAGAAAAAAACTCCATGTGCTTCACTGTCTCTGTCACTTCATCCATAATCTTAGAGGGTAAATAGGAGTCGAGAATTTCTTTTTCCAGCTAAGAAATATATATAAATATAGAGAAATAAATAATAAACATAAATAAATAATATAAAATAAGGACAGAGAAGCCTGATTGTTCTGAGTTCTAGGCCCCTCTTTGTCATAAATTTGTTGGATGCTATTTAGTTATTCATTTCATACCTCAGGGCCTGGTTCCCTTAAATGGATATATCTTCAATCTCCTAATATACATGTCTCTAGTGATAGACTAAGGGAGCAGGAGAAGTAAAACTACTCAAGCAGTTTGTGAACAGCACCATGAATAAAGGGGACACAGAAATCATCATCATCATCCTTGTCATGATCATCCTCATCATCATCCCAGCTAAAATTTAGCAAGCCAGACACCTATTTTAAATGCTTCAAAGGCACCTCATCTTCTCAACCTCCTGTTAGGTAGTTAATCTTATTGCCCTCATTCAACGATGAAGAAATTACAACAGAGTTGTAAGTAAAGTGCACAGAGTATTGCAGTCAGGATTCAAACATGACTATATTCCATGGCCTTAACTGCTACATCATCTGTGGTGCTATGTGTTGCATTGTGGGCATTTGTTTTTTCTTGTCTACTCTCTACACTTTTTAGCTATGTTGGTATGTGCTTTCATACCTGAAAATCAAAAGGTGTTAATCCAAATTGTATATATTGAGCAGGCACAAGGTGGCAGATACTGCAAAATAACCCATGACACAGTAGCTTAAACTGATGTTAAATGTGGCTGATACAATTTCCTCTCTATAGAAATATCCTCAAGGATAAAGGAATGGGTCTTAAATGAAGATAAAAACAGTGATAAGAAGTAACCATAATTACTAACTAAAAATGTATAGCCATTGTACTGAACGGATGTTTTACAAATTGCATGCAGTATCATTAAGCTTCCTTTTGCAAATGAATAAACAGAGGCCCAGGAAAGTTAAACAGGTTCCCCAAAGTCTTGCAGGTAGTACAGGAAGAGCCAAGACTCAAATCCAGGTCTGTCTGGCTCTACTGTTGATGTTCTTAATCACCAAAGTACCTTTAGAAGAGGGAGAATGATGTGGAAGGAGAGAAGAATGCTTTGCCTATTCTCTTATTTTACCTGGTTTTGACTACAGGGATTTTGGTCAGTATTTATAGAACCCATCTATATTTTACACTGCTATTTATCATCCTTTAAAATGTGTTATCACTTGTGCTCAAAGGTAACACAGAAATTAGGCCAACCTCTCACTTCCAACTTGTAGATTAAAGAAAATTCAATAAAAAGGAAAAATAATAAATTAAAAAAACAAACAATGCTTAGATGTATATTTATACATTTAAAAAAAACTTGGAAAAAATTTTTGGACTTTATAAAAATTAAAGATAAAACTAAGAAGTAAATAAAAATTTATCTTCAAACAAGTAAAGCAGTCCCTTTGGATAAACATATTATTTTTCACTTTAAAGGGTAGTACATACTTGCATTTTTATAGCAAACTTAGAAGCTTATAGGTTTAGGTTTGCTGAGCTCTAACATCTAAAGAGAAAGCATAACTCACAGCAAACAGCAAGGAAGTCAGATTGAGACTAGGAAATCATATACTATAATAAATACTGGATTCAGAAGGCAGAAGACTAGGATTTAAGCCCCAATCTGTCCCATATTAGACAGATGACATATTATATGTCATATCATCTCTCTAGACCTCACTTGCTCACTCTGGAGCAGATGGGTTCTGTCTCTATTGCACAAGGAAGGTTTGAAGATGACTGCCCTTGGAAGTACTATACAGTATTCCCTCATTTATTGCAGGTATTACATTCCAGACACCCCCCACACACACCCCCCGCGAAGTAGGAACCTTACATTTATTCTACATTTTTAAACCTATGTAACTTTAACAACATATGTATACAGTACTGCAAAATCCCACGATATAGCGAAAAATCCACGATAAATAATTAAATATAATATTTTTTAAAATCCCACGATATAGTGAGGTCACGATAAGTGAACCATGATATAGTGAGGGGCTACTTTAAATATTGACGAGTTTGTCAAATGTAAATGTCTTGACTAGAAAACATGACCTGTGATGGAATAGGTTTACCTATGATCAAACTCAGGGGAAGAGACACAGTGATTTCACTGGTCAGAGAAGCCTATGAGTCTTAGAAATCCTATTCTAAATTTCCTCAGCTCACTCACTGAGCCCAGACATGAGCTCAGATCTCCTGATATACCATCACGTGCTGACCAGACAGAAAGTGCTAATATCTTTCTTGCAGTTTTTCTCCTGTAACAGCAAACCTCCTACAAACAGATGGCATAAGAAGCCCTATGACTTTGGTCAAGTCATTTTATTCTGTGGGTCTCAATCTCCCCAGTGATTGAATAAATGTAGTAAAGGGTACTCATTTCTACTACGCAGACCCCAGAGAGACTTTACTAGGAAGCAGCGAGATGATATACTGTGAATATGCTCTGAAAACAATAAAAAGTCAAACAAAGGCCAGGGGCAGCCAACACCTCCTCTCTAAGCCACTGTGAGGACTCAGTCACTTGCAAATACAATTGATTACACAAGCGTAGGCAAAACAACCTCTCCTGCCAAAAAAGATTTGTTGCTCTTTGTGAAATAATAGCATTTTGGCTAGAGAGGAAATTTTGTCATTTTCTTTTGACTTTGGTTCTGACTTTTGCAAGATGCATGCCTGGAATCCAGGAACTGAGGCTCTAGAACCCAACACAGCCTAGAGTAAGCAGTTTGATCACTAGTCAGCTGAGGAGGGCTCTGCTAGCTACAGACCCCAGACTGAAATCCTCCCAACCCTGAGGCACCAGAGTACACAGGCGCCCTAGCCAGCTAGGCAGCAGACAGGACTAGAATGCCTGCTACATTCCAGGCGCTGTGATACAGGAGGCAGGCACTATGCAGCCTAATCTACAGATCAGTTAACTGAGGTGAATATAGTAAAAATAATAAAGCTAGGATTATAATCCAGGTTTAACTCTGAAAGTTGCACTTTTTGTCAGTTGAACAAAAGTGCCTGCCCTCCAGGAGCTCACAATCTAGTGGGAAAGTCAGAAAGGCAACTCAATAGACTGTGAGCTCCTTGAGGGCAAGGACCATGTTTCATTCTTTCTTGTATCTTCAGAGCCAAGCATGGTGTCTACCACGCAGATGGTGCAAAATTAGTGTTTGTTGAATGAATAAACCACAATCTGATGTTTTCCCACTTAAAGTATTAATCTTATTATGTTACTTCTCTGTGCTCACAAACCTCTGCTCACTGCTCTTTGCCAGTGACATGAGCATTTGCTTAAAGGAGTCCTTTGTAGTCCTACCTTCATAACCTCTACTACAACTCACTCCCTTCCACATCCCCTGGGCACCACCTCCACATCCACCAACTGCTGTGCCATGCTCTTCAACAAATGTTTATTGAATGAACAAACAGATAGGAGGAGAGGGAGAGATCTGCACTACATGAGGCACTATATCCCGTTGTCGGCAGCCGTCCGTCTCGAGAGACGATGGTGTAGCTTCTTAAGAGTCTATCTGCACCGCCGAGAATGGCTGTGCAGTCCGACTCGGGAGTGACACGGTATCTGTCTCCTCCCGTGTTGAATCGACATCTTGCGATGATGTTGGAGTGTCCTCTCCAGTGAAGCTGAAGCTACAGAGCCTGGGCAGGGTGATATGGAGGGTCTGCTGTTGCCCATGCAGCAGACCCCCCCTCTCTTCGCAGCTGAAGGGTCCAAGGGAAAGACGGAGTCAATACAGCTTGGCTTCAGGTGCGCCGCAGGAGTTGCCGGTGTTGACTACAACGTCAAACCGCCTTAGGGACTCCGGCTCCGGATTTTCTGTCGGGGTTTACTCCCTTAGCCTTTCCCCTGAAGAGGTATGCCGCAAGGCAGCGGAGGTTTTTTGGAGTCAGAGTTTTCCTTCTCTGATGTGCCCTGACTGGAAGATCGAACCAGCGACACTTAGCTCGCAGGCCGACGCTCAATCCACTGAGCCAAACCATGAATATGCCATGAATATAAGAATGCTTTGTGAACACCAAGGTTAGATCCATTCGGGAGCTTCACAGACGATAAGAAAATTAATTTGGGCCATCTAAATCTAAAATCCCAAAGGCCAGATGGCACTGCATAGGAAAAATTCAATCACATTTTTTTGCTATTAATTAGACAAATGACATCAGAAGAAAACATTTTTCTTTAAATCAGAAGAAGAGCTGTGCCAGATTCTATCTTCTCCTAAAGGATATGGGTGTAGGCCAAAAGCCCATCATATACATTATTGTTTTTCTTCTTCTAAGTACTTAGGGAAAATTAAGTCTCATTTGGCATGTGTGGTTCTCAGCGAGGTCATGGTTCTTCTGTAGTGGTGCCCGGGGCAGATAAGTAAGAGCTATGTTTTCAAAAGCAAGAAACTTCAGCCCTCTTTGAAAATAAGACACCTGGTTAGCCGTAACAGCATGGGGGTATTCAGGGTTTTGGTCAAGAAAGCAGAAAGTCAGTAAGAAAGTTGGAGACACCTGCACTCAATAGCGAGTGGCCCAAGGTTTACTTCACGAGGAGGCAAGGAGATCTGCCTGTGTCGTGCTGTGAGGTGTCGAGCATCACTCAGTTTGCTCATCTGTAAAATGCGGCAGCTGGAATTGAACTAGATAATTTGCTGTAATTTGGAAACTGAAAATGAGAAAGCATGGCGAAAAGAGATAAGCTGTAATGAAGCATATACATTCTAAAGAATGCCACACAATACCTTTACTATCTTGACAATAGGCAAAGCCAAAAAAATCTCTGTCCTTTCAGAGCCTGACAATGAGGCTCTCACATCAGTACATCTCAGTACACATATACCAGGTGTTTTTGCCATTGCCCCAGCTAACGTCTTAAAGCTCCTGCCTAATATCTATTTGAAGATTAGAAGTGCCTTTCACATCCTTGATACTGAGCTCCTCTTTATTTTTTCTGTACTGTCTGTAAATGCCGCACTGAGATAAGAGCTAGGGCAGAAGCGAAGCTTCCGCTAGATCAGCGATTTCCAACCTTTTTCATCTCATGGCACACATAAACTAATTACTAAAATCTGCAGCACACCAAAAATTACATGTTTTACTGGTCTGATCAACAAAAATAGGTATACTTTGATTCATCCACATGGAATAGCTATTGTTGCCTTGGGTGTTGTCATTTTATATTTGATATTCTAAGGAAAAAGAGGTCAGTGCTCCTGACTAAATCATCAAGCACTGTATGTTTTAAAATTTTCTGGTGCACACCAGTTGAAAATCGCTGCGCTAGATGAATACTTGTTGAGTCTATTTTGCACTGATTCTTCCCACAGTTGCCACCAGAACATTTTCATTTCCTCCCTCAGCAGGCCCATCCCCTAAGTCATGGGTTCCTTATCCTCTCTGCCCATCAGAATCACCAGGGGAGTTTAAAAATTAATAATGCCCACCCTCCCAATCCCAACCCAAGAACAACTAAGTTAGTATCTCTGGGGCTAAAGCTCAGAAATTGGGGTAGTTAAATGACACCCCAGATAGTTCTGGTGAGCTATTGGGGTCAAGAACAAGTGCTAGATTACATACTGGAAGTTATAAACTATGTTGACTTCTCACCTTTTTTAACTGGCATTTATTTATCTGAGGAATTGTCCCTCCACCTTACATCCATGATATGACCATTAGGTTTCTCCGCAGAGACAGCTATCAGGGTCAGAGTTGCAAGAGAGGCTATGGGGACAAGTGGGAGCCAATCACCTTAGTTTAAAGCAGCCTAGAACTTTCTATCCCTTCTCATTATCATCACTGCCATTGGTACAGGTCTGTGGCTATATAAAATAAAATAATTCAGAGGGAAAGTCATGTACTTTGACTAACATGATTCATCCTCAAAGCTTCATGTTATCAGTAATAATAATGGCTACATTTATTAGACCATTATTATGTGCAGGGCACTGTGTTGAGTATTTTATATAGACTGTTACATTTAATAATACAAAAATCCCCATGAGGTAAGTGCATTTGATATAACCATTATCCAGATGAGCAAATTGAGGGTCAGTGAGAACAATTCATGACACACTGTGGCCAGGGCTGCCCGATTCCAAAGCATGTAAGATACCCTGATCTCATTGCTATCTTCACAGAGATGGAGGGAGAATGAAGCTCTCTGTATGTGAACATTTGACTCCAAGGGTAAGAAGTCGCCCTTTGGTCCTGCTAATACCCATAACTCTGGCCTAAAAAAATGTCACACTGCATGAGGAAAAACGGTGTGGTGTTTGGTGGAGGAAAGAGACCTTAAAAACTTTACAGAAAAATCGGGTGGTAACTTAAGAAATGTTTTAAGCACAGGTGTCAGGGTTGGCTACTAAATTCAGCACAGGCAGTGATAGCAAATGTTTTCCCAAGGGTTCATGTAGCATCTGAAAAAGTAAACCATGCAGCTTCCAGACAGGGTATCTGTCGTGTTGTTGATCCAGTAAGTTCCCTGGAGAAACGAGAGGAGAGGAGCAGAGGCTGCGTGAGCGATTGAAATTGGCGCCCAGGAGTGCCAAGGCGCTTTCCTCGGCATGTCGCCCTTCGGTGGGCTTTCTCTTCCTGCCTCTCTCTTCTCAGCAGAGATTTAGCCTCACCCAGGATGGGGCAAACCAGAAATCATTCTCTTCAAGAAGAGTAGAGAAGGTGCCCAAGGGAGCAAGAAGAATGTATACACCTCAGGAATCCTTGGTTCTAATGGGACACAAGATCGTACGAAGCAAACGGGTTGAATGTGAGAAGCTTTCTTCACCAACAGAGTGGTGAATACTTCTTAGGGAAATGCCCAGCTTGCTTCGTGGGGTTTATGCCTCTGCATGGGTTCTCTCTCAGAGCTGTAGGCTTTAGCAGTTAGCTTCTGGACCTCAAGCAAAGGCTGCCGTGGACACAAGGCACGCTTTTCTTGCTGTGCTGGCTCACACCGCCAACTGCCTAGTGGCCCCACTTGGACACATTAGATGAGGTAGATGGGCTCTTTGTTTGACTTTCAGGGCACTTCATATTCTGGCACTAAGCTTTGCTTTCCATCTTATCTCCCACTTAGCTATACTTCCTATTCCAGACCAGTCCACTTACTATTCTCTCAACACAACTACAGAGGCCTTTTTCCACTGCCCATATTATGCCCACTGTTATGAATGCCAAGAGCCAGACATTCCTGACCATCCTCTGAAGGGTCAGTGCAAATCCTAGTTCACATGCGTTGTTCCTTGATCCACATATAGCAATTTCTTCCTCTTCTTGCCTGTCAGATCATATCATAGTGGTTAAGAGCACACACACCAGAGCCCTTTGCCCAGACCCACTGACCTTGGGCAGATTACTTACCCTCTCTGTGCCTTAGCTTCCTTGGTGCAAAAGGGAGATAATCATAGCCTCTACATTTCCTAGGGCTCTTTTGAAGATGGCAAGGTTTAATAAAGTACATGAATCAGTGCTTGACATATAATAAGTGCAATAAGTACTTGAAAAATAAATAAGTACCTCTTCTGAGGCACCAACTATTATCTAGCCAGCGGTGTAGGTATATGCTCTCAGAACATCATGGGGACTCTTAAGTGTTTGTTACATTAATGGTGTCCATACTTTCCACAGCATGGGCCCAGCATCTGACCTTGAGAAGGCAAACAGTAAATGTTCATTGAACTGAAATGGGCGGAACTACTGAATAACAATATTGCACTTTTATGATTCTACAAACTGAATACCAAAAACAAAAACAAACAAAAAAGAGGCCTTGGCTAAGTTAGAGCACCTTCATTATTCTGTTCCCAATAACACATGCACACACAGATAACCAGTCAAAAAAAATTTTGTTTTCCTTTCAGTGTTGTATAATTTTGGTCACATATTAACATGCCTTGGGGAATAAAATGTGTATTTACATAAAATTTTCTGGTAATGGCATCTTGAGAAGTAATTAAATGAAACAATAGCTTTTCTCCGCTGAGGGTTTTATTTCCTACACTCGGTGTATGACAATGTCCTGAAGTGAGACAGACAGTTGTTCCCCCCACAGCCTTTAACCATGAGCCACAGTGAAGGACCTGGCTCACCTATGACTTCGGGAACACAAATATCTTAGGAATATGGAAGAATTTAAGCAGTCATTAGGTCCACTGACATAAAAACATGTGCGAGGTAAATATAGGTGTTTCATAATATAAGAAAACATACTTCCTTCTCCTGTGCCAGCTTTCTCTCCCCAGAAACACTCATGAGAGATTTTAGCAACTAAGAACCTGGAGAAGATTTTAGAAATTGTTTAGTTTAATGGTTCTATACGCAATTGCCCCTGGAGACTGACATGTCCATCATACCTGTATATTAGAGCTTCAGGGGTTGATTTCAAATTTTAACGAGCCTAAAAATAGACAAGCATTTATCTGGGATTGGGCTATTTATTGTTATATTAACGTCTCAGTGCAGTGACATTGGTTATGTCACTCAACACAGTTCTGCTTGGTCAATGTGTATACGCCTTAGAGTATAAAACCCAGGAAAAAAGAATGTATATTTAGTTCATAAGTACAGGTTCTCTTATAGAATCTTTAGCACAAAGGGTCCAAGTTCCAAAAATAAAATTAGGTCCTCTTGTTGATGAGAAGATCCAGGATGAAATTTAAATGATACAAGAACTCAAATTCCCTGGCTTCAGGTCTAGGGTTTCTGTAACTATGTCATAGCTGATACTTTCGACAGGAACCTTTTGCAGGGTTGTTATTGTGTCGTTGTGTCTATCTTTGTATTTTATATGTACTCTCTTTGCATCTCTAGAACACGGTTTTTGACCCTTCCACTTTCACTTACACTGTCTTTCTTATTTTAGTAGGCTCAACATATAGCCAACACTAAACACACAAACACAAACAAGTACCTTCCCCACCCCCATGTACAACAGCAATTTCCTAACTGACCATTCATTTACATAAACTTATTTTTAAACACATTTCAAGGGGCTTTCCCTCATTTTGGGCTTTTTGCCTTCCTGTAAGATTATGAAATAATCAGGGTGTACACGCAAAAACCCAGACGGGCAAAGCAGATGGACAGAAAACAGCAGCTTTTACAAACTGTTTCCCTAGGAAACCAGGCAAAAAGCAGAAATAGAACTGGCAGTCAAAATGTGGAAATAGAAACTTTGAGTCGTGGATGGTGGGAAACCCCAACAGACCATCTCTGCAAGCCACACACAGGAGGTGAAATCAAAGTAGAGGTGTGTTTCATTGGGTGAATCCAGTAAGCTCAGAGGCTGTGCACTTCCACAGTGATAATTCTGGGAAGAGGAGCACACATAGTTCTCCTATGAGTCTCCTGAGTCACTGATGAGAAAGGAAAAGGGAAAGAAATGAGTTCTGCTACCACCGAGAAGCCTGAGTCCATGGACTACAGTGTGACTCACAGTCAAATGCAAAATCAGACTTGGGAGTTTGGACAGACATCCCTTTCACCTCATTAAGATTTGTCTGAGTGAATATGAAAAGAGGCCTGGGAGAGTTCCTGGTACTCACTGCCATTGCCACAGAATCTGTGACAACACGTGACTTAAGATCTTTGTGCAGTTTTTCACTGACTCATCCCTACCCACACAGGCTTTAGATGAACATGAATGATTGTACTTTAATGTAGGATCCTATATCACCGGACACCTTGTTCCTCTTTGGAGTCATCCTGTTTTAAGATAAAGGAAAACAGAGAGGTGCCTAAGAATAGAAAGTAACAGTTGCTACAACCTTAATTTTGCTGCCAAGTATGATGTGCATATCCTCAGTTCCTTCCATGCATCAGGGCCTCAAAGGGCACCCTTTCCAGGCTGATGTGTATGTGCAATGATAGGGCGAGATTGCATGTGGGGTCTGGCTTCTGTTTCGGCAAAAGATGGTATTTTATTTGAATTTCAAGGTCATTATTGGCATCCTTGGATATTCAGTATAACTTAATAATTCGCATGGGTGTTTACTCTGCTTGCCAATGTTAGCTACAATTAAGGTGAATATAAACTTTTTGCAGCAACAACCCAGCGGACTCCTGCTCCTGAAATGTCTGTTGTTCTTCTTCACTCAAGCTCTTTGCACTTGCCTAAGTAACCATAACAAACCCTGTTGCATGTCTCTTGGCCTTGACCTTACCAAGAAACAGCCTTGACAGGCACCGGGGATGGTCAGGGTGGGAGAACCTACAAAGGAATTAACAAGAGACTGGACATGTACAAACTAAGAGCTGCACAGTATGTGTGCGTGTGTGTGCACTGACACATGTGACAATAAAGCCAAGAGGATTGAAAAGAAAGGTGTTTCTTCCTAAAAGTCACCAAATTTGTGTTTCCATTGGATTGAAAAGTCAATTTCTTGTGAGCGCATTACAAATTTAAATTTGGAAATAAATTTTCTTTGTGTGACATTTCTAGCTTTTGCTATTAATATAGCAAGTTCCCAGAAGACAAGAATATAAAAATAGAGAATCTGGGTTTAAGTCTTGGTTTGGCCAATAACTAGGTATCTGACCTTGAGCAGGTTTCAAGGCCTCAGTTTTGCTACCTTCCAGAAGGAGCATAGAGTATGCATACTATATTCACTTCACAAGGTTATGGTGAAGAGCAAATGACATAACCTTCATTCATTCATCAGGAAAATTTATTGAGCTCTCCCTCCTTGTCAGGCACAGTTCAAATTGTTCAGGATATAGTTGAACACAACAATATCCTTGCCCTCACAGAGCTTTCATTCATGTGTATCTGTATGTGTGTGTGTGTGTGTTTATGTGTGTGTGCGTGCACGCGCGTGTGTGTGTAGTTGGGGAGAACAGGGAAAGTAAGCAATACACACACACACAATAAAAAGATACACATGCATACACACACTGCATACCCATACACACAATATCAGCATAGTGATGACTGTTATAGAAATAATGTGAAAAAAATCTATAAATAGTAAAGTGGTCTAAAAGTTAAAAGTATTATTTAATATTATTGCATTAGGACCTTAGATATAAGCTTTCTGTAGTTGGACTCTTTTCTTCTTTCCCTCCATCTTTTTCTTTCCTTTCCCTTCCTTCCTCTTCCTTCCCTCCCTTCCTCCTTCCATCATATTGGTTAAGACTATATTTTGAGAAGTGCATTAGGATACAGTTAAGAAACACACTGGGGTGATGCATATCCATAAGGAAGGAGATGAATTAGAAGCTGATCCTGCCCTCCAGAAGCTTGCAGATGGCACAAATACAGGCCTTTATATAAATGACTATTGTCCTAGGTACATCCTGTTAGGAGTAACAGAGAAAAATGGTCTCAGCCATGACAATGCCTCCACAGAGAGATCATTTTCCACTTGGGAGGGAAAAGGTTGAGGAGTTGCCTCCTGAAGGTGAGTGGAATCAAGAGCCTGGGCTGGGGAGGGCTGTCCCAGGCAGGAAGGAAGGAGTAAGCAAGAGGAGAGGATCCTAACATGGCCTGGTAACACTGTTTGGCTCCCAGTGTACAAAAGGGAAATGAACCTGGGAAGACTGAGCAGGGGATCTGTCAGCTCCCCCACAGTGGAGAATCAGCCGAATTTGTCTTCTCAGCTCCACTTTGTAACAGAAAGTCCTCACTTCTGCTGGGAAACTCAACTTTTGAGCCTCCAAGTTCTGCTCTTAACCAGAGCTAAATAAGACCTGTGTTTAGTAATGAGATTTTCCCTAATTTTGAAGTTTTTGGAACCATAAAGGGTAATAAAGGCACAATGATCCTTTCGACGATAATTTCTAAGTACAATGATAAGTAAAGGCATCTTCCTCTATTGGGTCTGCAGCTCTCCATACTTCCTAAAGACAGGTTTTCCAGAAAACCAAGGTCTTTCTTACAATTTTAAGCAAGTGATTGTTTTTCTCTTTGCTGTTCAAGTCCAAATGCATCACTGTTATTTTCTGCTGCTGATTTGGGAATAAGGTCAGGCAGTAAGAAAATATTCTTCTGTTACTGCAGGCATCTGTAATGTGAAGTTAGAGAAGTTAAGTTATGCTTTTTGGCTTTATTTCAAACACCCTTTTTATTATGAAGGGTGTGAACTGGAAATAAAGATGTCTTCTTTCAATCGGAAGATGGTGAGCATTCTTGCTTGATAGTCCAAATAAATGGATGGGAGCTGCCAACAATATGTGGCTTCAAATCAGCGCATTCTTAAAGCTATAGAGAACTGAGACAAACTGAAATGATTCAATTTAGGAACATTCCTTTAATTGTTAGGATTTAAGAACAAAATCTGAGCAAAAGGTAAGAAAGCATATAGTAATAGTACAAGTTACCAATTTCCCTGAGAGTTGAAAGAGGAAAGAAAAAAATAAATTGATGATAAAGGAGGAGGAGCCTCAGCTCTATGTTTGTAAAATAGTGATAAAAAAAAAAAAAAAAAAAAAGCCAACTTGGGCTGCTGTGGCTCAGTGGATTGAGTGCGGGCCTGTGAACCAAAGGTCGCAGATTTGATTCCCAGTGAGGGCACATGCCTGGGTTGCGGGCTAGGTCCCCAGCTGGGGGCCATGCAAGAGGTAACCATACATTAATGTTTCTCTCCCTCTCTTTCTCCTCTCTTCTCCCCTCTCTCTAAAAAAATAAATAAAATCTTAAAAAAAAAAAACCAGAATAAAACCATTCTCCCCTCTGATGGGTGCTCTTTTAGTAGCAATAAGTATCCAGTGCGTATTGACTCCTATTCACCAACAATTCTAATGATCATTTTGCTGCTTCTTCCTCATAGCAGAAGAGATTAGAACCAATAAACTTTAGAAGGTGGTGGGAAAGACTCTGAGATGCAGTGCAGTGACAGCAGAAGTGGCAGCTGACAGCCTGAGGGGACAGCAGAGGAAAGTTACTGAATTTCAGCCGAGCACAATACTACAAGATCATGATGATGACCTTGAATCATCAAGAGGTTTCAAATGGCTTCTATGGAAGAAAAAAAAAAATGAAATGCATTTTAATAAGGTGTTCTTCCAGAGCCATTAAAACTATTTAATTGTTATTATTATTAATTTTGTCTCTGCTAGAGGAGAAAGCTTAAACTTTGTGCAGAAGTCAGGTGTAAAATATAGTGACTATACAGAGCATCTATCGTCGTCGTCGACAGCCGTCCGTCTCGAGAGACGATGGTGTAGCTTCTTAAGAGTCTATCTGCACCGCCGAGAATGGCTGCGCAGTCCGACTCGGGAGTGACACGGTATCTGTCTCCTCCCGTGTTGAATCGACATCTTGTGACGACACTGGAGTGTCCTCTCCAGTGAAGCTGAAGCTACAGAGCCTGGGCAGGGTGATATGGAGGGTCTGCTGTTGCCCATGCAGCAGACCCCCCCTCTCTTCGCAGCTGAATGGTCCAAGGGAAAGACGGAGTCAATACAGCTTGGCTTCAGGTGCGCCGCAGGAGTTGCCGGTGTTGACTACAACGTCAAACCGCCTTAGGGACTCCGGCTCCGGATTTCTGTCGGGGTTTACTCCCTTAGCCTTTCCCCTGAAGAGGTATGCCGCAAGGCAGTGGAGGTTTTTTGGAGTCAGAGTTTTCCTTCTCTATATAACACATTTATGTGCACAAAATAATTCATCAGTTCCCCATAGAGGGCAAATACACACACACACAATTATAGTATCCAAAGTCTTACCTAACTAAAGCAAGATAATGACAAAGACTAAAATGGTTATTTGCCTAACTAGAGCAGAGACAGCAATGGCAAAAGGAATGCCATGGTCTTAAACATAGGTGAAAGGACACAATCTTAAAGAAAGTGTCTCCTATTATACAAGTTGGGGCAAAAGTAGGTTTATAGCTGTTCACATGGAAAATAATACAATAATTAATAAATAATAAAAAAATAAATTCTTTTGCATACTCACAACTGTAAACTTACTTTTGCCCCACCCTGTATTCTTGACAGTAAAAAAAAAAAAAAAAAAAGTAAACTTTTCCATAGATTTTTAAAATTTACACCCATAGCTGTGCCATTATCTGCATTTTTTCCTAACTACCTTCTAAGGTGAGCTTTCCAATGATTGCCATTTAATACCTGACCAGTCCAAGATGTCTATGCAGTTAGTAGTTGGCCCATAGTCACAAGGTCACTTGGGTGATGAATCCGGCTCCATTGATTTGCAACCCCACATACCTTCTGCCCAGCTTTCCTAACTT
Source organism: Furipterus horrens (assembly GCF_987537825.1). Classification (NCBI taxonomy): domain Eukaryota; kingdom Metazoa; phylum Chordata; class Mammalia; order Chiroptera; family Furipteridae; genus Furipterus; species Furipterus horrens. The sequence goes on along the minus strand of NW_028327171.1, from coordinate 49,015,701 downwards.
CTTTTGTCAGGGGCTTTTCTGTCTAGAGACACTCAAAAGTGCATGTTGTTACTTATTATGGGTTGCCTGTTAAATGTCAGCCACTTCCCATGTTTTCTCATTCAGTCTTCCCAACCAATTTGTAATGAAGAGATTATTAACCCCCAAAGCCCCATTCTTCACATGAGGAAACAGTTCCTGGGAAGGTCAAGTTACCTACCTACATCGGTAGCTTTATAATCTATGCGTACTCATTTAGTCTGGCTTTTTTTTTTTTTTTTTTTTTTTTTGTCTTCTTTTTCTTTCTTCCCACAAATCTCATGATTAACCCAATTTAATGATCTTTTTCCTTCTAAGAGCACATGTAGGCCTTATTCATCTGCATATCCTTCATCATATCTAACATGGTACGTGGGACAATAGTGGTGCACAGAATATGTTAGCTGAATATGTGTACATGAATAATGGGAAGAGTACGTATAAAGTTCAAAATCAAAAAGACTAGGATTTAAATCTCTTCCCTGCCATTTCTCAGCTTTGTGTTCTTAGGCAATTCCTCAGGACCTTCGGGTGTCCCTGCTCACTAGTGAAGCAGAACTATATGATATATTCTTTTTTTTTTTTTTTTTTTTTGATATATTCTGACTGGAAAATATCAAGTACTTTCTTTGTTAAGATCCAACTGATTTCCCATATTCTTTTGGGTGACCTATTCAAAATATTTTAAAAATATGTTCAACAAAATGCTCGAACTATAAAAACAAATCTGAGCTATATATAGCTCAAATGTACCATCCTTCAAGGAAAAAAGAAATGGATTTGTTACACTAATACTTAATCATCTTATCTGCTCATTCTCTCACGCAGGATTGAGGGGCATCTGCTGTAAGACACAGTGCCATCATGGAAACTGAGGCTCCACAAAAGAGAAGTTCTGCTGATATTGGCACGGAAACTAGAAATATGTGATAAGAGTTATGAAGAAGATGTAGGAAGGTAGGAAGTGCTATTTCTGGGAACTTTCCCAATAGCTTTTTAATTGCCAGTTGATTGGATGAGTAAAGAAATGCTAGAGAGCATAGTAGAGGGATTGGCAATTTTCCACAGTAGTAGCATGACTACATGGGGGTCACGTTTGGGCCACTCCAGGGCTACAACTTGTTTTAGAATAGCAGGATTCTCTGTCATTGCCAAATGGTCAAGTCTTTGTCTTCCAGCAAACTACACTAGGGTCACCTAGGTGAAAGAGGCAGCTCTAATATAGATATTTCTAGTATTTAATGGTTCTAAGTTCCTTGTGTGTTCAATTGCCCATTGTATGACAGACATATATTAACTATTTTAATATGGCCAGTTTGGGTCCCTGCTCCACTTCTGTAACATTCTTCAGGCTGAAGACTAACCTTGTAAAATGACTGCTTTATTTGAAGTCTCCTCTGAATGTGATTTTTAACTTAATTTTACTAGTATGCAAATAAGAAAAGCCTGAAAGATGACCTTCCCACCCCATTTCCTAACAGGGGAAGTTCCGATATACCATCTATGGTGTAGCTACAGAAAGACTTATAATATTTTCAGAGAAATTCATCTTTATAGAATTCACTGGATTCAACAAGTATTTACCAATGATTTTGAAGGTTATCCACCATCATTTTAAGGAAGAGTCAAGGGGCATCTCCATTGAGAAGGTACCAGAAACTGAGGGGCAAATTGGCACCCTACACAAAGCCACAGATAAATCAACTTTTAAAGTACTCGTAATAATGTTGAGGAAGATTAACAAGTCACATTCACTCCAGTAACTAGTATGTAGAGAATAAAAGATGAAGAAAATGGTGAGTTCCAAAAACAACCTGAGTGTATCAACTATCTATTGCTGCATAACAATGAAAACTTTGTGGCGTGAAACAACATACATTTATTATCTCACAGCTTCTGTGGGTCCTAATTACAGTCATGGTTTAACTGGTTCCTCTCCCAGAATATCGTAGTGACTGCTACCTATTTTCTCTTCAATGTGTAACCTTTTCTAATGTTTTCCCTTAAAAAATAATATATTTTTATCAAGTGTATTTCAAGTGTTGAATTAGAAATGAGAAGTTTTTCACTTATGGTATTCTTTGTCTTAATAAAAAGAGGGATTTCAATCATCAAAGTTTAAAGCTGGCTTCCAATTTAAGAGGGAGGAACACTGCAGCAGAGACATTAAAGTAAAAGCTAGAAAACCAAATATTAAGAGTTCTGAATACAATTAAATTTTCTGAATACATTCCAGAGTGTTTTCTATAACAAGGTCAACGTTTAGTATTTTTGAGGAGAATAAGCATCCCTCTCTTGTTGCATATTAAAGTAGTTAATATATGTTCATGTAATGTACTGGGCAATTAGAGCACACTAAGAACTTTAAAATCACTAAATGCTATAGTTGAAATAGAACTTGATGATCATTCAGCCCCATTCCTACAATTTCAGGAGGGTACTGGGAGCCTGAGAGGTTGTATGACTTGCCTAAGTCCTGACAATAATTCAGTGGTAGACCCAGAACTAGAATTGTAGTGTAGTAGCTTATAAACTTAGCATATTTTGTCACCATCTCATCTTGATGTATTGTCCTTCATACACAAATATACGTACATGATCCAGGATATACAGACTTGGTGTTATTTGCCTGAGCAATTTCTTTTCCTCTCCTCTTTCCAGCCCTACCATTCTCCTTTCCTTCCTCCTTCCTTACTGTGTTTTTCTATCTACTTTTTGAACAGCTAAAGAAGTACATTAATAAATATGAAAATTCAGAATACCTGTTCATGTTTTATCATTCTTCGGGACTTGTTAAAACCACCCCACTCCTTCTGTCAGGCCTTCTCAATGCATCTCAGCCCTCTCTGACTTGACACACTGCCTCACTTCTATTGATAAATCTAACCAGAACCATAAGTCTGAACAGTTTAGTTATTTAATTGTTTCAATCCTTCCATCTTTTTATCTTCCATCTGGTAGAACTAGCCTCTGCTTTCATGTTATACAAATAACTAAGCCTAACATTCAGTATGAAGCGATTGCTTAAAATTATTTCTAGATTACTCCTATGACCTGAAAATTATAATTATTCTAAATAACCCAGGATCACTTCTTGGCCTTTTGGCTAACACCAAGTGTACATAACTCAGGATCAGAATGGCACCAAAAGGTCATTTTGCCAATGACTTACACAATTCTAATATTTCATTCACACATCTTTAGTTGCTAAGGCAGTATGCATGCTCTGGGACTGTAAACTTTGAAGTAATAAATATGTTATAACCTCTGAAGTTTCCACCTCCTGCTCTGCGAGATGGAAAAAGCACAGACTTTGAAGTCAGACATGCCTAGGTTCAAAGCTCAGCTTTGTCACCTATCCTCAGGCAAGGTATTTCATATCTCTGGGCTTCAGACCCCATATTGCAAAGTGGAATTGTAATCCGCACTTAGCAGAGCTATCATGAAAATTAAATGAGAAATTGTATAAAAAGAAGGCTAGCCCAATGTCTGTTGCAAACTAGGCACTCATTATATATTATATATTAGTTTTCCTTCCTTCTTTTTTTTGATTGATTTATTGTTTTTCTATTAGTTGTCCCACCTTTTCCCCCATCACTCCCCCCTCACCCTGCCCACTCCTTCTCTCACAGTTGATCCCCAGCCCGTTGTCCATGTCCATGGGTCATTAATACTAGTTCCTTAGTTTTCCTTCCTTACTGTCACTATGTGCACGGGATTAATTTAACTGAGCTTGGGCACCACAGTGCCAACAAAACCAAGTGAGGTTTGTATGTGACACATTTCCCTATCTAAATTATGCTATGGTATGCTAAAAGATTTATTAAATGGATTACTGTATACTCAAGGTGGGCTGGAGAACAGGGAGGAAAGTCAAGCCATTTCTGCTATGAATAAAAAGTGAGAAGAGAGAAGGGTAAAAAATCAAGCATAAAGTAGTGAAAAATTACTTTACGTGTTCACAGAAAAGAAGTTGAGAAATAAGGAGTTTAAGGATAGTACGAAGAAAGAGTATTATGAACTTCAAAGTTGGGAACGCCTTTGTCCAAAATTGAGAGTTTAAAAGTTTCTAACTACATTTTTGGAAAACTGTTATAAACTTAGTATCCCGGAATATACTAAGTGAACACTTATCCAATATAACGGGTTCAGAATGGGGCAATTAAAGAAGTAGGAGGGATTTTAGGTAAATTCTGTCAATGAGGAGTCAACATACTCCAAAAGGCTGCTGTGTTTGTTATGAAAGGCCCGCAGCTACAATGGATTGGGAACGTTCTTCCCTACAATATACAGGAATAAGATGCAAATGACCAAGGGGGCATAGTTTACCAGTCATGTCCTGGGAAAATACAACTTACTCAATCTTCTTTGAAGTCAAGACAAAGAAAACAATGATTACCAAAAACAAAAGCAAAAAAGTCCTTAGTTCTCCTCAAGAGAGTGGGTGTTGGTCCAGCCATATTTCAATCTGCCTCTTTCCAGTCACTCAATCAATAAAACTCGCCCTCTGGTTACAGCACGACATGCTAAGTTTTCACTTCCTGTCCTCAGTACGGAGAAGGAGCAACTTGGTCCTTTTGCTCTTTGTCAGGAGGGGTGAAGTGGTTAAGAAGGTGCACAGAATCCAGAACCATAGCTTCAGGAAGAGAAAGAATGGTCAAGATCAGCACAGTCAAGTAATTCTGCCAAATGGCTCATCCGTGATATTTGAAAAAACAAAGAAAAACAGAAAGCATGAGTTTACTTATCATTGAAATTGGGAAATCTCATAGAGAAAGTACTACGTCTATTAATTATAGAGGCTGTATATTGGCAAACCGTTTTATAAATAATTAATAATTTATACTGATGTTGATGTGGGTGACACATCTTTATGTTTCTTTGACTCTATTGTACAGTTGTTTTTTGTTTGCTTACTTTTTTACATGTAGGGATCTTAGTCATTCAAGATACAATGTAAGCTGACCAAGCTCAGAGGAGACCTTAGAGTAAAAATAAGAAAAGATAGCATCCTTTATTCTGAATTTGCCCAACTCAAATTGAACTTCTCCTGCCTTGAAATAAGCTTTGTCTCATTTGAATCCTCCACAGGTTCTTGTATTTGTACCTTCCTAAGTGAACTCATCCCCTGTAAAAACATTTTTATTTTATTCTATTTCCTCTACTTAAACAGATAGACTGTTTGCATCCATATTAGTCCCACATGGAACTTTCTTTCTTTTCTTCTTTCTTTCTTCTCCTTCTTCTTCTTCTTCATCTTGTTTTTTTTTTTTTTTTTTTTTTTTTTCCAATGGAAGAAGAAAAGCAATTGTCATTTTACTAAACAGAACTTAAGACAGCTTGGGATTCTCAATGAATGAATGTCGAGTGAAGCAAAGCAAAGAAAAAAAGAAAAAAATTAAAAATTAGATTTATCCTTGGATATGCAAGTTACAAGTTAAATTTTATGTAACAAAATGCACAGTGAACAACTGTATCAACTCATTTCCTTCACTTGCTCTTCTTCCAAGGTCCAGAGATTGAGAAGTGAAATCATGCTATTTGTTTAACAGCAATTCTAAGAGCACGCCTAAAAAGTTGTCAAAGCAGTAGAGAGAAGTGAATAAACTTTTTTTGAGGAAAGAACAAAAGATTCAAGAGCAGTGTAGATGCAAACGTTCCAAGGGGTAGGGTTGGGGGCAGGTAGGTGAGTAGGTGGGAGGACAGGGGAAGCACCTGCTTGAAATTCTCCCTGTTAGGGAGCAAACTGGCTACACTAAATAGAAAGAAAATGGTGCACATAAAATCCGTTCGTCCCAGACAGCACAGACACTAAATGTGAGCAAGCAGCAAAGACAAGTGGTTTTTATACTTTTCACACTGCCTGTCTCCATACAATAAAAACAACAACAAATGAAAAGATTTGCATATGGTGAAACAAAACAAGAGTCTAGAAGAAAATGTAACCAAACTTAACAGCGTAAGCCCTGAGGATTGAATGGAGATATGGATGCCCTTCCATTTTTTCCCTCATATGCTTTTGCATTGGGTTTATTAAAAAAAAAAAAAAAAAAAAACAAAAAACTTTTATAACAATTAAAGAATAAAAGACAAATAGCCCACTCTCCACAGCATTTGGAAAATGGACTGTCTTTTATTAGTAGCATGAAAGAGTAATAAACCTGAGTTCTGCCTTCCAGGAATGCAAATAGCTTCCTCATTTCTACTCCTTCTAGTTCTTACTTACATTCTTGTACAGTCAGTTCAGACTCATTCAGTCCCCTGATACCTAAAGTGCAAGCAGGAAAGCAATCTAAATGCAAAAATGAAGATTAATGGAGGATTTCTAAGCACTTCTGTTTAAACAATGTTTCTCACAGAACATATTCTTGCTTTTTCGTGGCAAGGGACCGCTGATGGTTACATTTTTTTTTTCATAATTAGATATCCCACAAATGCAGTAAATGGCAGAAAAGAGCACAATGTTCAGAGCTGTAATTTATCATTAAATAATTAGTCAATATTGCATTCAAACTCTACCTCTAATATTACAGCTATTCTGGACCTCAAGAGCTCTGTACTTCCATCGAATGTTGGGGATGATCATAGCAATTTGTCTAAAGTAGACTTATTGGTTTGGTCAACCCCCCTACACCAGTTACATTTAAACATGAAAATAAGGAACAGCAAATAATTGTTTGTTTTTTCACAAATAATATATGCAACTGCTTCTTGATTGCTTTTCAGTAGGTATCTCCTTTATTTACTCCCCACATAAGCATATATACACATATGTGTGCACACATGTGCTAAGTAAAAGGGTTATTAAATTATCTTCAGAAGAAAAATCATATTTGGCATAGGGCAAATCATTAAGCAACTCTTGAAAAAAAAAGGTGACATATGGGTATTGGGATTAATTCACTCATTCATGAAATATTTATTGCACCTTCACATGGATGGAAGTGCAGGAAGAAGTGTCCAAATTCAGGGACAAGACTAGTATATAAGCTTCAACACAGGGTATGTGTATGCCATGGCTATCTTTTAGTTTCTGGGTTTCCCCAAAACTCAATTATTACTGATAACACTAGATGTAAAATAGTAACTAGTCTTAAACATCTCTAAAAGTACTACAGGATCTCAGAATAAGAAGGCACTCTGCCAGTTGCACATAGAAAATGTGACATCTTTCATTCTTCACTTTTTGAAACATAGCCACTATCTAAGCACTTCAGCTGATACCACCTTAGTCAGAGACACCATCAGCTCTTGCTCAGTCTATTGTAATAGGCTCTTGTTCTCCTGCTTCTGGCCTGTACCTCTACAGTCCATTCTCCACAGTACAGACAGAGTTGCCCGTTAACACTAATCTGAAAAAATATATATACATCCCTATGTTCATTGCAGCATTATTTACAATAGCCAAGATATGGAAGCAACCTAGGTGTTCATCGATAGACAAGCGGATAAAGATGATACGATATATACAGGGTAGAGAAAAAGTAGGCTTACATTGTCCCTATGAAAAATAATAGAATAATAAATAAATAATAATAAAAGGATAAACTCTGTGTTTTTCATACAAATGTAAACTTCTTTTGCCCCACCCTGATACACACACACACACACCCGCACACACACACACAAGGCAATATTACTGAGCAATAATAAATAATGAAAACTTGCCATTTACCACATGGGTGGACCTAGAGGATATTATGCTAAGTTAAATAAGCCAGAATGAGAAAGACAAATACCATATGGTTTCAGTTATATGTGGAAACTAAAAACAAAGCAAAAGAAACAAATAAGACAAAACAAAAACAGATTCATAAATACAGAGTTCAAAATTGATGATTGCCAGAATGGTGGGAGTAGGAGATGTGTAAAAATGATGAAGGGGGATATAATCAATAATGTTGTGATAAGTTTGCATGTGACAGTTGATTACTAGGCTTAGTGAGATAATAACATTGTAAGGTATATAAATGTTGAGTCACTCTATTGTACACTTGAAACTAATATAATATTGTATACCAACTGTACTTAAATAGAAACTAGTAAAAATAAAATAGGTTTGCTATTAATAAAATCAGTTGGCTTATGTCATGTCTCAGCTTAAAACTTTCCTATATCTTCTTAACTCATTTGGCATTAAATCCAAATTCCCAGCATGGCTCATAAGATCCTACAGCTTCCAGTTCTTGGCTGCCTCCCTGATTTCATTGTCTGTCACTCTCCTCCATCACCCTACGCCAGGCACCTGGGCTTTCTGTGCCTGCATATTTCAAATCTGTTCGTACCTCTGAGCATTGCACTTCTGTTCCCTTTGCCTGGCATGCTCTTCCCACATACTTTACACATCCTACAGTTCATTCAAGTCTTGATATAAATGGCACCTAATCAAAAACAGCCTTTCCACAATCTAACCCACTATATTCCTACTCCATCTTTTTATTCTTTATTTTCCTTTTTAGAATTTATAATCATTGAACCCAGTGTGCATATTATTACTTTTTAAATTTTCTTCTCTACCCTTTATATTTTACATCCATGAAAGCAGGGACTTTATTCTGCTCTCTGTTGGGGTGAATAACTTGGCACCTAGGGTGATGCCTACCACATGGATGGAGCTGGGTAGTTAGAAGATGTAATGATATAGAAATTTAGGTTTTTAAAGGATGGAAGGATCTAGAAATGTAAGTTGGAGATGTAAGCAGCATCCAAGTCATTCAACCAACAAACATAAATCGAGTCCCAATGATCTGAGGCCATTCAGTCATTCAAACTGTATATTAAGTGCCAACAGTGTGTGAGGTACTGTGGTTCTCTATGCATAAAAAGTCCAAAATGGGAAATAACAAGAAGCTGGGAGCTGTCAAGACACCTCTGAAGGAAACTGGAATCTAATTAAGCACTAAGTTTTATAATGTCAGTTATCAGTTAAAGGAGGAGGCTAATAGCACCTAATTTATTAATTAACAGTGACATCAATCTAACAACCTCACTGTTCTATATCCTTATGACACCAGGGCTGCATGGTGCCTCACTAACCCTCTTGACCAATCTTCATTTCAGTTGGCACGAAACTTACATTTTCAGAACACACCGCTTTACTTCCACTGCCTAATCAGGCAGTTCCAATGGAGAAGCTGTGAGATTCACCCAGGTTTTACCTTCACCCAGTTATGAAGAATAATCTAGGTCAGGTTCTTAGATTCATGAATTGGTGGGTGAAGGGGGCCATGAGGCAAACTAGTAACAAAACCATCTCCTTTGATCATTTCAAGGTGTAATTCTTCCTCTTGTTGTGAGGGAATAAAAGGGGGGAAGCAATTATCAATCTTGTGATTTTTGTACAGAAAAAGCTGTTTTTCTTTTCAATTTCAATAAAGTAAATGTTGAAATGTGGAAAAGTGAAGGAAATGCTGTCAGCTCTGCCAACACATCTGGATGTCAACTTCTATAGTTTTTAACTTTATGCAAAGTAAGTCATGTGAAACTTTTAGGAATAAGGGATGTTACGCCAAAATAATTTATTCCTCATATACTTACTAAGTGAAAGAGGAAGTGCTAGTTCTTAAGGGATAGTAACTACAAACACAAACTATTTCTCTTTTCAAGCTTTGGATACCTACTGTTAGTTAAATAACTATAATTCAAAGCAGACTTTAATCGATGCTGTAAAAGAGGCAGAGCAATTTTAGGTTGGGTGGTACTTGATCTGAGACTTAAACATCAGAAGTATTTTGAAAGGCAGAGAGAGAAATCCAGGAAGCACTAAGTTGCATAAACAAGTATTTGGAGAAGAGATATTTTGTATGAAATATGTGGGGGGAATTGAAATTGGTCTATTAGGTTAGAAATCTGTAACTGCTAAGAAGTAGCAATGGGAGCTAAGTCCAAAAAGACAACAAAAGACAATTATGGTGATGAGGATGGCATTAGTCATGGAACTGACTAAAATAAAAAGCCTGAGGCTTTGAGAAGTGACAGGTCATAATCTCTTGTTTTCATTTGTCTCTCCACTCCTACACCTTTCTAACTATCCAGTTTGGAGGCAAAGGAGGCTGCAACCAAAAATAAGTCTAATCTTCAAGTATGTTTGTGGTCAAAGCTTCTGCACTGACCACATGTGTTAAATCCAATAGCACAATTATAAAGGAGAAGAGGAAGTGATGCACGTGCCAACATGGATGTGAGTTTAGTTTAACAGGAGATCCCTGTCTCATAAAATACTCTCATCTGGAAATGATTCAAACTCCACCGCTGGCCTGAAGTGGCCTTGGGTAACAGTGGACACCAATACAAAAAAAAACTAAAAGTGGAAAGACTACTAGCTTGAATGACAAGAAATCTGGGTTCTCATCCTGGGTATTTTCTATTAAATAATGGTAAACATCTATGTGACCATTGGTAAATCCCTTCCTTACTCAGACTCTTGTTTTCCTCATCTGCACACAGAGAGCTTTGGCTAGAAGATTTAGGGCATGTCTTTCAACTTCAATAATCTGAGGTCACATTCTGCCTACTCTGAGAAGATAAGACTCAGGTTGGACCCAGGATATGAAATAGCTTCTTCTGTATCATGAGCCCATTGTTTCTGCCCAGTATCAAAAGGCTCCCTACTGCCCTTCTTAGTTTTTCTAAAATTATACCTTCACATACTCCTTCTCTACTAGTTTATATTCCCCTTAAATATTGTACTGGATTCATGTTTGCATTTGAGAGCCTCTAGTGCAGGGTCTTACAAATAACGATCATTCATTAAATGTATGTGGAGAAAAGGGATGAATGAAACATCAGCGTTTTTGAGTAATGTAGCCAGTTATATTCATCCAAAACAATTTCCAGAAAAACCTTAGAAGAAGTGGTAACATTAACATCAAGGAACATCACATATTGCTACTCCTATCATTTTTCACTTTTGAATATGTATTAGAAACTTGTCACAAAAAGAAAAAGTAACTGTCCCATGGAAAAACAGCAAGTCACTCAGTGATCTTGAACTTCTGTGCCGGGCTGAGATTCCAGGCTAAAGTCTTGATCCACAGAGTCACACAGCAGAGAGACAACCATGAGCCCTGGGGATCTAACTTCCAGCCTCACCTCTTAGTGCTCAGGGCCTAGTAAGGAGACTGCTTACATTGTGGCTGTTTCTGCGCCGCAGTTATTCGGGGATTGAGAGTCATTCAGCACTAAAAATTACTTGCTTGTAAGTAATTGTATATACTGTACTTTCTAAGTCATCTAACAACTCTTTAATATCTGAAAAGTTACACAGTTCACAGAGAAACCGTACCGCTGAGGGCAGCATGGAACTTGGCTACCGTGTTTGCTACAAAAACCTCCCAACACCCGCTCTGCATACCCCGTGGTAGGTGCAAACTAAATGACTGCACATTGTACATTGTTCATGTCACAGGCATACAATTATAAGAGTTTCCATCTTCAGAGCAAAAAAAAAAAAAAAAAAAAAAAGAGGAAATAGAAAAAAAAACTAATTTAACACATCATCTTTGAGAATAAATGGGGTTACAAATCTACATTTGGAAGAACAGAATCTAGTCCATATGTACAAGATACCATTTTTTTTTTCAAACTCAAACTCCGGATTCCAAAATGCATACTCTTTCTCTATACTGAGGCAACAGCTTGTCAGAGAAACATGGCATGCAGCAGCAGGACTAGCACAGCAGATGGGTAGTATTTTTATACTGGCTTTTAAGTGATAATGTGAGTTTACATGGGGTCATCCTAAATATTGTTTAAGTGCACGGAATGACTCGAATCACTCTCTAACCTTGAGTAGGCTGTTTTGCTTTCAGATCTTGTCTAAATTTGCTGCCTTCAAGGCTTCATCGAGACAAGTCTATTCTTTGAAATAGGAACTGCACAAATTTCTCAGGAACTCTTCTCAGATTTTTCTGTATGTTTTAAATTGACATTAAAAGAAAACAGCCAGGAAAACTTCTCTGGTTGACACAGTGGACTAAACTCAGTCTCTGTCAATAGGACACAAATGATATGTGTTTCAGGAGGGGGAAAATACACTAGATAGTGGTTGGAAGCACTAAATTTTAATTTCAGCACCCCTGCTAATTGCCCCATAGCACCCCTGAGCCTTGATTTCCATATCTGAAAGATGTGTTTGCCAGTAACTACTTTACAGTGTTGTAAGGGTAGGAAGTGTCAAATAAAGCATCTACCAAGACTCTCAAGGTTCACGCCCTTCCCTTGAGGTCAGAGCCTAGTTCACTTCAGATGAAATGGATGGGACATTCTTGCTGACCTTCAATTTCAAGTTCGAAAGATTTTACGGATTTTAAAACAATCATATGTAACCAAAACACAATTTTCACTTTAGTTCATTCACAAATAATGCACATCAAGGTTAAGACAAATCTTAAGAACACCCTGAGATAACTCTTATTACTGCTTTTTCTGTGCAGGCGTACCTGAGGGGTATCACATGCAACGACTAGAAACAGTGGCTTCCTTTAAAGCAAGACTCAGTTGGGATGGGTAGATTGGAAAAGAGGAGAGTGGAAGTTTTAGCAAGTTATTAGGTACTATTTTCTTTGAAAAACTAGGTATCCAGTATAATACAGTCAGAATATAAGCACCAGGAGGCAGGTATTTTTTCATTGTTTTTACATTACAGTTGTCCTATTTTTCCTTCATTGCTCTCCCCTGCCCTGCCCTCATCCTCCGTCTAGGAGGCAGGTATTTTTGATTATTGTGTCCAATACTGTATCTCCGGCACCCAGAAAAGTGACTGGTACATAGTAGGCACTCAAAATATTTACTGAATGACTGTTGAATAAATGATAGGCTCTTTCAAACACATCCCATTTGCTCTTCCCCTAAAACATTATTGTTCTAAAGAGGTCTGTGATGTAGAGCCTTCCCTTATCCACTCCCTCCTCCACCAAACAAAAACAACAATTATAGCAAAACACTGTGTTCATAATTAAGTATCTTACCTAAGTTTACATATCTAGAGAGTGCCTGAAGCAGATGTCACCCTGACCTATAGCTCCCTATTCTTTCTACTAAGCCTTCATGAACATGAGAAGCTGAAAGGCATAGATTGACTGATTTGACCATGAACAAGGCTGTGAATCCTCTGACTTTTCAAGTTCCACACCTGTAAGAGTTGATGATGGACTACTTCAGAGATTCACTGGATCAAAAGAGGTCAAGTCACACATGAGTAAATGGTGACATAAGAATGTGTGATTTTGCTTTGTACATTTTAACACACTGCAGGAACACTGGTAGTTACTAACATTATGATGCTTAGTTTATAAGTTTCGAGTCAGGGTACTTATTCACCTACTTATGAATATATTGACCCTTGCTTGATAAATAATGTCTGGCAAAGCAGGTATTTTGAAACTGAATGACTGTAGAAATGAATAAGAATGACTGAATCTTAGAGGGATAAATATAAATGGCAGCATTTCTGATAAATCGTTAATTGTAGAATTATAAGATGAGTCAGATCCTGCCAAACAAGGCAGAGGCTAAGTTAAAATTAATGCATTAAATACAAAATTCATAATTTCCCATTTACTTCTTCAACAAAACTGATTCACATTATAAGGTAAAGACAAATTGATCTCAAAACATGCATTTTAAAAATTGTATTTAGAAACAAAATAATATGTTAGCTATCTTTAGAGAGGAAATTGTGATTTTCTAATAGGACAGTAACTATTCAAACATGAATTGTAGAAACTATGATGGAATGTAAAGTGATTTGCCAGACGTTTCTTTCATTTGTCATAAAATCCTACACTTGAGATTATCTGGAAATTTTACTTTTTCAAGAAATTAACAATATTCAGCACAGATAAAGGGCTGTGTATTATTTGCAACAATTCAACACATTCAGATCCATTTAAATTAGATTTATATAGGTCACACAAGGCACAGAACAGCAAAATTTGATGTAGAGAGGGGCGGAGGGAAAGATAAAATCAGCACAAGACCCTCAGGCAAACCTGAATCAGTCTTATAAGTGGACCACCAATCTAGACAGTGGTTCTCAAAGGATGTGGGAGTTAGAGGGTACACTCTTCCAGGGAGCTTACTGCCCTGGAGGTATTTTTGGTCTTCAGTCACAGTGGGTGTGTGTGTGGCGAGGTGCTACTTGTATTTAGTGGGCAGAGACCAGGGATGCCACGCTCTGGACATTGCCAAAAACTGAAGATTCTCTTGCCTTAACTGTGAAGAGAACCAGTTTAAAAGCACCAGCCTCTTCTCTAATTTACATGCACCCTCACCTGGTTTTCCATAACTTTGATCCCTGGTAGTCGTTCTATGGCTATTGTAATTGTTAATTTTGTGTCAACTTACTTGACCGGGCTAAGGAATGTCCAGAGAGCTGGTAAAACATTATCCTGGGGTGTGTCTGTGAGAGTGCTAGACAGACTAGCATTTCAATGCGTAGGCTCTGTGAAGATTGGCCCTCACCGACGTGGGTGGGCATGACCCAACCCACTGAGGGCTTGACTAGGACAAAAATGGAGAGGAAAGGTGATTATGCCCTCAGCTTAAGCTGCGATGTCCACGTCCTCCTGTCTTTGGGCATCAGTGCTCCTGGTCCTCAAGCCTCTCAGCTCTGGATTATACTATGAGCTGCTTCTCCAGCTGGCATACAGCAGACTGGAGGACCTCTCAAAATCTCTCAGTCTCCATAATAGCTTAAATTAATTCCTATTAGCTAGCTAACTACTGACAGTTTCAAAATTATTTAAACATTTTCATTATTTTAGATAATGAGAAGGCTGAGCCAATGGGCCAATTAATCTCTCCCTTTCATATGCAGGAATTCTCTCAAATGATAAGGGTAGGTAAAATTTTACAAATGTTTTGATCAGGCCATTGAGTAAAAGAAAGTGTTAGAATATACAAAACTTGAACTTTCCAGTTGTTTTAATAAAAGCAGAAGTCTTTCAATAGTCAAAGAAACAGGTCGACTTGAAATGCCTTGTGTAATTTTGTTTGTTCATTCATTCAAACAAGGTTATGAGTTGCCTCCTAGGTTTTAGGCACATGGCAGCACACCAAAATGAGTCAGTAAAAACTCAGTTTCACAGAGCTTTATGTCGAAGAAGGCTGTGAAGAATTCAATTTCAATATAAAGCAGAAAATTAAAACTTCCATTAAAGGTGAATGATTAAAGGCAATAGGAAATTCAGAGGATGGACATTGACTTTCAGCTCAAGGATATGAAAAGGCTCCCAGGCAAGACGCCACCTAAAAACAAATTGTTTCTGCTCTCCCCTCCCTGCCACTCTGAGTAGAGCATGTGGCAACAGGTGGCTTGTAATGGATTTAGTGTCATAACAGGTAATATTAAACGGTAAAAATTCTACAGCCAATTCATTACAATACCTTACAAAATCATTTGCCCCAAATGTAGTCCTCAAATACATCATCATGAAGGTACAAATGACAATTTTTTTGTTTTTTTTCTCACTTAGGAAAGTTTCTCTTATCACATCAGAAAACAGTGTCATAACCTTGTGCTCTGAATATATGTATAACATCTATCATGTGAACACATACCACACATAATAGCGCCCTACTCTCCACAGTTTTAAGCAGCAATGTGCTTGATACTTAACATGACGAAATGGGGTGAAGAAAGGAATAAACTTGTTTGAAAGGGTTTATTTTTAATTTATTGGGTGCAAAGAGTTTTAGAAAGCAAAATAATATAGCCTCCCGTGGAAACATTTCATTTATCTAACAGCTTGAAATCTTTACTGAGGATTATCTTGTATATGAAGCTCCCTGATGCCTTTTTGAATTTGTATATTGCATTTAAAGGAAATATAAGCCTAACTGTTGGGGACACCAGGGCCCCTTAATCATCCAGAGCCGAGATGCATGCACACGGCACAAGAGCAGGACATCTGTGCACATACAAATTACTGCACAGCTTCACGTTTAGACAAAGATGCCTTCCAGTGATTTTTACCCTGCTCCCGTATTCCTCTCCAAAACACACAGTCTGTTGTGGTTTTTTTCTCCACTCTTGCTTCTCCTTTCCTTTTGATTTTTCTGGGGATTTAAACTGTTTTCTGTTCTGTCTGATGACACCTTGTCATTTAGATGCATTCTGTTCAGGCCAGAAGTTCATTAAATTCAGATAACACATTATTCTTGCAAGGTGACTGATGTTTATTAATGTAACATGTGAAATGGCTAATTCAGCAGGGAATTTGAGTCTTTCTTTGCATCACTCACACACCTAGAATAATGCAGTGTGTCTGGAATTCATCAGGGGACTGTAATATTTTTACATATTTAAAGAATACTTAAAAGTCACATGCCTTTGAGAAATTCAGGAATGTGTGCACTGGGCAAAAATAAATCAGATATAGGCAACATGCTGATTCACACATCCCTAAATAGCTTTGATTTTTGTGCCTGCATTGTGGGGGATGGAGAAGAAAATGGTTAGAGCGGAGGCAATATTCTTACTGCTCCTGCTCTTTATGTGAGTAAGCCTTGGGTTTTTAATGGCTTTATTAACAGTCACATCAATATTAATCTTTAAATTTAAATAATAAGTGCAATTTCCAAATTTTTCCCTTCCTATTTGTTATCTTGTTAAGCTGGGGTTTTCCACTATGTTTTTCTGAAGAATTAAAGAAAAAAGAAAACCATGAATAAAACAAATTGATCCGACAGCCTTCGTCACTTACATAGTGTCGTCAGCAAGAAGGTCTTTCAAGTACATGTGATAAAAGAACTGAAACTCATAGAAATGCATCTAGTACTACCGCCTATAGGGTTCCCACAAATCTTTCTATCTTTTATGCCCGTTGAGCCCACTGAGATAAAGACGGTGACAAGAAGCCTAATAGTGTCATAACACTTCAGAATAAATAAGGCTGGCCAGCTCAACTCAAGAAACACTGTTTAAATGCCTCCTATCGGCTGGGCACTCTTAGCTACTATGAGATAATTCCCTTCCTCTTAGGGAGTTCATACTTTAGGAAGAAATAAACAAGTAGAACCATGTCTGCAAAAATGACAGAAATTATCTGAATGTTGTGATTGTTTCAGATAAGTAGAGGATTAAGCCAATGGTTGTTCCTTCTTTCTTTGTTTTCCTTTTCCTTCCCCGCAACCTGCATCACTAAGAGTAGGTGTTGAAATGTCAGCAAGTGTATACTGTACAAGCACATTGCAACAATAGCCAAGAGTTTTACTTAAGAGTTAATAACATTTATTAAGGATCAAAGTAGTCTTTTACCTCTAAAGTCTGTCTATTGAAAGAAAAAAAAAAAAAAATGAATGTAGCATTCCCTAAGAGGAGCCAGTTGCTATCAAATTAATCTTTTAAACCTATTGCAAGATATGCTATAGATGAAAGAGTATAGTGGAACAAATATGATTGGTCAAAAACATATCTTTGTCAAGAGAAGGAGAAAACAAGATACAGATGGAAATAAAATATTTGCAAAAGACACATCTGATAAAGGACCATTATACAAAATATTAAAAACAAACAAACAAACAAAAAAAAAAAAACCTCACAAAACTCAACAATTCTAAAAGGAACAACTTGGTTAAACAATGGGAAAAGACCTGAACACATAGACACCTACCTCACCAATGAAGACATACAGATGCCAAATAGGCATATGAAAAGATGATAAATACATAATGTTACTAGGAAAATACAAATTAAAATAACAAGGAGATACACTATCAGAATGACCAAAATCCAAAACACTGACAACACCAAAATCTAGCAAGGATGTGGAGCAATGGGAGCTCTCACTCACTGTTGCGAAATGCAAAATGGAACAGCCACTGCGGAAAACAGTTTGGCAGTTTCTGACAAAAATAAACATACTCCTGCCATAAGACCCAATAGCCACACTCCTTGGAATTTACCCAAATGAGTTGAAAACATGTCTACACAAAAACCTGTGCATGGAGTTTGTAGCAGATTTATTCATAATTGCCAAAACTTAAGCAACCAAGATGTCCTTCAGTAGGTGATGGATAAACTGAGATACATACAGATATTAAAATGTTATTCAACACCAGAAAGAAATGAGCTATCAAACCATGAAAAAACATGTAAGGAATATAAATGCATGTCACTAAGTGAAAGAAGCCAGTCAGGACTGGATGAAATACTGTACAAATCCAACTACATGACATTGTGGAAAAGACAAAACTATAAACATTAAAAAGACAAGTGCTTGCCAGAGATTTGGGGAGGGGGGAAGAAGGGATAAATAGGCAAAATGCAGAGGGTACTTAGTGAAGACTTTCATCAGTGAAACGATTCTGCATAATAGAATAATAGTGGATACATGTCATTCATATACATACATCCAAAAACTGTAGAATGTGTAACACCAAGTATGAACCTCACATGGATTTGGGGGATTATG
Source organism: Furipterus horrens (assembly GCF_987537825.1). Classification (NCBI taxonomy): domain Eukaryota; kingdom Metazoa; phylum Chordata; class Mammalia; order Chiroptera; family Furipteridae; genus Furipterus; species Furipterus horrens. The sequence continues at coordinate 48,997,267 of NW_028327171.1, read as the reverse complement.
ATGTGTGAATGCAGGTTCATTGCTTGTGACAAATACACCACTCCGGTGCAGGGACATTGACAGTGAGGAAAGCTGTGTGTGTGTGGAAGCAGGGGGTATGTGGGGACTCTGAAAACTTCATACTCAAAGCATTGTGAACCTAAAACTACGCAGAAAAGTAAAGTCTTTTAAAACACACACACACACACACACACACACACACACACACCTTTGGAAACCCATTTCATGCTGGGAAGAGGAAGAATTCCTATAATGCTTAGTATTGGAGTCTGGTATAATTGAGAGAAAGAGGGATTTCAGACAGAAAGAATGAATTTGACTCATAGTTCAAATCTTTACTAGCTGTGTAACAACTCCTCTGTCTACACATCTGTAAAATGGGAACAAATACCTGCCCATAAGGAGTTTTGTGAGCATGAGAACAAGATGATGGACACAAAATTGCTCCACACATCTGTAAAATGGGAACAAATACCTGCCCATAAGGAGTTTTGTGAGCATGAGAACAAGATGATGGACACAAAATTGCTCCACACACTTTAAAGAATGTACACATTATTGACTGGTTTTGCTTTTGGGTGGGCGAAGTAACTTCCTTAAAGAATTGGCTATTAAGAACTTAGGAAGAAAGAAACAAGTAGAGCCATGCAACTAGAAAACAAATATCATGCTGTTGTGTTCATTGTGGGGACATACAATTAGAGTAGTGGTGACAACCTTGTTAATGTTAGTCTTAGGAGAATGTTCACACATTCTGAGGACAAGGTGTATACACAAAAGCAAAAAAAAAACAAACACAAGCTGTGCCATTCCAAACTTCCATCTATTCTCATATCTTTATGTCTTAAGTGGCCTAAGCAATGTAGTCCAGAATAAACTCATTTCTGTTATATGTAAAGTGAAAACACTTCCCTAGAAAATGAAGAATGAGGGGGAATAGATTAAGGACAATAAGGATTTTTGGATTGAAAATTTTCAATATATAGCAAAATCTTTTCCAGCTCTCAAATTTTGTGTTGTGTGAGCATGTGTATGTGTGTGTGTGTGTGTGTGTGTGTAGAATACAAACCATAAGGAGAAGCAATACTATACAATTAAAACTGAATAAACTAATCAAATATTTATTTCTGCAATGGATTCCATGCAAGAACCTGATGGTAAAAACCATTGCCAAGCTGTGAGAGGGAGCAAGGGTCTGGAGCAATTCTCATGAAGGAAGGAGCAAGACTGGCTGTACTTCTAGGCTTTAGTGGGGTCTAAGCTGAAGCTCCCAATTACTTGCCGATCTACCAGACTCTTACTGAGTGTAATCAAACTTTGCAAAAGTGTAAAAAAAACATTTGTTGAATAAATGAATAAACAACAACTACAGTAAAATATATTAAAGGCCACTCCAGTATTGTTCTTCCTTAATAACTTATGAGTTACAAAGATAACCAAATATACTAACTTAGTTGATTGATACACAAAAATGATTTCAGGGTAAGAATTCTTAATCCTATTTTACAGATGTGAAACTGAGGCATTGAGAGAAGATGCAACGTATGAAAACTCCCTTTGTTATAAAGCAGCTGAGTCCAGATCTCTGGACTTTGATATAACATTTTGTCCATAGTCTCATATCATAGTCACCCCCTTACAAAAATAAATTAGTCAGAGAAATAAATAAAAAAAATAATAATTAATCAAATGCTGAAGGAAAATTTTCCCTGATAACTAGTAGTTATTTTATACCAAAAAAAAAAAAAAAAAAAAAAAAATCATCAAGGTACACTATTATGCTTATTAAGCGTTTAAACTATATTTGTTAACAAAGTTGAGATGTGGATAGGCTGTTGTTAGTTTTGTGGTCACTAAAAGCACCTTGTATTTCCTGAAAGAACAAAAATGTCCAAGTCATTCTATCGGTATGTCTATAAATCCACTTTTGCAACATTCAAGCCTAAGTGTTGTGTGGAAGTGGGGTTCTAAAGAATCTTCAAGTAACCTGCAGCTCAAAGGCAACCGTAATCAGCCTGAAACAGCAGGGCGGTAGGCCAGCAATAAAACCAGCAGCAAGAAAGGACCCAGCATACACAGTTGCTTGATTTTGGAGAGAAATGGGCTAAATGTCCCAAAAGTAGGAGGCTCTAAAAAGTCAAACACACATATAAAACAATACAATACTTCTTGTATTGTTAATCCATAAATAATATCTAAAATTCATGAATCCACACATAGAAAACATGCCTTTTTTTGAAATATGGAGCAGTGCAAATGCCAGGCAGAAGCATCTGAGAGTGTCTTCTGAAGTAGGACTGGGAAAGTGGGGAGGGGTGGGGTAGAGAAGGAATATTGTTTATTACATGTTTATTAATCCTATTAGACTTGTTAAGCTAAGAATATGTGTTATTTAAATTAAGAATAACTAGAGAACTATGGAACATTTATTCACATGGTTGAAGGAAAAGAACATTGGTTGCTTATTTATCATCATCGTCTTTGTTCTGATTAATAAACAAATATCACATAACCCCGAGGAAGTCAAGAAGAGTAGAACTTAGCAGGGATATTAAGATTGCACTCATGTAAGCTGCAGCATTATATATTCATATGCCACTGTTCACTGTTCATTCATAGGGCTATAAGAGAGATTCAATACACTGGGGAACACAATTTTCATTAAGCTAAATCTGATACTTGTTTTTGACTAACTTTTGGCAACTGAATCAAAAAATGACCGCAGTTTTTCTGTATCACGTCGATTTTTTAAGGTACAGGATACCCTCCCTTTGTCCCCAAAGTCATACAAATGTATATACAAAGGAAAATAAAGAAAAAAATTACCTAAATATATTGTTTATTTAGAGTTATTTTATTCATATAAAGGCTATATGTTGTTACTGTAAGTCAAATTGTGTACAAGTAGTAAAGTTCTGCTACCAAACATAAATAGTAAGGTAAAAATGTACACTTATAGCATTTTGAAACTCTCCAAGAGTTTCTGGACAATTTGGTGTAATTCTGTACTTGTGTATTTCCAAGAAAGTCCTCGACAAAGCTTTTGAATGAGAACCAAGCATTCTTTTGGAGTTCTGACATTGTCCTGATGAAATATTCATCTTTAATGAGATGTCGAATCTGTAGTCCATTAAACACACCGGCCTTTATCTTTTCAAATGACATGCTAGGAAATGCCAAAATGAGATATTTGAAACAGTCTCCTTCAGTTGGCAAAGCTTTAACAAATTGCTTCATGAGACCCAGTTTTATGTGCAGAGGTGGGAATATAATATTCTTTCTGTCAACAGGTGGTTCATGTAGAATGTTTGGATCACCAGGTTTGAGGTCAGATCTTGGAGGCCAATTTGACTCCACCCAATACTTCTCACAAGCTCTGCTGTCCCACATACACAAAACACAGGGATACTTGGTGTATCCACGTTGCTGACCAAGAAGGAAGCAGACCATTTGAAGGTCAACACAGATGATCCAATTGTGCTTGTGATACTGCAACAGATAAATGACTCTCTTTATGTCTTCATAATCTTCATGAAAACCAATTGAATTGCCAATTGGGACTGCACCAGATATATTGCCATTGTGGAGGAGGACACACTTCAAAATCCGCTTTGAGCTATGGATGAATAGTAGCCATTCAGTTACATTCTAGATTGGAATTCCCAATTCCTCCATTAAACTATGTATGTTATGGCAATACACAAAGCCACTATCACTTCGGAAGTGCTGCAGAAATGCACTTTCTCTTGATTGAAAGTAGGATGCCTACACTCCTTTTTCAAGCAAGTTTTTCTCATGCAGTCTTGATGCTAGGAGTTCTGAAACCTTTTTGGATAGTCCCAAATCTCATGCCAAATCATTCAACTCATGCTGATCAAATCCCTTATGAACTGAGTCATCTTCAATTTCAAGATATTCATCATTGCTGTCACTTAGTTCTTCACCATCCTCCTGTTTTTCGAAAGAGGGTAGTTCAATGAAAACTGGCACTGAGATTTCAGCTGAATGAGGCACTGGGCATATAGCTGATGGTAGACTAGGATACTCAGTTTTACATTTATATTTGTTGTTATATCCTCACGTTTTCACTATACAAAAATAACAGTCACTTGAATGATCTCTGGGCTCTCGCCAAACCATAGGTATATCAAATGGCAATGTATCACATGTTCCCTTTGTCCACATTTGTAAACTCTCAACACACTGCTTGCACACCTTGTGAGGGGCTCAAGACTTACCTTCATCACCAAGTTTTGCTTTAAAATATGCAAAATAGGCTTGCCTGACAAATGCGCTGATGTTTGTCCTTTGACTGGGAATGGTGAAACTGCCACAGATAGAACAAAACGAATCAGGGTTGTTTAGGCACTTACAATGAGAAATAGCAGAGGCAGACATGATCTGAAGGAAAGGAAATAAGTACATATGTAAATAAAAAAAATAAATTCTGCTAACTCCTTGTATACAGGCAAGAACTCGGACTACACTTTGGATATGATTCACTATATAGAGCAGCACACAACCACTTACCACACTGTCTCATGTGTAACTGAATAGTGTAGACAAGTATGAACCTGTCACTGGTCTCCAAGGCCGGCCCCCACCCCTCCCCACCTGAAGGAGGTTTGCTCTCAGCCAATAGGAGAGTATTAGTGCTTCCTTCAATCCAGGCTAGACCCAGCCTAGAGTGGTCGCATTAAAGTAAGCTGTAGAGAAAAAACTTGATGTAATAGAAGAAAACTAACTGCAGTTTTGAAATCAGCATGCCTATTTAAGTGTAAACAAGTGGAAAAATCGAACTCAACAGGGATTATGTTAAAAATTGTTCCCCAGTGAATGTGCTGTGGCTATGAAGAGGAAGAAATTATTTCCATTGGAGGAAGCTGTGAAGGTCTCACAGAGGTGGCATCTTTAAGCTTAGCTATCCTAGATTTTTAAAAAGGGCCTTCTACACAGAGTGTCAAAATGATTTAACGTAGAGGAAGGAATGACAGGGGTTGTACATAGGGTCTGGCTCTGTGTTTGGTCTGATTAAACTGTGGGGGTTGTGAAGAATGCAAGGAAAATAGACTGGAGGGGTAACAAGAAAAAACAAGTCCATGGATATCAGTTGTACAAACTTGATTCCATAGTAATGGCAAGCTGTTTGAAGCTAAATTAATGACAGCAAAGTGACTAAAGTAAACTTAAGAGCATATAAAATATAAGGAAATTAGTAATGTAGTGATCAATGGTATGAAACATCAAGGAAGGCTAGGCATAGCAAATAATACAATAGCATAAATGCTGTAATGATAGTTTCCCCTGGCTGGTTTGGCTCAGTGGATTGAGCGTCGGCCTGCGATCTAAGTGTCGCTGGTTCGATCTTCCAGTCAGGGCACATCAGAGAAGGAAAACTCTGACTCCAAAAAACCTCCACTGCCTTGCGGCATACCTCTTCAGGGGAAAGGCTAAGGGAGTAAACCCCGACAGAAAATCCGGAGCCGGAGTCCCTCAGGCGGTTTGACGTTGTAGTCAACACCGGCAACTCCTGCGGCGCACCTGAAGCCAAGCTGTATTGACTCCGTCTTTCCCTTGGACCCTTCAGCTGCAAAGAGAGGGGGGGTCTGCTGCATGGGCAACAGCAGACCCTCCATATCACCCTGCCCAGGCTCTGAAGCTTCAGCTTCACTGGAGAGGACACTCCAGCGTCATCGTAAGATGTCGATTCAACATGGGAGGAGACAGGTACCGTGTCACTCCCGAGTCGGACTGCACAACCATTCTCGGCGGTGCAGATAGACTCTTAAGAAGCTACACCATTGTCTCTCGAGACGGACGGCTGCCGACGGACGATGTAATGATAGTCACACAATTTCTTGCCTTCTCTCATTGTTTCTTACCCAGATCAAAGTAAATAACTATTATGAGTGTTTTGTACCCTCTGTTGTGAGATATATGAGTACATTCCTTGAGAGCTTCGAGAAACTAGTACAACACTACAATATTAAGGAGAGTGTGCACACTGGAGGGCAAAGAGAAAATAATTGAATTCAGATATATCCTGGAACAACTTAAACCCCTCAAACAATTAGACAATTAATAAAAATACCTAAAAACTTGCAACCTCTCTCATGGCAATGGGCCAACATAGACTATTTGGAAAGCACTGTGAGAAAGCTGGGATCTGGTATTATCTTCAAAGGATGTAACAGAATCTCTTTTTTAAGAGCTATTGAATGGGTGGTTAGCTCGATGCAGGATCATATAGTAGAAAGAACAAGTGATACGATACTGGAAAACCTAGGCTTGAATTCTCACTTCATATATTACTGGTCCTGTGGTCTTGAGCAAGACTCTTCTCTAATCCTCAGTTTCTTTACCTATTTGATAGGGCTGGTGTGAACTCCCAGTGACATATTTCCAGTGAATGTGCAATGCCAGTGTTAGTTATAATTCACTACTTTTTCCTCACATGGAAAACTTTCATGGAACCTTCATTCCAAATGGAGAACATGAGCTACATTTGCTCAATATCACAGTGCTAGCCAATGAAAACCCCCTCCAGATTTAACCACTAGAAATAGTTCACCTGTCAGTAGGACACAGTCTGATGTCATCTGCTATAATTTGGCAAAAACAGAAGCTTAGCAGCAAGCCCTTGGCAGGTGAGCAAAATGGTTGTTACTGTTCCCCACAACCCGGACACATTGTTTTTAAATGTAATTGTTTGTTTGCTTTTTTTATTTGGGTCTACACAATCTGTTCTTTGATTTAGGGTCTTCAACAGTTTGCTATTGCTTCATGGCTTTGAAGATCAGCTTTAAGAAATGAAACTAACGAGCTGTCACAGACTCTGAGCATGAAAGCAGCTGATATTTGCAGACATTGCAAGTGGGAGGAGTGCTTAGGTTTGTCTTCAGAACCGTCACCTAGAGGCCTGGCAGCACCTGAGGACTTCTTGGCATGGGCCCTCTTCTTAGAATCAAAGGGTTTTCTAAATGTGAGATTGTTACTGCTTACTATTTGGACAAGGAAATATCAACATCAAAGTCTGATGTTTTCCAAAGTCACAGTTTAAAGCTATATACAGTAGGTATTGCCTGAGAAGTTCAGAGCAATGTCTGCATTATCCAATTAAAATCAACTGGCAGATGGACCAATTCTCTCTAATTTCCAGCAGATACCTCTCTCCATCCTTCAAGAAGAACTCATTTGAAACACTATACTTTTTGAATCCTCAGGTTGGAAACAACCTCCTTGTTGGTCTATTTGACCCCCAAGCTCTGCTTCATTCGATGACTGAACCCCCCTTGCAACCTTCCAGACTTTCCAGGAACGACAAGTTCACTATTTTCTAAAGCAATGCAGTCTTATTTTGGAAAGCTATATTTTGGTTCTCCTGTCATTGAGCAAATTTACATTTTTTCTATGCACCTTCCATGCATCACTATTATATTGTGACATTTATTAAACAATCTCCCTAATTCTGTCTGTAATTTTGTCTTGTTTAATTCTAATACCCACCTTAAGCTTTATTTCTTCCTTAGAGCCCAGAAAGACTACTTTGTGCTTTTCTGATGTCTCTTTCCTCTTCTTGAACCTCATAGCATTGGCTACTAAGCTCTGGGCTTTTTTTCTAGGTGCTACTGCTACTGGGAACTAAGCCTTTTCTTCCAGGTACATTATTTCCTTGTAGTTAAGAGAGAAATAGGGGTATATTTTAGACCCACACTAATATTAGGTGACTGGAGTGTGTAGATGTGTCAATTAAGACTATAGAAATAGTAAATCAGACCTTTAACTACAAAACAAAACACAAGCTTAAGAAAAGTTCATTTTGCATCTTCTATTCATAGTTAGCTTCCCAATGGTATGCCTACCTTCACCCAATTAATAACTGTACCATTTTATTTTATACATGTATATGTTTTGCATAAAATTACTTGCCCACCCCACTCCAGGAGAATTTTCTCCTTCTTCAGGATGTGGGCCGACTCGGTGAAACCCTTGTGTTATTCTGTTGTATGAGTACCATTAGGATTGTTTCCTCTTTGCTGGTGTGGAACCTACGGTACTGACAAAAGGTACAGCAGGTTGAAATGGTCTGGAGTGATCCTTGTACTTGCAAGTACAGAATCTCCTATTCTCCACTACTTATCCAGGAAGGACAGGCTAGCTATTAGAGACCACACAGAAACTCAGCAGGACTGAGAAATATTGATGGACTACAATATTTCACTGAGTGCAGTGCTTAAGCATATAGATATTTGCAGAAAATTGTAGAAAATTGCTCCATTTAGTATTGTCATTGATCTGTGGAAATGTGGAATTTGTGTGTGTGTGTGTGTGTGTGTGTGTATACACACACAATTCAGAAAGATTTGACTGTGTTCATTTTAAGGATGCTATTGATTTTCACTCTGAAGTATGGAGGAATCTTGACATGAAATGTGGCTACATTAATAAAATGTACCATTTTTAAGGCGTAAAACAGATATACTCTCCAGAATTTCTTTTTTATCATCCATCTTTTTACATTTATTTTTTCATTTTTTTACTGTTGTTCTATTACAGTTGTCCCAATGTCCCCCCATTGTTCTCCCCTGCCCTGCCAATCCCCACTCCCACAGTCAATCCCCACCTTGTTGTCCATGTCCGTGGGTCATTTGTACCTGTTTCTTGACTAGACACTACCCCTTCCCGCCTTTACATCTCTCTCTCCTCCCTTCTGGTCACTGTCAGTCTGTTCCCTGTTTTCAAGGCTCTGGTTCTATTTTGCTCATTTGTTTGTTTTGTTCATTAGGTTCCTCTTATGAGTAAGATCATATGGTATTATTGGTCTTTCACTGCCTGGCTTATTTCACTTAGCTTATTACTCTCCAGTTCTATCCATCCTGTCCCCAAATGAAGGAGTTCCTTCTTTCTTCATGCTGTGTAATATTCCATTGTGTAAATGTACCATAGTTTTTTGATCCATTCATTTACTGATGAGCACTTAGGCTGTTTCAAGCATTTGGCTATTGTAAATAACACTGCTATGAACATAGATGTGCATAGATTCTTTTGAATTGGTGTTTCAGGATTCTTTGGGTATAATCCCAGCAGTGGAATTGCTGGATCAAAAGGCAGATCCATTTTTAATTTTTTGAGGAAATTCCATACTGTTTTCCACAGTGGCTGCACCAGTCTGCATTCCCTTCAACAATGCACTAGGGCTCCCTTTTCTGCACATCCTTGCTAGCACTTGTTTGTTGATTTGTTGATGATAGCCATTCTGACCTTTGTGAGGTGGTGTCTCATTGTGTTTTAAAATTGCATATCTCTGATGGCTAGTGATGTTGAGCATCCTTGCATATGTTTATGGGCCCTCTGTATGTCCTCCTTGGAAAAGCATCTGTTCAGGCCCTTTGTCCGTTTTTTAATTGGTTTGTTTGTCTTCCTGGTGTTGAGTCCCGTGAGTTCTTTATATCTTTTGGAGATCAAACCCTTGTCTGAGTTATCATTGGCAAATATGTTTTCCTATACGGTTGGTTCTCTTTTCATTTTGATGATGTTTTCTTTAGCCATGCAGAAGCTTTTTAATTTGATATAGTCCCATTTATTTATTCTTTCCTTTATTCCCTTTGCCCTAGAGGATACACTGGCAAAAATATTGCTGCAGAGAATATCTGAAATTTTACTGCCTATGTTTTCCTTTAGGACTTTTATGGTGTCACACTTATGTTTAAATCTTTTATCCATCTGGAGTTTATTCTGGTGTGTGGTGTAAGTTGGTGATCTAGTTTCATTTTTTGCATATACCATTCCAGTTCTCCCAACACCATTTATTAAAGAGGTCATTTTCACTGTTTTATGTTCCTACCCTATTTGTCAAATATTAATTGACCATAGGCATGGGTTTATTTCTGGGCTCTCTATTCTGTTACATTGACCTATGTGTCTGTTCTTATGCCAGTACCAGACTGTTTTGATTACAGTGGCCTTGTAATATAGTTTGGTATCAGGTATTGTGATTCCTCCTACTTTGTTCTTCTTTCTCAAGATTGCTGAGGCTATTCAAGGTCATTTTTAGTTTCATACACATTTTTAAAATAATTGTTCTAAATCTGTAAATATGTTGTTGATATTTTAATAGGGATTGTGTTGAATCTATAGGCTGCTCTGAGTATTATGGACCTTTTAATGATGTTAATTCTTCCAATCCATGAACACAGTATATGCTTCCATTTATTTGTATCTTCTTTAATTTCTTTCTTTGGTGTTCTGTAGTTTTCTGAATACAGATCTTTTACCTCCTTAGTTAACTTTATTCCTAGGTACTTATTTTTCTTGTTGCTATAGTAAAAGGGATTTGTTTCCTACTTTCTGTTTCTGATATTTGATTGTTGGTGCACAAAATGCTTTTGATTTCTTGACTTTGTATGCTGCTATTTTGTCAAATTCACTTATTAGGTTGAGGGTTTCTTTTTTTTTTTTTTTTTTTTTGCTTTTTTTCTTTTGGTTAGTGTACATAGAAAATGCCACGGGCTCCATCATGTCATCTGCAAACAATGGCAGTTTTACTTCCTCCTTTCCAATTTGTATGCCTTTTATTCCTTTTTCTCATCTGATTGCTGTGGCTAGGATTCCAATACTATGTTGAATAAAAGTGGTGAAAGTGGACACCCTTGTCTTGTTCCTGACCTTAGGGGGAAAGCTAGTTTTTGCCCATTGAATATGATGATTTCTCATATATGGCCTTTATTATGTTAGGTATGTTCCCTCTGTTCCTACTCTGCTGAACATTTTTTATCATAAATAGTGCTTTATTTTATCAAATGTTTTTTCAGCATCTATTGATTTGATGTGATTTTTGTTTTTCATTTTGTTTATGTGGTGTATTACATTTATTGATTTGCAAATATTATACCATCTTTGAAGCATTCCTCGAATGAATCTCATTTGACAATGGTGTATGATCTTTTTAATGTATTGTCGTATCCAGCTTGCCAATATTTTGTTGAGGATTTTAGCATCTATGTTCATCAATGATATTGGCCTATAGTTTTCTTTCTTTGTTGTGTCTTTACCTGGTTTTGGAATTAGGATAATACTGGCCTCATAAAAAGAGTTTGGGAGTCTTCCTTTTCTTGAATTTTTTGGAATAGTTAAGAGGCTCTTTGTGTTTCCAGCTTTCTCTCCCTGGCACACAGAAACCCTGCCACTTTTTACAACTGGATGTTATCTGGGTTCCTTTCTGGCTCTGGTGCTCTAGGCTGGGGAGCCCAGCTTGGGGTTTATACCCCACATTTCTCAGGAGGAGCCCCCCAGTCACTAAAATTTCCCTCTGGCACTTCCGCTGCCCTCCCGTGGGAGCCCAGCCAGCCCTCTTGCACTTTCTCTGCACTGTATACTAGATATGTTCTGGTGAAGTATTTTCTTCTGTCTGTGGTTACAAGGCTTCTCTCCAGCTATTGTTCAGTTGGTTATTCTGGATGATTTCTCTACAATTTAGTTGTAATTCCTGATTTGTCCTGGGAGGAGGTTAGTGTAGTTTCCACTTACTCCTCTGTCATCTTGGATCTTTCCAGAATTTCTTACCTCCCTGTTTCCTTGTATTATTTCCTCTATTAGGAATGTCACACTCTTAATACTCCCAACCTCAGTTGACAAGATCCAATGAACACCACTTTTTTCTGAACCTTCTCTCAACTACCTAAGGCCATTGTTCCATGCAGCACTTAACACACTCTGCTTTTTATACTCATCAGTGTGTTGGTGCAAATCAGTTGGATTTATTTTCACATAAACCACAATAATTTTACTTGTTCCAGTTATGAGAGGTTCACCAGAAAAGCTTTCATGACTTCTATTTCCACAGTATTAAATCAGGGTCATTGACATTTCACAAAGCAAACAATGGAATACTTTCATTGAGCCTGAGTTCTCAAAGGACAGGAGATGTTTGTATGGTAATCTATCACTCCACTTTACACCACTCAATGATTGCAAATGTGGCAAATCACTAACTGAGTTCGGTTTACAAGTTTGAGCACAGATATGACAGGACAACTAATTATAGATTTGTGAATTTTATATCCAGACTCACAGGCAGATGCCATCCAACTACTGACTCTCATTCCATATTTAATAAATAAATAAATAGACAAGGTCAAAATGCAAAGAAGCAAAAACCAACAAGTAAAAATTTTACTTCATAAACCAAATGATTGAGGACAATATACATGATCCTGATTGTCTACATTGGGGCAGATGCATTAGAAATACCATGAATGCAAATTCAAAAGTACTGTACATTTAGCAAAAACACTTCTGCAGATTTTCAATAATTGTTTACTATTAAGCTCCTTCTTCAAGTTCGACCATCTCTTATAGATGAGTTATTTAATTTCAACAGTTTCTTTGTAACTCATGTGTTTGAAATACAGGAATTCATTCTTTCATAAAAACAGTGTTATAATTAAATATCAGGTTCCAAGTCTAATCCAAAAATTCTACTAAACCCATGATTATGTTAACCATATTTTTTGAACCCAAAATGGAGATGCGGACTGAAAAGTTCAAGCACAAAAGAAAAATAATGATGATGATGATGACTAAAATTTTCATAGCAAGGAACTGTTTTAAAAACTTAACATGTGCTCATTTAATCCTTAACACATCCCACTATGTAGAGTTCAAGTTTAGAGAAATTAAGAGAGGTGCTAAAGGTTCATGAATATTAAGTTAAAGAGCAAGATCAAAATACTGATTGTCTGATTCCAGAGCCCATGCTCTATGCTCTATTAGTTCTGGTTAAGGGGAAAAAAAAATGTACTGAAATCTCCAACTTATTTTTTTCAAGATCATTCTTGTTGGGGTAAGAACTGGCAGAAGAAACTGTTCCTCCTCTAGCCGCAGAGGGGCAAGTGGTGAAAAAGATATTTCCAACACACATTTCCAACACAGTGTTAGAGGTTTCCATGGCCAAGGACAGAGAACTATGGAGAAAACAGAAGTCCTGGGGGTGAAGAGCTTGAATATTTGGAGCTGGAAATCTGAAGAGAATACTGAGAAAATAAATGTAGAAGAGGCCCCCAGTACTTGGTAGGTGGAATGAGCATAAGGAAGGGGGCCTATGGTTGCCAGTATTGTGATAAATGGGACTTGATGAAGGGTAGGACTTGAGACCCCTCCCTCTTCTCACACATATTCTCCCCACTCTGTCCAAAACTCTGTTAATGAAGGGGGAAACTGTGGGATGAGGGTGCACAACTTGTAATAAACAGTCTATGAGATGACGTCAACAAAAAGGAAGCAGGGAAGAAAAGGAAAGTAGATATATTTCGAAGGAAAGCTGAGATTAAAAGAGAGTCCCATGACAATCTAATGAGGGCACCCATACATTTGTTAGATGGAAGCATATGAAATCCAGACCACTATTATTTCAGCTAGCAGCATGTGTGAGATCACATACAAAAAACATTTCCTGGCAATGCCTGAAGTAAAGCAGGTTACTCTAGTGCAGACAAAGTAAAAGGCCCTTTTCTCTTGTATTTCAGACTAATTACAAGTTCCAGGGAATATTTGTAGACTTAAGCCAGGCAAGTTTGACTCAGGAAGACAGTCCTGTGTCATCTTTGGAGTGCGAAAAATAAAAAATAAAAAAATAAAATTAAAAAAAAAATAAAAATGATCAGATCAGTTTTATTGTTTATAAGCAACAGAAACTTGTGCAACTAACTTAACTGACCTTAGTTCTTAATAAATTGTAGAAAATTATTATAACCAACTTCCACTATAAAGACCAAAAGAGATTATGGATGAGACAGTATTTCATAAACTGTGATGTGGTTCTTATCATGACAAATATTTCAAGGTAAAGTTGAAGCTTCTAGAAATAAAACATTTATTTCTACCCTTGCTCATCTATCAAGGCTCATCCTTTCAGACATAGGCTAGATTTCAGCAAGCCTATGATATCTCTCCCAGAATTCCAAAAAGTCAGACAAGTCCTCCTCCATGCCCCTTCTCTGCATCTTAAGTCTGTCTGCTGCACACCATGTATCACTAGAGGTGTTTGCTGATCTGCATGACTGTCTCCACTAAGAGACTGAAAGCTCAGACCGTGTTACATTTGCCTGAATATCCAGCATCTGGCAGAAAATCTTGAAACATACAATACCCTCAGACCAAGTTGGCTAAAGAATAGTGAGTATTATATCCTATAGATTCCTTGTTTATCATTTCTCAGTTCAGGTTTTTTTTTTTTTTTTTTTTTCTCTTTTTAATTGGTCTGAGTTTTATTAATAGCATTTCAGAACACTATGTTGTATAGATGAAAAATATGATTAGTGATATGTTATTTTTATTTTTCTTTCAGAGATTTATAACTTTTCCTAGATCGGCAAACTTCTTCTATAAAGAGCCAAAGAGCCAAACAGTGAATGTTGTAGGGTTTGTGGGCCATTTGATATCTGTCGCAGCTACTCAACTGTGCTGTACATAGAGCAATCAACTACAGACAACATATAAATGAATAAGCATGATGAGTTCTGATAAACTTTATTTACAAAGATGGGTAGAAGGCTGGACTTGGCCCATGGACCATAGTTTGCAGCCCCATGTCCTTGATACATAACTCAAATCCCCTTTTCTCCTATTTCTAGCAGTTCAAAGTCACTTAGACAATGTGACATGCTATACATCAAATGCCCTATTGCTCTGAAGACCAGTTCTAAGTTGCAACCAAATGTTTAACACTTGTGAAATGCTTGTGCTTCTGCTGTTTATTTTCTCACCTTCTTGAATCACCTGGTATATGTTCATTGAAATTCAACCACAAGGACAGAAGATAAAAGGTAAGACAAATAGTGGAGCCAATGTGTACACCCCTTGGCTATGATGGACAGAAGCAAAGGTCCAATCACAATGAGAAGCATAAGGATTAGAAACAACGTCTATCAGAAGATCACACATCCTTACTTTATGCTAGAACAGTGTCTGACGCCCAGTGCATGCACAGTAAACACTCATGGAATACATGATGAGAAAACGTGATGCCAACTCACAGCTATCATTCTCAGCAGGGACTGTTTATGATTATAATGAAGTCACCTTCAAGAAGCTCTCCATGCCTTATTCTTTAACTCTTTATGGATTCATAATGTCTTCTCAGTTGTTTCTGGTACCATTACTAAGCTACATATTACTGTCTAAGTAAACTGTGACTCTGTTTAAGACACAGCAAAACATCTGTCATATATAAGGCATGAAAGTTTGTAGAATGGATGGATGGATAAATGTATTGATGGATGGATGGACAGGTAGATGGATGGAAACAAAGTACCAGTAAGACTGTATTGCTGAGTAAGAAATCGCTTCTAATCTGCAACATGCCATTAGGTGGGAACTTGATAGATGAATCAATAGATAGATAGACAGACAGATAGATAGATAGATAGATAGATAGATAGATAGATAGATAGATATTAAGTGTCACTGGAGGTTCATAAATGGGAAAAGATGGAAGCGAAAATAATAATTATTACCTATTATGCCTGAGGCAAACTCCCTCAGGAAAGATTCATCAAAGCCATCCATGTGCTTCCTTGGTAACCCAGTTCATTTTATTTAGTTTACAAACTTGAAAATTGGTACTTACATATCTGTGCCCCTTTCTCAATTATGAGCCCCTTGAGGACAGGAATCATAGTCGATGCAGGAATCAGTGAATTCATCTCTCTCCCTCTCTCTCTCTCTCTCTCTCTCTCTCTCTCTGTCTCAGACCCCGTCGCTGCAAGGCCTTATAGAGAGAAAGCCTTCATATTATTTGAGGACTAAAAGATTCTGGATGCCTGACAGAGGAATGTAGGGACTTTGCTATCATCTCAGTACCAGTAGGAGAGTCTTTATCTGGCTCACACTTTCACCTGTGGCTACCACTTCTGACAGAGGCTAAAATTTCACTGCAGGAGTTCTGAGTTCTCTTGTGGTTGAGGCCAATCTCCTTGAGGGAGCTCAGGTGAGGGGTGGTTTGGTTGTAACTGCTGAAACTAGAGAATAATTAAATTGAAGTGCCTCAGTTGTCATCTAAAACCTGGAGGCCATTTTGGTAAATAGCCCTATCTCCAGGGATTTTTTTTTTTTTTTTTTTTTTGCATGAGTAGTTACAATGTAACAGTAATCTGAGTTAAGCATCATCTTTTACCTGTGAATGGTGCTGTCCGAGAGAGCATGATGCAACTGGGCTTTGAGAAATATAAAATTCATTACCTTCTCTCATTTTTTTCTTTTGCATTTGAAATTTTCTTTGTTGAATTTACTTAAACTATGGAATATCCTCAATACAAATAAAACATTCCTGCTATTAAGCTGAAAATGACAGTGACGATAGCACCCTGACACTATAACAGAACAATAAAGACATTTTGTAGCAAACATTTTATAAGCCCAAATTATAATCAAACATATACTCTTCCCATACTGAAACATGTTGGAAAAAAGAAAAGACCGTTTTAGAGAGAAAGAAAACATAATTTTTGACCTGTGCATCTTAGCTTGGTTACAAGAGCTGAGAAACCAACACAACCTAGCAACATGCTGGCCCAAACTGGAAGACAATAAAACAGAAAGAAGAGAACATTAACCTCCAGTGCCAGATCTACCTCAAATGGAAATTTTCTTGAGGCTTGAGTACCAGAATCATCAGTAAACTCTGGAGAAATTTGCCAACCTCAGGATTAGTGGAAACAAGTATCCAAGTAAGGGTATCATTCATTTAAAATAAGGGTACCGTGTAGAAAATTGTTTCAAGATACATAGGGGCTGGAGAGAACAGGAGAAGGAATGGAGAAAGAAGAATAAAGTTGTTATTGCAATGCAGCAAAGCTGATGTCCTGATGAGAACTGATTAAGGCTTACAAACGAACAACTCATGGTTCCCCACCAATCTTCCTCCATGAGCATTCATTATCTGAAAGTAAAGACACCAGAAGCCAGTCATGAGCAGTAACTGGGATCTAACTTCCCATCCTAATTTAGCATTATGTAAACCCCTGTGAGCTCAATGATTTCCCAAGGGCCTGGGCTCGTCATCTATAGAGTGGAAATAGGGCACAGTCCCTTGGGAGTTTATGCCAACGATGGAAAGAGCCCAACATCCTTTGTGCAGCCTACAAAGCCCATAATATCACTCAGATAGCTCATTTTCTCCAAATAATTCTTAGGTAAAGTTAAATCTGAAGTCAACTACATCAAATGCTTAGATCAACTACCACTATAATGCAGTGCCAATTTATTAATGGAACATGAGGGAAGTCTAATAAAAATTTTTCCTGCTTACATAATAATCTATAGCTTATGAAGGACTTTCTCATTAAATCTCACATTTAAACCTCACAAAGGAAGAGTGAAACAGTAAAATATATTTAGCCCAGATTTCCAAATCAAAATATCGAGGCCCAATAAGACCAAATGACTTACTAAAGTCCTATCTTCTGAGCACAGGTCCTGTGTGTTGGGCACCAAACCACACAGCTTCCTTCACTGGTGCTGCCTTGTCTTTAATTATTAAAAGTAACAAGTTTTGAGAAGGGAAAACCATGCCAAGGTAGGCAAGATGGAGCAGAGACGGATCAGGTCAGGACAGCAGTGATACGCTGGCGAAACGACCGGCAGTGACCCTCTTATTCAAAGAATGTGCTTGAGGTTAGCTCGGGTGCTCCTGTGGCCTCTCTTAAATGCTTGTGGACAGAGTGGAGGTGGTGCTTGTTCTGAAGTCCCATAATAACCAGGGCTCATGTGAACACATGCTCTGTCTCACACCCACACCCTTTTCATTGTCACTTAAAGATGGCCAAGAGGAAACGGGTGGGATGGCAGAGAAAGGTTTCTCTTAACCTTGGAAGGGCCTCAGTACCTGCTGTGTCTTAAGGTGTAAACACATGAAATTAAAAATTAAGAGAGGGAAAGAGAAAAGGAGTAAGTGAATCAAGTCTTCTCTTCTGTTTACAGTTCCTCTGGGCAAATATTTTGTTACTAATGAAAGATCCATTCATGACGCCCTATCTCCCAATTAGGCAGGCACTTTCAATCACACTCTGCAGTGGTAGCCCTTCAGTTGGATCAGGCCAGGTCTCCTGTTACAGGAGGCACTGTATGCTAGCTTCCCAAGATAGGCAGTGTCCCACACAGTACAGGCCCAGAGCCATCACGACGGGGCCTTGGGGTGGTTACACAGGAAAATCCAGGGTAGAAATTAAGTTCAAAACAGCAGTCCCAATAGCATAAGAGGAGGAGTGAGTGAAAACAAGGAAGCATATATTACTTGATCTTTCATTATGGACCAAGCATTGGGCCAGACACTGATTTACTATCTTGCTTTATAAGAGCCAAGACCCTGCTCGGCACATATCATTCACAGTGAGGCTCAGGTAGGGGAGAAACCTAGCCAGACAGAAATAACCAGGCAGTGGAAATGGGATTTGCATGGAAGTCACAATGATTTCAAAGACTGTTTGGTCTTTTTATAGGTTCCTGGTGATTTCCTGGATTTATGCATCCAACCCTCGGCACAATGTGATATAAAGAGAATGTGTGTTTTGTTCCCAGTTCAGAAACTTTTTGGACCTCTTCTGTCAAATGGGGGCATCAGATAAAATGATTTCTAAGGAACGTTTCAGATGAGGAAATGCTCCAGTTCTGTGGAACTCCAGGGGCTTTCTGCACCTGAATGTAGCAAGATAATCGTGGTTTTGAGGTTGTGTATACAGCACATCAGATCACCCTGAGAATCCCTATTTGGATTCCTTATCTTTGTGAACCTTACTTGTATAAGTTTTAGTTGCCTCATGTGAAAAACAAAGACAATAATAACTCTGCCTTAACTAACTCACAAATGAGTTTTTGTACTTTGTACGGAAAGACTTATTTTGCAAATAATATCCGCACTCCTGCTTCCCAGAGGTTAGATGGTAGGGTTCCTGATCATTCACTGGTAGCCAGAATTGTATCAGTATGCTGAATGCTGGGTATGGTTTTGTCTAAGGTATTGCTGTTCCAGGTGACCCACTGAGCTTCCGATGGCCATCCTTGGCCACTCCCCTGGATAACTCCTGAAGGAACATGGAGGGCAGGTTGATATCAAAAAGAATCAAATGACTGAAGCCATACAAGCATATTTCCCTGGCATATGGCCTTCTCATATTAACAGTATCATCATTCCTTTCTGACATCAACCCTCTGATACAGGGAAAGAATATATTCTCCACTTCACAGGTGAGAAATTTATGCAGTATCAAAATCAGAAGAAACACAGGAGATAATTTAGTTTGACTTTTCTGCTTAAATTTAAGAAAACTGAAACCCAAGTTTTTGGAGCTATGGGCAGAAGAATAAGATATAAAGATGCATTCAATACTAAACATTTACCAATTGTTAGAACTTTTATTTTCTCTGAAAATTTTGTTTAAAACCACATTCATTCTTCTGATCTAAATTTCTTTTCTTTTTTTTTTTTTTTTAAGGATTTCCTTTCCTTTTTTATGTTCAAGGAATGGTATTTGGCATTCAGGAAAAAGTGGACTATCTAATCCTTTCAGGGTAAAGGAAGTATAGAACAAATTTCTTCTAAATGTACTAACTTTTTACAAATATTATCCTATGAGCAACATAAGAAGGGCTTGACCTGTTTCTCTAAAGCTACCCTCAGTTACAAAGGACCATATGGCAAAGTTGATGTTAGAGAGAAGTGATTCAGGTCCCTACACAGTGGAAACTATTATTGGGCACCTCTCATCTAATAAAAAGTAAGTGATAATCCGCCCCATGGGTGAGTTCCCACCACAAAGACAACATTGGAATTTGAGCCCTACATTTCTTCACAGAGTTGAGGGCAATGACCTAAATACAGATGGTCCTCAAAATCATATGAATGAATGGTTGTTTAAGGACTAGTGATGGCCTCCTAGATGAAGAGAGTATTGGAGGCATCTATAAGTATTGTTTTCAATATACCAACAGAAAGCCGAGGGCACAGGGATGTTTGTTCCTTGCCTTATCTGTATTATATGCCAAGCCACAGTCATGTAGAAGCAGATCTTTAAAATATATACAAGGTTCAGAAGAACTGGTTGTCCTTTTGTTGAGTTAATTAATCTAGGTTATAATCAGTTTTATGTCATCCATCACCCACCAGCATGGCACTTCCTCCCAATTGTTAATTCCTTGAGTTAAAGACACCATAAAGCCATATAACAAGCCTCACATACCTAGCCAACATACCCCAAATCCTTAACATTAAAAGTTAATCTCCGAAACGGAGACCTTAGCAAACACTGCATGAGGACATTTATTCCATTTCTTATTCTGGCACTGTGTGTGGCTTCAGGAAAGTTGTTGACTACTAAATGTTAACCAAACATCCCATTTTTAGAAGAATATTTAGCTCCATCTTTATAGTGTCTGGACTTGTAACTACCCATTTCTTGAACATTAAGCTGAGCCACACAAGAAAATTACTACAGTGATAGTATTTCCAGGGCACACTGAGTCACTATCCAATGTCTAAAAGAAGAAATAATAACTTGTGAGGATTTGCTGGCACAATGAGAAGGAGGGTACTCCACTGTTGGTGTTCTGGAGCAAACCTCAAGGTCTAACATGGGGCAAATGCTCTATTTTTCCCCAAAGTGGGCTGTTAACTTTTTTATACATATATACTTCAGGCTTAGGAACAAGAAAATTAGAGTGGGCTGTGGTCAGTATCACCAATAATTATCAAGCTTAACTGCTATAAAAGCAAGGATACCACTTGCTTCTGATGGCAATTGGCCTCCTTGGAAGAATGAATGATCAGAGCCACTCCACCCAGTGACCAGCGAGGAAAGAGGCCAAGGACCAAAGGCCTCTAGATTCAAAGGCCAGACCACACAGAAAGAAAGGGGTTCCTATCAGAATAGCCCAAGTGTCACAGCTATTGTGGGAAGTTGCCTGGTCCCCATTTGAATGAACAGAAACCTTGTGTTTGTACTTCATGCCCATCTGAAGCCTTCATTTGCTGCCAAAGAAGAAGAAGAACAAAAGAAGGAAAACAAAACAACCCCAAGTGATTATAGAGGCAATGGTAATGTACCTGTCTTCATTGTGGCCAACGTTATTTTGATCAAGCCTAAGCTCCTTTTAAGATCATTCTCCAATAAATATTTCTCTGCAACTTTGATCTTTTCATAGGTGAAAAGAAAGAAGAGGATAAAAGAAACAAACAGAATTCAAAATACTATTTACTTTCCCAACAGAGCAGCATGGTATAAACAAAAATAATAGTTACACTTCTAGGTTCTGAACCCTCATAGAATTGCTGCAGAAAATAATGTTAACAGTGAACCAGAGAGTCTTGTAAAACATGTACAAAACCATAATAAAATGAGATACTTATCCTGCTGCTCCGATTAGTCCACTTACATTCACTAGTTGTAACTAATGACTTGTTTTTCAGCTGGTATTAGGGGCCCTATTACTGTGCTAAACATAACATACCTCATTTTGTCTTCCTAGCCATGCTTGCCTCTTTCACTGATGACTACAATTCGATATTTATGAAATCACATAAAAATAATGTGAATCCTCTCTATAACCCCTTCTAAATTGTAGAAAATTATTCAGAGGACAATAGATTAATGTACACTCCAATGAATGTGTCCTCTTCTCTAACCACTTCTAAGTCACAGTCTCTCTCTCTCTCTCTCCCATGCGTGTGCTCTCTTTTTTTTGCTCTCTCTCTCTCTCGCTGTGGCTACAGAACACACTGTACTTTGGAGATAATTGACTGTGGAATATGATGATGTTTATTCAAAAACAGGTCACACAGACTGCAATTTGAGAGTCTTCCTTTATCCTCCTTACTTGGTCTCATCTAAGGGAAAAGCATACATAACATTGTTTCCTGCAAATCAGAAATGCGGAGTCTTAATTACTTCTTTATATTTAACCTACTGAGAAAAATCCACTGCAAATGTACCCTCCCCTCCCTTGAGATTGGCAACGTTTAAAAAAACTAAATTCAGCTTACTCATTTAAAACAAACTGGGGTGAGATACAGTGCGCATTCATATCATCTTAACAGTATGTCCTCCTGTTGCTAAAAGAACACATTATGGAATTAGACTTTGTTTTCTCAGCAGTAATAAAAATGGACAGTAATTGCTGGGTGAAAAGATGTGGTTGAGAAAAAAATCTCTGGCTATCAATAATATCTGCCATTATATAGACATGAAACCTGGTCTCTGCCCTGAGCTAGAGCTTTTTCTCCAGACTGCTGCTAGTTACTGTCATTCTGACTGATTCAAGTAAAAAGGGAGTTGTCCAAAAGGGATACATGGTAAGGCAATGAGGATTCTGCCACTGGAAGCGTGCCTGTGGAAATCACATATGCTGTAAAAGAGATACCACACTAAGTGGCTTGAATTTTCAGCCTTTAAGGTTAATTACATGGGATGTCTTTAGGGATCTAGTTCAAGTAATACCATTCAACATTCATTTCTAAGATCTGGCCCAGGCATTGAAACACTGGATAAAGCATGTGACTAATGGCATGTTATCTCAAAAAATAAGATAAAATAAAACAAATAAAATAAAAAGAAAGAAGGAAAAAAGAAAAGAAAAGAAAAAGTTGTGTCTTAGTATAGTCTAATACAGACCTGTGTTTACAAAATGGGGAATAATTACAATTACAATGATCTCATTCCACTGTAGTCACTTAATAAATGTTTATTGTATACTAGCTAGTTCATCATAAATGTTAGATAATGAGATATAAACCTAAGTTTGGCTAAAAGAAGTTAAGACCTGCCTACTAATTTACATTTAACACAGCTCTAGTGATATTTCTTTCCATGGTATCTCTCTTAGAGTTGTTCTTGATTGATATTAAGCATGTAGATTCCATGGGCTCTTTAGAGCCATATAAAAAGAAAGTAGTCCAATCATCTATTTTACAAAACTGAGGAACAGAGAGATAGATGACTTGTCTTAAATCACTTATGGGTTATTAACTGGAACTAGAGCCCAGCACTCTTGACCTGCCTGGTTCTCATTCCTGTATCCCACACCGCTTCATTTTTTATCAGTGTGGTCACTTAAATCTCTGCAAGAGTGAACACAAATCAGGTAGTAAAATTCACCCAGAGATATCTGTTTAAATGTTTATTGGGCCATTTGAGAGAGTCTAAGTTATATAATACATTTTCATTATTTCATCTCAGATACATATCAGCCTTCCATCCTCCAGGGCATCTTCTCATTCCTCAGTGTATCATATTACCAGAAAGAGGACTTCTAGATTCTGCTATATTAGAAATAGTATACAGGGTGTTCATTTATTGAGGCTGTTACCCCACCAAAGTGGAGTGGAACTCCCTAGAGTTTCAACAGTGTTGTCTATATTTCCCTCTTAAGCAAATGTTTAGTTCTCACATGGTTCACAATGCCCTCTCTGAGCATGTCATAATAGTCTGACAATGTTCATTCTCACCATATTTCTGGGGAGACTAGAACCAAAAGTACTGATAACCTCTTAAGAACAAGCTGTTTTGTAAGATTTCTGCTCCACAATTCAAATGCAGGGGCTTTAGAAATACATCCAAACTGTCTAGATACAACTACAAGTCCCGAGAAGCATAATCATAAAAGAGGACCTCTTCAACAACCCAAAAAGTGAGATCAGAGGCTTTTGAGAGCTTAGAGAAGCCTGAAATGTATTATTTCTCCTTCCATATGTCTATAAAATTAATATTGGACATGAAATGTATAGCTTAAGCATAGGGTTTCAACGTGGAGTTCATGAAATTTGTAACAAGGAACAAGAATTACTTCAACCCAGCTATATGTTCTCTGCTATGTCCTGGGTTAAGGAGATGTAGTGGCCAAGGAGAACCAGAACTGAATGGTGGGCTAGGAGGTGTTTTGCTAGTCCCTATTCTATCGTTTATATCTATAGACACTTCAGTAAATCCCCCTAGTCCTTAGTTTCCTCATCTATTTCTCCACTCCAGCCCCCCACTGAAATCTTTGTGAGTAGGAATTGTTTTCTGTCTCGATATATGTAATACCTAGTGCGGGGCCTGGCACATGATAAGGGCCTAACAAATGTCTGTGGAACAAATGAAAAGAACAGGCCTTGAACTAGATATTATATAACCCCCTCTTCATGCTAATGTTTAGTTTAGCCAAGAAAAGGGATGAAAAGAAGAAATCTTTGATTCCAGTATCTGAGGCACTAAGTACTTCCTGGTACTTTCTTTTTATTAAGATTTATGTAACTACACTTAACATGGAACATTTGCATTCAGCCTTTTCTAGATCCCCTAACTATATCATGTATTGAACTGCTACATTGATGAAGCAGGTAGTGCAATTCTGGTCTCATTTGCTATGCTGTGTACCTGATAGTTCTATGGCAGACTGAATAAGCCATGTCTAGAACAAAACAAAAATTGAGATCAGAAAATTAAAAGCCGCCAAATAAATTCTCATGACTAAAAGCAAAAGAGTAAAAACAAAGAGCACACTATTATATAATATTGATGAGGCATCAACAATAGAATCACTTGATAAGTGATAAACAAATATATATTTTCCATTGTATCCTTGACATTTTATTTCTAAATATTGTTACTATGTTAGCTGTCATTTGTCAGAAAAGTGATTGATTCTTGTCATTGTCAGGTTCCCCTCACCCCCACCTGATTTTATTTTAATATGCTCATGCCATTAGAAGTTATCTGGAAAAATCATGATGGGGAACAAAATTGTGTAAGATCTAAATGTGATTGAGACAAATGTGTTCATTCACTATAGCCTTTCTTTTTATTATTATTCTTAAAAACTTAGTATACAGCCATTCCCACCAGAGAGTGACATTAATAGTATTCACAGGGATGCTAACTGCAACCATTAAACCTTACAAAGCCGGTTACGTCGGTAACTGATCTATCATTACCTTTACTTATCAAATTGCAGTAACAGCAGTCATGGAATCCATGGCAAAATCAACTCAATGTTTACTAAATACTTGCACTATGCAAATAATTGTCTGTCAACAGTGAAGTGGGAGGAACTGGGTTCTGTTAAGATTAGTTGGTGCCTGTGTACTACCACTCATCTTGATATTCTGTATTTTACTACACAGTTTCTTGTCCTCAGGAGCCTCACAAAGCAGTGTATCGGAGATGAAATACCTTTCACAAAGATTAAACCAACCAACAGGTCTATCTGACTTGGTAGAAGTATGCAGATTCAACATTCAAATATTTCTAGTGGTTCTGTCACCAGGCCACAGTGAGAGGTGCTGGGTCAGCCACTTGCCTCAGATTGCATGTGAGTGAGACACTTTGCTAGATTCCTCTCTCTGGGCTGAGGAAAGATCAGAATGGTGGTCATAGCCAGGCTATCCTCTATGGGAGAAAGAAGAGTCACTGGGATAAACAGAATAAAAAAGCAAATTGAGGGTTATGGAAAAGGACAGTGAAAATAAATACTAAATTTGGGAGAGCATTTAGGACTAGAGAGATGCCCAAGGAGCAAGTCAAAGTGCAGCATCAACCTTGTAACCAAATATCACTGAGTTTACATGCCATTGGCCTAGGGGTGTACATAGTGAAACACAGGGTACTAGTGAAAGGGTTGTCTGAAGTATATTTCTGGTGAAGTGGATAAAGCTGCTAATAAAAACCCATCAAATGTTGTCACAGAAACTGCTTATGAGATTCCCAGAAAAAAGATGTGATCAGATGTTCTGAATCTTAAGTTAAAAGAGGTATCAATGTCCGAATGACCTTTCTCAAAAGCAATGAGGTAACCGCCAAGTCAGGGATTTCCTTTAGCTCATTTGCGATGGACATGTAACCAAATAAAACTTTAAATGTTACAGATTAAAAAAAGAAAATGTCGAACTGGGAATGACTTTCAAGGGAAATAAAAGTCCGTGAGATAAAAGGCCTGGTACCATGGTTGGTTGTGCGGCCCACAGCAATCTTTCCAGGGAAGGAACGAAGGTTGTTTTCCTGAAAGATGGCTAGAAGGGACCTTAAGGCAAAATGAAAAACCAGAAAGACTTGGAAAGGACAGGTGTGTACAGGCAAGGATGAATGCCAGGTATGTGGCCCAGCTTCTGTGTCCTGAAGAACAGACTGAGGGTCACCCCACATATTCCTTGGGTAAGTTCCAGCAAAGCAGAACTAAAGATCATAAGTGATCATTTGCTGCTCTTGTTGTGTTTACGCAAATGAACAGGATAAATTAAAAATGGACTTAATGTAGTCCCTTTAAAGACAAGGAGGGTAATCTTAGGGAGAAAAATCATTATTCAAGGAAAATCACAATGATCAGTGGTAGACTATAAAGTAGTGCAGCTAACCATCTTAAAAGTTTCTTTTCATTTAAAATATGGTTTCACTTGAAAAGTAAACCATGTCTGTGATATTATCAAAGATATTCAAGTTGCAGGTAAGTAGAATGTCAAGTGCCTTGCAACTGGATGTCTTCCCAATAAGACAGTCTTACGGATTTAGAGATTTGTTTGTGGGTTATGTTACATAAATTAACATGTGTTTTCTGTTTTCAAAGGGCATACGCCTATGACCGCATTACCTGAGTGATTGTCTGTATGTATAGGCCTCACTTAATCCTGAGACTCAATGGTTTGGCTGAACTAAACGGCTGGGTTGGTGAAGAATGGGGTGGTCTGTGGGCTTCACTTTAAAACTGGTTTCTCTTTTCTATCCTAATGGCTTGGACAGAAAGGACCCAGAGGTCTGAGAGGGTGGAAACCTAAACTATTTCCCTCAGCCCAAACTAAGTATAATTGGCAAAGGGGTTTTGGACAGGTGAGATGTGCCTAGCACACCTTCCTCCAAAGAAGCCCTTTTTTTCTTTTTCCCCTAATGTGGAACATTGAAAAATTAATTCCTGCCTTTTCTCATCTAGTAGTTATGGATTGAATGATGTCTTTTAACCCTTTTTGCCAAATCTGTTGCCCCCAGAACACAACAAGGATACCAGCCTGTTAAACCAAGCACGCCGTTGTCCGGAGACAGCCAACTGACCTGGAGTCTGCACGATCCTTCCCCATGTGGGAAGGCCACCCGCCCCTCCACACCCCACTATTATTAGGGATTTCTGGACCCAAGGGTAGGTAGGACGACGGCCATGTCCAGTTTGAAGCAGCTAGAGGAGCTTGAGACCTTCGCCCATTGTCCTCTACAAGATCACAAAGGGTCTTAATATCTAAGAGGGAGGGATAGTTATTTTTTACGAACCATGGGTATGGACTTGGGGGGGTATTGCTGGGGGAGGGAGATGCTGGGTGGAGGGGAGTAAAGAGGAGAAAATTGGAACTATTGTAACAATATAATCAATAAAATACATTAAAAAAAAAAAGAAAGAAAATGTCTTGTAGAGGCGCAGTCATAGGCTGTCAGCTCTCTCTTCCCAGTATCACCAATGCCAATCCCAGCCATCTTTTAGGCCAGATCAAATGACACTTCCTCATAAAGCTTTCTCCAATTGCTTAGTGGAATGGGACCCCTAAGTCCAGTGGATTGTATCTTTAACAGCTCTAGTAACCAAAAACTTTATACCCATGCTGTAGAAATCATATGTGTCTTAACCCTCTCAATGTAGGTTCTGACATGTGTTATGCATCAAATCAATTTTTAAGAAAAAGAGAGGGAAGGAGGGGTACTGAAAAAAGGGAATAACTCCCCAAGCAAGGATCCAATATACCAGAAACACCCAAACGTGGATTAACAAGGAAGTGAATGAAGCTTTAGGGCTCCTCGCTCGCTTCGGCCTCTTCTAAGGTTCCGGAGCACCCCAAGCCGTGTGTTTGTTGCCCTCTCTTTCCACTCTGACTGCCCTCTGCCACACACGCGTGGAGCAGTATTTGAATGATTGTGGGGATTTGGGGGTTTGGTTAGGGGAATTTCAGTATGAGGATATGTTTAGTTGAGTATAGAGGGATACTACATTTACATGGTTTTCAATCACTATGGTGTGTGCTTAAGCCATCTAGTTATCATTGTGCGAAAATGAGTTTATGGAAATGCTCTTGGGCCTACTACCGTCCTAGCTCTGGGACTCAGAGCTATGGAGCTAGAAGTCCTGTGACATGAATACATCCTCTAACACCCAGAAAATGGATTATGCTGGTAGAGAAGAGAAGCAGGGCATGAAATGTATAGAGTAGAAGCTAAGTCAGTTAAATAATTTACTGATTATCAACTGTGTAGAAGAAAACACACGAGGAGGTGTACTCAATACTCAATGATGCAAAAGGAGATGCTTTCTCTTAGCATGAATGTGCTCAGCAATGTACTAGAAGTAATTAAACATGCACCACAGACTTGATTTTGTTTTGAAGCAAATTCCACAAAATAGAATTTACCAATATTGCAAGCATTCTTTTAATAGCTTACGAGTAAAAGACAGTTAATAGCAGTTTCCCTAAATTTGACAATCATCTTGGTTTCACAAAGTTACCTATATAAAACGTTGTAAAGATTACAGAAAGTTTTCCAAACTTTCAATAATAACATATTAAAAATGCGTCACATTTGCTTTTCTCATTTGAAATAAATATTTATTTTCATACAGAATTATTATGGGATGGATTGCACTACCTCCTAAGATTCGAATGTTGAAGTACTAACACCCAGTACCTCAGAAGGTGACTGTATTTGAAGATGGGTCCTTCAAAGAGACAATTAAGTTGAAATGGAATTATTAGGTTGGGCCTAATCCAATATGACTGATGTCCATAGAAGATGAAGGGCAAGAGATTAGGACATAACTAACACAGAGGAATGACAGTAATGACATAACACAAGGTGACCATCTAACAGCTTGGAGAGGGGCCTCAGAAGAAACCGACCCTGCCAACACCTTGATCTCAGACTTCTAGCCTCCAGAAACATTAAAAAATAAATTTCTCCTGGCTGCTGTGGCTCAGTGCATTGAGCATCGGCCTGCAAGCCAAATGTCGCTGGTTCGATTCCCAGTCAGGGCACATTACTAGGGTGCACGTCAGGTCCCCAGTTGGGGGCGTAAGAGGCAACCACACAGTGATGTTTCTCTCCCTCTCTTTCTCCTTTCCCCCTTCTCTAAAAATAAATAAATAAACAAACAAATAAATACATAAATTATTTAAATAAACAAATAAATTTCTGTTGTTTGAACCATCCCATCTGTGGTACTTTGTATGACAGCCCTAGGACACTAATGCAATAACTTTCAGATCATAATTTTGTATTTTTTAAAGAGGTCTCCCCAAAGTTATAAGCTTCAAAGTTTTAGGTTGCACAGCATCTGAATATATCTCCACACACAAACACACACAAAAAAACACAATATGCTCACTGTTGACTGTTGAGTGTATGAACTGTAGTAGTTAAGGGAAATGCATTTTTTTTTGTCAGAGACTCTTACTTTTTATACATACTTTTTAAATAACACATTGCATCTTGAGAAGTCATTTATATTGTAGTAACTATCAATATGTATAATAGAATTGAGCTATTTAATCAAACGGTTTGTTTGGCTTCTGAGGTTTGTGTAACCTTATCAACTATATAGTCATTATCTAGAGACTCTTAAATGGAATACTAAAGAGCACATAGATATCACTAGATATCAACCCACGCCTTTTATACCATGTTCTGTTTAATGAATTATCTATTTTTTAATCTAAATAAATATTTAGCAAGTGCAAGGGGCATTCTGCAAACAGAAAAGCTAAGAATTGTGATGTTTTTTAGTTCATGTTTACCCTGTGGCTTTTATAGACAAGGGATAAAGATTTTAAGATTTATATAGTATGAGAAATTGGGGAAATGCTTGACTCCTATAAAACTGTCATATTCTGTAAAAGAGAATAATCATTCATTCTCTGTCCATCTCGGTAAGGTTTTTTTTTTTTTTTTCTTTTTTCTTTTTATTGAGGGTCAAATAAGAAGATGTGTTGCATTAAAATGCTCAATGTTGTTTTATAAAAAGCAATGATAAGGCACTATCAAGTAGACATAGAGTCATCCTCAATCTCCCCAATTTAGAGAATTATGTTAAAACACCACCTCTGCTGTGAGGCCTCACAGTCATTCTCTGAATCTTACTGTTCTGTGAGTGGACAAGAGGCTCCTTAGAAAAGCAAAGGTAACACATTTATTTAGTCTCTGACAACCTAAAAATTTATGGCCTCCCCATCACTAGGCAAATTTTTTACAGTAATTATTATATTCCAGA
The DNA here is from genome assembly GCF_987537825.1 of Furipterus horrens. NCBI lineage: Eukaryota > Metazoa > Chordata > Mammalia > Chiroptera > Furipteridae > Furipterus > Furipterus horrens. The sequence continues at coordinate 48,967,012 of NW_028327171.1, read as the reverse complement.
AGACTATTAGGAAAGTTTGTTTTAATTTCTAGAAATTCTTTTTGACTTCATAAGTAATTGACACTAAGCACAGGAAACTAGACCTGTGTTTATACTAGGGAAGGTTAACATTAAGCAGAGATATAAGCATTGAAAATGACAATATAGTCCTGGCTGGTGTGGCTCAGTGGTTTGAGCACTGGCCTTAAAACCAAAGGGTCACTGGTTCAATTCCCAGTCAGGGCACATACTTGGGCTGCGGACCAGATCCCCAGTTGGGGGCGCATGAGAGGCAACTGTACATTGATGTTTCTCTCTCCCTCTTTCTCTCTCCCCTCCCCACTCCCTAAAAATAAATAAAATCTTTATTAAAAAGAGAAAGAAAAAGAGGATCTAAAATGGACATCCATAACTTCCTCACCTGATAACCTCTTGATAAGAAAAAAAAATGTCTTTTTAAATATGATCTAGGCATTTAAAATACATGCACACACACAAGAAAGAAAGTGGCAGCAGCACACTCATGTCTGACTCCCTATTAATAGCTTGGTACTAGAACTCATAGAACTGCCACAGAAGGCTGAACAGTCCTGGGTTTTTCACGTGATCAAGTTCACATTTCCACGATTCTCCAAATAAGGCTTTCCAGACACACTTGGCTTAGACTCGCTCTGTGGCATTTCTCCTGTAGAAATGAAGCTCAATGTTCTACCCACAGGTTTTAAGAATGACAGTTTTAGACATTTATTAATTTATATAATTATCTTTCAATACAGGCTCCTTTTGAATTAGTGGCAAATATGATTAGAAATGGAACATTCTCTTTGTCTGACTAAATGCTGGATGTAAATGGGTTGGATTTTACAATGTATTTTCACATTTTCTTCTTCTTTCCCCTTCTCTGACTAGGTCTTCAGTGATGATACAAATTATTCATGCAAATGTACAAAACAATGTTACCCCAAGCATTTAGCAAGCAGTTCACATTTAGGGTGAAACTATATCACTCGGAAAACCAGTCATTGTTGGTTTTGCTACAAATCCTCCCTTCCCACTTGGAGACATTGCCCTGACCTAGTACTTTGAGGAGGTCTTCAGCTTGTCTTGCATCTCTCAAAGTTCAGTAGTACTTCCTTCCCTGAGGTTCAAGGTTATTGGCTAGACTGTATCTCTTCGACATTCTGCTTAGCTCCATTCCACCGTTCACTAATTACATCCCTCACACTGCCAGTTGCTTCATTGGTGCCTGGCAGGACAGAGCGATAGATGAAAAATGAAGAGATGAGTCTAAGTCTTCTATTAGAAAAATAATTAGGAAGCTTCTAGCAGATACCCTCCCAATAGCCTCATACCAAGTAGAGGAATTCTCGGTAGTTTGGCATATGAGACCTACTCAAGATCAGAAGAGTATGTGATTTAAGTTTTAAAGCTGGGTTGCTGTACGTTTTAGTGAGGATTTTGTTAATATCCTTTCATAAAGAGGCAGTGTAGTATAATGGCTAAGAGTTTGAACCATTTAGACTTGGGAAAGGAACCTAATCTCCCTCTATCTCAGTTTCCCACTCGGTAAAAAATTAGGGTATTAGTAGCATTTTCTTTGTAAACTTTTTGTGAGGACTAAATAAGCCAATGCATATGAAGGCATCACAAGAGAAATAATACCTTATCTTGGGTGATTTCTAGCATCCATACTGGAGATCAGGTTTTAAAACTTCAGAACACATGGCCATTTAACCACCATATATAGCATTTTAAGCATGAAGTTCCCTGAGTACTTTGAATATGCTTCCTAAGGAACATGGGCCCCCAATAGCTAAGAATCCCTGTTACAGAAAATACAGCATTGCGTTAGGTGTTACTTACCTACTAACTTTGGCAAGTAGCAAAAAGTTTGGTAGGGTCTTCACATGCTTGCTCGCTTTATGCTATCACGTGCAAAAATATAAGTAGTGAGCCAGCCTTAAATGTGATCTTATTTTTAGAGGTAGATGGCCATGTGTGAGGAAAATCAGAAAGGCAATCCATTCATATTGGGGTAACTCTAAGTTAAGGAAGATTTTTAGATTTTAAGCCATTAGAGGTCCTGGACAATTATACAATCTCATCTTATCTATTTTCCAGTGATTGAAGACTAGTGCTGGTCACATCCTACATAAAGCTTTGCAAAATTAATTCTATTTACCACTTCTGAAGATAACTAGAATATTTTCAGGGCCTTTCATTTAGCACTTCTACAAATCCTGTTTGTGTGAATAATTTTTCCATATGTATCGGATCACGAGGGGAAATGCTTTATTGTCTAATGTAGTGGGGATATTAGCTCTATATATTTTTATAGTATATCACACTGGTGAATAAAAAGGTAAGAGTGGTCAGAGGTCAGTATCACTGATAATACATATCTATCTTCCCTATCGAATTTGAAGCTTTTGAGAATGTGTTAAGTCTAGTTGATGTTTGCATATTCTTTTGGATTCCAAGGATGAAATAAAACAAACATCATATTATATGCTAAGACTATACCTAAAAGTTGGGTTCTCCATATTCCAGAAAATCAAAGAGCTAAAATAACAAGTAAATAAATGTTTATTTCTGAGACAATGGCACTTTTGGAAAGTCAAGTATTTGATTTTCACTATGGGATACTTCCTAATACTGTGTGTGTAAAATCTTTCAAAATGTTTATATTCACCACTAATCATGATGCATCGATAATAATCAAGTTTCTTTGTTTGCTGGGAAAGAGAACAACTATAGCCTCTCCTTTGAAATAGGAGAATCTGACTGTTTGCAGCTGGCTAAGTAGGAAATGAGATTCCTAGGGGGACATATTAATGAGTTGGGAAGTTGTTTCATTATAGAACTAAGATAAGACAAAGCAAAACACTGGCAAATTGAAGTGAGTTCTCTCACCTTGTAAACACACAAAAATTACATTTTGCTAGAATGATTTGTTAAAATTATTTACTTGTCTTTCCAGGAAGGTTAAGGACCTGGAATATTCTTAAGTATCTAAATCTGTGAAAAGGATTAGATGAGAGAAATTACTAAATAATCACAGATACCTTAGCACACTAGGACATCCACCTTGATAGTAACTCTTAAAATCACGAAAAGAAGAAATTATGATATTAGTCAAAATCATATAGACTCTAAGAACAAGTGTCTTCACAAGAGCAACTGCGAGACAGAACAAGGATCGTTAGAATGTTGGCCATTTTCTATTACTCAGAGGCCTTACAAAGGCTACGGGAAAAACTCCCTTTGGTAACAGGTATTATGCCTTTTAAAGGACCTTTAATACTTCTGACCTCATGGTCTTGAAGCAATGTAGAGAGGAGTTGTGGTATGCAAAGAATTGTTGGTTTTCTAATAAAATCTGCCACGTACTGACTGTCACTCTCTAGGCCTCAGTTTTCTTATCTGTAAATTTGAGGGATTATAACCTAATGATTTTGAAGGTTACTTCTATGCCTGACAGTTTCAATAGCCTGGTCTAGAGAAAAAAAGAGTAAAGGTTTATTATTTTCCTAATTTACATCCTTCAAACGAGTAGGAAACTGTTTCTTCTTCAATCAAGAAGTAAATCTTCCAAACACAGAAAGTTGATAGATGGACATTTATCCATAAAGAAAATGAACAACTAAATCAACAAGTTTTTTCAGATAAAATGGTTAGGTAGAAAGGTACAAGGAGTCTTTAAAAATACCTAGTAAAATACTAACTTTAGCAAGTCATAAGATACAAAGTCAATATAAAATTAGTATATTGTATTTCTATATACTAATGACAAAATATTGCAAATATAAAATATAAAATGCTTAGGGATAATTTAACAACATCTATGCAAAGCTACAATAAATTGTTCAGAGAAATTAATGAAGCCATAATAAAATGAGAGATATACCTTGTTCATGGTTGGTTTGGAAGACTCAGTGTTGTTAAGATATCACCTATTTCAAATTGGTTTATATACTCAACAAAATCTCAATCAAAATCATAGCAGTTTATTTTGTGGAAATTGGCAAGCTAATGCTAAAATTGATTTGGAAATGGAAAGGACTTAGAATAATCAAAACACTTGAAAGAACAAATACGGAAAACAAACACTGTCTGATGGCAAAACCTATTATTAAAGTGAGTGATCGAGGTAACATAGCATTGGCCTAAGGATGGATAGATAAGCTAACGGAAGAGAATAGAGAGAACAGATAGACTCGTACATATATAGCCAATTGCTTTTTGTCAAAGGTGTTTAGGTAATTCAATGGGGAAAAGAGTCTTTTCAACTAATTTTTATGCTGGTCAAACTAGATATCCCAATTAAAAAAAAAAATGAACTTGAACCTTAAACTGAGATGAATCATAACCCTGATTTATACTGTTAAGCATCTAAAAGAAAGCACAAAGTAAAATATTTGTAATCATGAGTAAGCAAACACAGCTAAGGAAACAGAAGGCACAAATTATAGATAATAAAAGTGATAAACTGACCTTTATCAAAATTATGAACTTCTGCTCTTCAGAAAACAATATTAAGAAAATGGAAAATCAAGTCACAGACTAGGAAAATATTGGCAATTCATAAATCTAAGAACTCTTTCAGAACATATAATGTACTCTTACAACTCAATAAAAAGAAGCAAGCCGATTAAAAAATGGGCCAAACATTTGATGACACTTCACACAAAAAAGATATAAGTATGGCCAATATGTGGATAAATAACTGATCCAGATCATTAGTAAAAGAAAAATGTAAATATAAGCCACAGGATATATATTTGTGCAGCATGAAATAAAAGAGTGACAATAGCAGGATTGGGGTATAACTGCATCTCTCATGCACTGCTGGTGACAACGTAAATGACATATTTAGACAGTTTCTTATGATGTTAAATAGTTACTCCATGACCCATCAACTTCACTCCTAGATATTTATCCCAGAGAAATGAAAACTATGTATGTACAAAGAAATGTCCCCGAATGCTCACAGGAGCTTCATTCATAACTCAAAATGTAAAAACAAACCAATGCCTCAAAACAAGTGAATAGATAAACAAAATGCAGTATATATCCATGTAACACAACACTACTTAGCAACAAAAATGAACTATTGAAACACACAATAACATAAATTAATCTCAAAAAAAGTTATAGTTACTCTGAGTAAAAGCCCAGGCATGAGAGTGCATACTGTATGATCCCATGCATATGAAATTCAAGAAGGGATCAAAACGATCAATGTTGGAAAGCAGACTGGGGCTAAAAGTAAAGGCAGTGTCTGCAACGGGGCACAGGGAAGATCGGTGGGTAGTTGAAATGCTCTCTATCTTGATTGTGGTGGTGATCTCACAAGTACATACACTTGTAAAAAGTGTCCTGCCTTATACACTTAAATTGGACACATGTTATGGTATGTAAGTTAAACCTCAAAAAGTTGACTAAAATATGAGTCAACAAATTCCATGGACATTTGGCAAGTACATAATATATAAAAGACTGTGTACGTAACAACATACACATAAACATATGTATCCCAGATGGAAAGTAAAATGTTGGAGCAACGATGAACCTGAGAAATTACCTATCTGCTCTGGATACTGATTTGCTGATGTGACAATGCTTGCGTTATTGAGGTCACCTAAACTGATGTGATAAAGTAGGTTTTGGTTTTAGCATTTTGCTGAACAGCCTAAGTTCTAAAGCAGAGCTTTCTCCTTATTTTAGGACATAGGAAGTTTCTTCAAGCACCTTCATTAAACACAAATGCATTATGCAATGTGTTAGTTACTCTGGGGAAAACAGAGTTGTTCAGATATCATTCCTGCCCCATAATTCTCCAGGTCTAATAGACACTGGGACATAGATTTGTGGAAGACGAGTATATAATTGATTCTAGTATAGCTAAGAGTGTGAAAACTTCTACAAGAGTGGGTAAAATAATGTACAACTCAATTTTAGGACAAGGAAAAGACTTCACAAGAGAGATCAGAACTTTAGTTCAGCCTTGTTGGATCATATTTGAATGTGTAAATATTTTATTTATTTCAGGGAGGTATGAGAAGGCATTCCAGAAAGAAAAAAAAAACTCCATGGCCAAAATTACAGAGATGAGAAATAACTAGGAATGTAACACTTTAGCTGGAAGCCCAGATGCTTAAAAGGGTAAAATAATACTGAAAATCCAGGCAGAAGTTTTAGTTCATTCCATAAGTGGCTGGAAACTTCTGAAGGTTTTTTTGAAAAAGACAATTAATGACAAGGGCAGAGCTATATGGTAGAAAGATTAATCTGGTAGCCCGTGTGGAATGAACAGGTGTGGAGAGAGATTGGAGGTGGAGACACCCATTAGGAGGACATTCCAAGGGTGCAGGTGAGAAATGAGAACTGAATTAGAACAACCTCAAGTGGGATTTAGATAAGAAAATAGACTTGAGATATTGTGAAGTTAGAAACTTGGGACAAATTGTGCATGTGTAATGAGGAAGAGGAAGTATAGCTTCAATGCCTTAAGCCTGGGTGATTGGCAGGGATTTAATGGGTGCTTCCCCTCCAAATGTTGATCTCACGACACTGCACCACAACTGCTTGAGACCACTCAATGTCTGCTTGTGACATAGGCCACATGGAGCCACATCGAGGGGCTGGTGATGCCGAGATCCACGGTTTTCCAGGGAGGAAGCATGAGGACAATCTTTAGAAGACCTGGCTTGGAATTGTGGCTCTCCCATAAATTTGACAAGTGATCTTGGTTCAATGACTCTCATTACTGAGCTTTTGAACCCTCAACAGTACAAGAGAGATAGAAACCTCTGTACTTAACACGTGTGGATTTGGTGATGTACACAACAGATTATGAAAACTGAAAAGCCGTGTACAAAAGGAAGAAATAATATTACTGTCACCAGCTTTCTCAAGCATTCCCATCTTCACACATGGGTACTACCACGGGCCTGAGGCATTTATCTACATTCATCCTTGTCCTCATCCTAACATCTCTTCCTTTCTGTTTCTCTAATCCTGGAATTGAGAGAGATTTAGCACAGGAATTACCACAAAGACAATTCTCTCCAAAACACCACCAATTCTTTGCAATACACCCAATATCTATGTCCTCTTTTCCACAATTAAAAAAAAAAAGATTAAACTTTTTAATATTACTTGAATGTTTGAAATGCTACTATATCAATATTCTCAAGTATTTTCTTAATCTTAACAAATTGTAGGTTTTAGGGACCCTTCAACGCTGACCCCAGGCATTTTATTACCTTGATTCTCTTCTCTGCCTATTAAATATCCTGTTTCAAAACTAAATGAAGAACAGTGATCTCTTCTAACTCTGAAAGAGTGAACAACTTTTTAAGTGTATTGAAAGGTAGTTTCTTGTTCTCCATGGTCTTGCCTTCCTGAAGAATTTTGCAAAGAAATTTTAATAATAGATGTTTTTAGAATTTAATCTGACCCCCACACTAGGTGGACCTCTATGCCTTTCCTGGGATGCTTAGCTTCAGTGCCTTTCACACAGTATGTGGCAAACAGCTGTCTCTTTAACTGCCCTGTGGCAGACAAGGAAGTGGGTGCTAGAGCCACCCTGCCACTCTGGACCTGGGAGTGATGACTGGCTTTATCTGAACATTGGAGAAAACACACATTCCACTTCACAGGGGTATGAAGATAATGCCTGGGACAAGAGTTCTGAGAACTACACAGCAACATGCAGATATTAGCTTCTATAAAACAGCAAAGAGAAAAGATTCCACTGTTTCTTTAAGAGGATTTTCAGTGAGAAGGGAACATTTCTCCCTTATAAAGACTTGCTTATAACAATATTTTTCAAGGAACTCAGCTCAGATGGTACAGGAAACACATTATGGTCTACTGTGGCATGCAAATTCACTGCTCAGCACATTATAGGAACACAAATATAATCACTATCCCCCAGCCTTGCAGGTTCTGATTTTATCTCCTTTCCTTCTTCTTTCTCTTTGTCATGCTTTTCTTCTCTTTTTCCTTTTCTTCCTTTCCTTTTTTTCCTGCTTCCCTTCCTCTCTCTCCTCTTCTAAATTGCACTATGATGTAGGAAAATTAAAGCAGTTCATCTTGAGTACAGGGGGGATTTACTTTTTTCATTTAAAATTGTTTTTTCCTTAATGGGTTAAATGCCAAATTCCTTAGAATGTCTCAATCTAACAAAAGATCATTGTTTTAAGGCATGAAGGTAAGTTTTCCATCAGTGACTAAAAATTGGAAATAAAGGAAAGCCAGTAAAAACAGTCCTCACTTGGCAATTATTCTGCCTTTGGAAATTTCCAGGCCATTTGCAATCATTAATTAATTAGAGAAAATGATGTTCCACTTTACTGAGGCTAGAAGCGTGACATAAAGTGGTCTAGAGGCTTTCCTTAAGCTGTAAGTGGAATGTCACGGGGGGAACTGGGATTCGATGTAGAAGCTCATTTCTCAAGCCAGTAGTCACATCACTAAGCCAAGCAGAGTCAATATTGGGACAATAAGGTCCTCTGTGCACAGGTGCAGTTGAATACAGCAGTGTTCTGCTCAAAGACTAACTGTGAGGAAAGCCCATCCCTTCCTTCACCCGTACCCCCACCACATACAGATTATATCTGTAGCCTCATCAACCACTTTCCCCTTTCCCAAAACATTGACAGATGGCTAAATATCAACCTCTAACCACTCTCCTTAATAATCACAGAGAAAAGTACATGGCTTGATTTTCAATTTTAAAATGCACAATGTGATTTTCAAACACATGACACTGTTGAATAACAAATATTTCAAAAAAATGTAAATGACATGAAATTCACTGATACTCAGAATCCATAATAATGTAAAAGATCATCATGAATAATTACTAAAAGAAGGAAAATAAATTATCATGCCTTTTGGTGAGTGGTTAATAAAAGGTCATTCCATCACCCTGAGTAGGTTGGTGAAAACCAAATGCTAGTGTTGTGGCTGGACGCAACTTGTTAGATTCTGGTTTTGCACTGGGTGCTAATTCTCTTCCTACACCACTGGATCACTTCCAATGTTGAATGAAGAGGGACTGTCCAAAGTGCCCAGTGACATTTGGGAAAACAAGAAACTCAATGACTGGCTCAGTACTTCTCACAAGATTATTCCCTCCACCTAAACATTTTGCTCTATCTCGTTTCTGTTTCTGAAGGTGGGGTGGTAGGATCCTTAAACAACTGAAAGCCCATCCTTTTCCATTAGGATCATCACTCAGCCAGCTGTTCTAACAGGCTGCTTTGGATGGAGCAAAACTATATAGGTATTTGAGCTTAAATGTTGATGTCAATTATCTCAACCTAAACTTTTAATCTCCCATAGGGTAAGTTATTGCACTTGCACCAAAGTGAGGTAAAGTTGAATAATCCAATTTTTTTCTGGATTGCTTCCTTTGGGGGCTGGAAGGACAAATACAAATATACTGTAATGTTAACAAAGGGTGAGGGTATCAGGACTGGCCATTTTGGACAAATTATTTAAAACAAACAAACAAACAAACCTATTAAAATTTATTTTCATAAAGGGATTTTAGAAAGAAAGGCTTTCCAAGAGCAATGTTTTGAAAACACAACATTTAAACCTGGAAGCTTTACGTTGGAAAAGGATCATGGCTGGCCTAGTTTCATGTAAGAGGTATTCATAAGTGCCCCCATTTTGGGGAAGAATTATTTTCCTCTGAGCAACTAAAAATTCATTTTGGAGCACCATTAATGCAGCAGACACTTTCATGTGAGAATAGTGATTTAGTAAACACACTACTTGCAGACCAAGGACCTGACAGATTTTGGTTATAATGTTGAAAATGTGAATGAGTATGTCTATAAATTGACAATGTCAAATGTGCTAAGTATTCAAAAAAAAAATATATATATATATATATACATATATCTTCTACCCAATTCATCTCCCCAAATTATCAGATTCTAACTTTTTCTGATGTCTACTTTTCACAGCTTTAAATGAAAGACAGTAAGAACTTTGTTCCAACCCAATGTCTGGAAACTAGCTGGGTGTATCCATTTCACCCCTTCCAAGTAATTTTCCTTGGTTCCTCTTGTGATGGTAAAAGGAAACATCATGCTGGTTCAAGTACTCATGGAAAATCAAAGTTGTAGGTAATTAGGCATATGTAATATCATATCTTAGCTATTGAAAGGGAAATAACTGAACATGTTGACTTAAAAGACATACATGCTTGCAAGTAAATCAAACAGTGAAAAAGATAACTGTCATAAAGGATTTTTAAAATAGTCTAAGAGGATTAAAGTCTAGAGACTAAGATTCTTCTTGGATGATCAGTAATAAGGATGGACAAAAGACAATGAACAGTGTCATCATACTGCAGCAGCCTCTTCCCAAAGGAAACTAGACAAGATGTTTGCATTACCTGACATCCCCTCGGCCTCATCTGTCTCCTGGGCTGTTGGCCACTTATGTCCTAGCAACCACTGTGGTTACTGACTTTGCTTGGGTCCTAACCACTGTCACATATGTCCAGCCTGACAGCAGCTCAACTCACATTTTCCCTCCATGCCTCTCACCCCCAGGTGTGTTGAAGTCCTGAACCTGTGAGGCAGGAGATACTACAGATCTACTTGGTACCCCCAAAAATGTAATGTCTATGTATGAAGAAGTTTCTGACACACAGAGAAGCTTGGTTCAAAAAGAGACAAGAGCTGGGAGATAAATTATTTTCCCTTTTCCCACCACAAAAAGATTATCCTGAGCTGCTACAGTTCATATGCTCTTGGGAGATGAACATTCAAGACTGAACACGCAGATGCACTTGGTACTAAACAATAACCTTATCAGTAGCATGACTCCATATCCCCAGCAGGATCTCCATCTTTTTCTATGGCACTCATGCTTCCTTGGGATTGTACTTTCTAATGCAATAAAAGCAGCACATACACTTTTGCCTTAGATTTTGCTTTCTGGGGGATAGCAAGCTGAATAGGCAGTCCCTTATTCACATCGTTGTGTTAATGAGTTTCTTACCTTTGGTTGCAGTGGTGGTACAGAGGGTACTGGAGCAGGATCTGTGATATAGGTCTTCTTGGGACCAACAACCGGATACATCCCAGTGGGGTGCTGGTTTCCTGTCCCAGAGGGAATGTACCCTTGTTCCCGCTTCCAGGTATTGGGGTGACTTTGTTGACCATAGGCAGGATCAGAGTCATTTTTGCCCCCATACGCAGGCCCCACTGGGCAATAGGCTTCATAATAGCGTCCTTGGTTAGGGCCATACCCATACCCAGGCTCAGGCTGAAGTCCTGGTGGTGGAATATATGCATAATCCATGCCTGCCCGTGTTGAGGAAGGTGGACCCTGCCCAGAAATAGGAACTGGTTGGGTGTTATAGCTCTGGTGCCCTGGCCCTGGGCCATAAAATTGCCCTGGTGAAGGGGCAGCCATGTAATGAGAGCTGGGCTGGGCTGACTTCACTTGCACATTGAAGGTAGGCCTTGATGGGGTGGATGCTGTAGTGTAGGAGGCTGGGACTGGCTGAGGCTGGGGTTTTAGTGTTCCAATTGGAGCCACAGGGATGGGTCCAGCCTGAGGGGCAGGCTGTGGTTTCAATGTAGACTTTTTGGTTGCTGTTAGTGGGGGTTGGTTTGGTATGACCATTCTCTTGTGCCCTGTGACAGGGGTGGAGACTGGAGGAGAGGCTGTTGCACTAGTAGAGCCCTAAAATGGGAGAGAGAGAGAGAGAAAAATAAAGGACATTAATTACTGCCAAGAAAAAATAAAAGAACATATTAAAACCGCCATCTATTATTTTTGTATTAACTCTGCAAAATTCAAATCCAGCATGGTTCCTGCCTTCTAAGAGTTCAGAGACTAACACAAAAATCAGCTATGTTTTTATGTTCTATCAATGAACAATCTGAAAAAGAGGTCAAGGAACCACTTTCATTTATAATAACATTAGGATAAAAATACTTAGGAATAAACTTAACCAAAGAAGTGAAAGACATGTATATTGAAAAGTACAAAGTGTTGCTGAAATAAATTAAAGAAGATACACATAAATAGAAAGACATCCTTGTTCATGGGTTAGAAGATTTTATTATAGTTAAGATGGTAATATTACCTAGAGCAGTCTATAGATTTAATACTATCCTTTACAAAATCACAAGTGTACCTTTTTTGCAAAAACAGAAAAATCCATCCTAAAATTCATATGCAATTTCAAGAGACTCTGAATAGCCAAATCAATCTTAAAAAAGAAAAACAACATTGGAGATTTCAAAATGCCCAGTTCCCAAATTTATTATACAACTATAATAATCAAAATAGTGTGGTGATGGCATAAAGACAGATATACAAACCAGTGAAATAGAACAGAGAATCCAGAAATAAACCCATGAAAGCATGATAAATAGATTTTTTACAAAGGTGCCACGGCCATTCAATGGGGAAAAAAAATAGCCCTAAATATAATAGTGCAAACTATAGTACCCTTAAAAAAGCATAGGGAAGAAGCTTCACTGCACACCAGGCTCTCAATCAAAGTACCCAAAGATTTAGTCAGCATAGTGCTAAAAGGAGGTGCTAGAGAAAGAAAGCTGGAGGACTGGTCAGTGGGACTGACAACAAAAAGAAGCAAAGAGGGTTGTTATGAGAAATGAGCAAAACAGCACAACAAAGAGTTGCTAAATTTTAGATCAAAGGTTCCTGTCAAAGACTAATTTACTAAAGATAATCTAAATGCAGCCTCCTCTTCCTTTTGTATCTCACCGACGTCTGTTGTATTTATTTGTTCAACTCAGAAATACTTACTATACAATGGAATATTACTTGACCATAAAAAGGAATGAAATTTTACCATTTACAACAACATGTACAGACCTCATTGGTATTATGCTAGGTGAAATAAATCAGGCAGAGAAACAAATACCATACGATTCCACTTATAGGTGGAATCTGAAGATATTTAGCTTTCGTGGCTGAGCTTTCTGGAGATCTAGACTGGTCCAGAGATAAAGAACAAAACAAACAAACAAAATAGAAACAGATTCATAGATACAGAGAACAGACTGATGGATGGCAGATGGGAGGGGAATTGGGGGACTCTCGGTAAAAAGGGTGAAGTACAAATTGATACTTACAAAATAGTCATGGGGATGTAAAGTACAGCATAAAGAATATAGTCAATAACATTGTAGTAACTATGCATGGTGCCAGCTACTACACTTATTGGGGGATCACTTTGCAAGTTACACAAATGTTTAACCACTATGCTGTACACTAATATAAAATAATATTGAATGTTAACTGTAATTGAAAAAATAAAATAAAATATAATGTTATCTTGGCATCACACACAAAAATATACTTACTGAATGTCATAGAAGTGTCCTAATGAGAGAAAGACGAAAATGCCTTCCTTCTGAAATATGGGAGGCAATAATTATGATGGAAATAAGTAAAGGCTTAGGGAAGACTTGGATGTCACAAAATTTGTCCTCAAGCATTAGTCTGTTAGGAACGTGCATTTATGCAAGTGATACAATGTTTTAATTTTGATAAGATTTGTTAATATAACAAATAAGTGACTACACTAATTTTGTTGTTTATTAACTTCCAGGCAAGTTATAGGATGGATAGAAAGACAGAATGTGAGCCTTATATTACTCTATTGTCATTTACCCATGCCAACCCACAAGAGATGACAGACATGTGGGGTAGATGCTGCTAACTGCCTCCTCATCACAACACACTCCCCTTCTTCATTACTCAAAGAAGTTCAGTTTTGTTCAGGGCAGCAATGTGCCCACTTAAAATACTTCCCAAAGCTACTTTGTAAGTAGAAGTTGCCATGTGACGCAGTTCCAGCCAAAGAGATGTGCACTTAATATTTTTGTGAACACTCGGGCTCTCCCGACATAAGCATCATCCTTTCCTACTTTTCTCTTTTCCTCTTTCCTTCCTGGAAGGTGGCTGTGGGGCCGTGAGTGGTTCACTTATCTTGCTCCACCAGCACAGATATTTAGCTTTCATGGCTGAGCTTTCTGGAGATCTAGACTGGTCCAGAGATAAAGATGAAAACATTCCCAGGGACATTAGGTTAATATTTCACTTCCGGTCCTTGTTGCCTAGAGAGGAAATAACCTACCTACTGCCCAGGGAAATTTTAGAAATGAATGGAGGTATGCATTTTATTGTCACAGTGATTAGGTTATGGAATTATTGTTGAATTGACGGAGGGCAAAATGCAACATTGTCAAAGCCAAATTAACAATAGTGCCCCGGTGGACATTGATAGACTCTTGGGACACATGTCTTCTGGCAAGCTGTGAAGTTTCCAGTTGCCAAGGAAGGCCACCAGTCCTCTCTAGGACTTCTCCTCTACAACGCTCTCTCTCTTGGTTCAAATAACTGTTCTCTCCCACAGTCCCCTTGGGCCTAGAGGAGATGACAACTGTGACTCTGCTAGATTACTGCTCTGTTCCTATGGCTTTTCTGTACTCCAATGGGCCTATGTACAGAATGCCTTTATAATTAACTCCTAGAAAGAAGCTAGTTCAATTGTGTTATTTTTTATGGGATTCTGACTGTTACAGCTATCTTTCCCATGTATCATTTGTCACAATTGCAGTTTCCTAGGGATTTTGCAATTGTAGATTTAGTTCTGCTAAGTTACAGGAGCTTCTTGAATAGAGTCAATCTCTTTTCCCCTTTTTTAAAATAAAAGTCTTACAGGGGCAAGATTTGCAATTTTGTAATTTAAGCAACCTGAATAGTCTTGTCTTGGTAGGGCAAACTTTCCCTTCTGCAGGAAGATGATCCCAGTAGTACCCAACAGAAAGAGATGCAGTTTTCTCATTAATAAACTTATTAAGAAACTCTAAAATAAACAGTTAAGAGGGTCAGCCTGTTCTAGCACACCACATCAATCTTTAAAAATGTGAGCATAGATGGAATTGAATGGAAGGGAAGGAATAAAGCATTTATTTGATGATTCAAGATCAGCAGAAACTCAGAGTTCCTATTTGGAATACTTTAAAAACCCAACTATAAATGAAGACAGTGACTGAGCAACTGGCTCATGACAGGCATACTCTCTGCTACAGCTGTGAAAAAGTCTGCCCCCAAAACAGATGCCTCAAAAGTCACATATTTTGAAAATGAAAACCAATCACCTTCCTAAGGTGAAAAAAAGGATTTATGTAGATCTCACACTTGAGAAGGAGCTTTATCACAAATATCTTTTTCTTTCTTGGTGAATACACATACACTCACTTGCACTGGACCGTGTGCACATGTGTAAACACACACACGCACAATACAAACATCCCTAACGTCTTTGAAGGAAGGCATCAGGGCACAATTTCAGAAGCCATTGCTTTCTTCTAGGAAATATCTTGATAGTAGAATTCTCTTCTGGGGATAAGAAGGTTTCTCACACTGTATTATGAATTCTGCTGTGTACGTGCCGGCATGTTTATAAGTATTTTCTCTATCATAACTATGTGTGTGAAAATAGCACATTTAGCTATATTTTCTCCTTTTTAATTTTATATTCTTTATCTCATTGGAGATGGAAGTGGTAAAGAACAGGAATCATTTTAAAGCATATTTATTTTTGTTCCTCATGGTTAAAGAAAGCTATGGCAACATTTTCCTGGGCCACATATTCAAGTAAATGCATAGTGATTTTTTTTTTTCTACTTAACTGGATTAGTTGGTGCTTCCAAGTATGTATTTTTGGCATTTCATTTCTTTTTCTTTGCAGGAATCCTTAATGTTTTTATCATGATTTAACATTTTCATTTTGAAAACCAAGTACATTTTAAAATTCAACTCATATAGATACGCGGCTATGTGTATACGTGTATTTTCTTCTGAGATTTGAATCTATGTAGCAGTATTTTTATGTGGTTATTTATCCGTTAATTATTTTTAAAACATTTTCAATGTATAAAGCTCTGTGAAGTTCATCAGAGGAAGACAGTATCCTAATATCGTTCATGTCTCCATGTCCCAGTTTATGACATGGTACAGGGGCTAATAGGTAATTAGTAGCAGTTGAATGGCTGTCTTCACTACCAGGCAGAATCAGTGTGGTCATGAGACAAAAACAGAAAACGGGTTACCTGAGCACCTCATGCTCATTTCTTAGAGCAGGTCCTCAACTTCCTTTTAGCCCAAGTCAGAATAACATCTTACATTCCTCTCTCTCTCTTACTCCTGCCCATCCTCCCTTGAATACACCTGTATGTACAAACCCAAATACACACACACATACACCCCTACTCTTATCTATCTATAACCCTTGATTATCTGATCTCACATTCCTGCACTTTATTCCAGTTTTGCTTTCTCTCCCCTGAATCTGGCCCTCATCGCCACTTCCCTGAACCATTTAATCCAACCTCTCTTCTCTCAATTTTCCTCCCCCATAGGACCATGATGATCTCTCTAACATGAACATCTGATGGCGGTTCTCTGATGATACAAATTTGACTTGTGTTGAACTCTCTGCTTTTTTATTTTCCACATACTTTATAAAGACTTTTATGATCGATCTAGCCCTTGCCTCACTGTTCAGTCCACTTTTCCTTCCTCACTCACAGCTGCACTCCAGCAGTATTATCCTTGTGTAGAGACTGGAATAGACCATACACACAAGTCTGTGCTCCTATCTGTCAGCCAGGACCTCCTACTATAGTCTGGAATCCATTCTATACAAATCCACCAGGCTTCTCCCATGCTGCTCAAGCATAGTCATCTTCTTCCTAAGAGTTCCCTGCATATTCTTTAAGTCTCATATCAAATGGTGTTTCTTTTGTAATGTTCTTGACTCTGCTGGAAGGATGTTGAAGCTTTTTTTATGGTTCTTCACTTATGCTCCCAATAGGTTTTATGCATACCTCCATTAAAATAACCATATTGTGTTTTAATAATTCACTTGCATGTTTTATAAGCTTGGATGAAGTCAAACTGTAAGCTATAAAAAATCAAATTATCATGGTTTTAAACAGAGATATTTATATTCTGTAATTGAAAATCCAGGGTGTAGACAGTCAACAGCTACTATGTCTGCTCAATGGTGGCAGCAGGAACTCAGGCTCTTTCTGCTAAAAGTACTTTTCTAATCTTTCTGTAAAGTTGCTACTGATGACATTAGCCAACATTTTGCCTAATGGCCACTGAATAATTGTCCTCTTTATCTGACCCAGGATTTCTTTTCTCTCTATTCACTCTCTCCAGGACCATGTCCACAACTTAAAGCTCCTTCCCTCTGAGGGCTCTCTTGAATTTCTAGCTCTAGGATTTGTCTGTATTCTGAATGCTAAGCCCAAATACTCAATTGTCTTTCATGTGTCTGCTGAATGCCTCACATGTCTTTCAGTTTCAACGTGTTAAAAATTGCTCAGCACCTTGCTTGAATCTACTTGTCATGCTTGTGTTCTGGTTTTCTAATGCAGGTATTGCTCAAATGAGGACACTAGGAGTCATTCTTGAGCCTCTCCCTCATATCCTTTTCAAATACTAAGTCCCTGTTGATCTTATTCCCTAGATAGGAAATTCTATAATTCTCAAATATGCCCATAGTTCACTATATATGCCCATATATTCACTGCTGCAACCTTATTCCAAGATACAACCACCTCTTACCAAGAATGCTCCAATATTGCCCGAACTATTGTCCCAGTATCTACTCTTGTTCCCCTCAGAGAATCCTTCATTCTGTAGCTAGAATGATTCTCAAGTGGAAATTTGATCACATTACTTTCCTGCTTAACAGTCGTTGCAGGCTTTGTGGAATTATTTGGATGCAATCTATCTCTCCTGCCTCTCCTTGGGAGTTACACAACAGGCCGCTCTCTGACACTGACTTTCTTTCATATTCAATGTGCCAGGCGTTCTGCCATCTCACGGATTATATTCATGTGCTTCCCTACCTCTCTCTGATTTCTATGTCTAGCATCACTTAAGTCTCTTTTAGGTCTCAACCTGAGTATCAGGTTCCTTAGTGAACTTTTGCCTGAATCCTCTGGCACAGTGAACATTCTTTACTCCTCCCCTTCTACACATATCACACTTGTATATGTCTGTTTTCACAGGGTTACAGACTGTCCCTTATATTCTCCTTTCCCAGTGGCTTTTTCATACCGTAGCACACAGTAGGTGTTTAACAAATATTTGAATCAATCAATTAATAAATAAATAATAGTCTCTAAAGAAAAAGGCATTTCTCTTTACAGATTATAATGTATAATATATGAGCTGCCTCATTTCTCTTATTACTTGACAATCAAGAAACTCTGTGGTACATTTAATGCATATTTAGTAACAGTAATCTCATTAGTCTCTCCCATTAAATATTTTAATGATTTTACTTTTTGAATTCATTAATAATGCTATATTTCAAAATAGCATTCAAGACACTTATTTTCATTTTAATGGTCATTGTATACATGACTTCTATTTGATGCTGGCTTAAATCTCTTGCAAAAATAGTCAAAGAAAACAAACATACCTGATGTATTTAAAATTTTTAATGACATTTACTGAAACAAAATGCATTTTAAATTAATTATTAAGTGATCACAATGTCCCAATCCTTAGGAATTTAATTAGTCCAAATTATTCATTGAATAAAAAATATTGAGTTCTCCTAGGGAATGAACTAGATGTTAAAGCCACAAAAAGACAAAGAAAATCAGAGTCACTGCACTCAGAGGATTCTTAGTTAATTCAATTTTTTTACACAAAAGTTGGTTTATTGAGTGAAAATGACTTCTACTTGAAAAGGAAACTTTCTATGGTAACAAAAGCATACAAAAACTAAGGCCCTATGTATAAACAGCAACGTAAAACTCAAATCCTCTTCATTACATTTAGACTTTAGCTATGCAATGACATGGAAAAATGCTTAAGATGTTAAATGTAAATGTTAAATACAGAACGTTAAATGAAAAATACAGAATGTAAAATCAATCATACGTGGAATACAGCTGAAGCTACATAAAATGATATTTCCATATGGACAAGGCATAAACAAAATATGGAAAGGGAGATGGTGACTTGTGAGAAAATGGGATTATGAGTAATTCATCTTCAATTTTATTTTCATTACCATTGTTTAAAGTTATTTAAACAAAACCTGATGAGCATTTTTCACTTGTAGTTATTTACTCTTATCTGTGCATCTTTGTGGCAGAAAACACAAACTAAAATACCTATTAGTGATAAAACATGTATAATAATACCAAATATATATGTAGCATTTACTTTGTGTGAACATTTTGTGTCAAACATAGTTTACACTTAATCCTCACAAACATCTTTGAGACATGAAGTATAATTATCCCTATTTTCCAGAAGAAGATATTGAAGCATAGAAAAATTAACCAAGGTCACATTGCCGGCAGTTGGCAAATCCAGGAGTCAAACCCAGATAGCTTGGCTCCATTGTTCGGGGTTTTACAAACCATTCTATCTCTTAGGTGAAGAAAGAGTGAAATAGATTACATTAAAATAAAGAGAGATTTTCTCAGTTTATTTATGGTTTTCTTGTGTTCAGGAGATGTGCAATCAAGATACGGGTATAAAAAAATAATTCTCTCCTAGAAGAAATAAAATGAAGTTAACGGGATAACAGATACTTTGTGACACTATATGGGAAATAGTAGAGTGACATGGACTGTGTAGAACTGAAGAGTTCATCTACCATCTAAAGGCAGCTTGTATACTGTGACAGCTGATTGCACCCAATGAAATATGAACCCGATGTTCCTCTCCTGACAATTTTTTTTGCAAACACAGGGAAGCTAAATGAAGGAGTTCTACAAGCCAAATATAGTGCATGTGGGGCACTTGCAACTTCCAATCTAAGTTAAGAACACCAGCAAATAGAAATATCACCAGGGAGGATAATCAATGAAATTGAAGGGTTGTGCACTAGAATGCAGGAGAAAACATAATTCCAGGTTTGCCACTGTTCAGAGTTATGTGGCATTGAAAAAGCCACATTAACTTTCTAGATTGATTCCTCATCAGAGCAACAGAGGCTTAAAAATACTGTTTTGTTTTGTTTTGTTTTTTTTCCTGGTTTTATAATGAGTCTTTTTTATTTTCAAGTCAAAGTGTTTCTACAACCCAGATAAAAGATGAGCTTCCTGGATGATTCACAGGGTTGAGAGGAGACCACCCACATGTTTCTTGTTCACCTAATGCTATTTCTTTGTAAAAGAAGACATAATGACATTCAAATACCGGTGATTTCAAGAGTAAATCCTGAATATATGCAATGAGTTTTAATGGCCAATAAGAACTCAGTCTCATCCTTAATGATTCACAACAGGTGGGTACTTAATAATCACTAGATAAATGAAATGGATAGACAAAGATTCTCAGTTGGTACACTAAGAAAAAAATGCAAACACAGCTTATCTATTTTAGTTGTAATGCCATGCATTTTTTTTGATACTTGTTCCTTGCTTAATAAAAGATTACTTTATCATTTTTTCCAATCCTTTAACTTAAATACAACTTAGTTTTGCCTTCTTGAGTCCCCTCACTAATTATATTCCATACTTCAAGGTTTGATACTAATAGCTCCATTCCTCACTTATTCAGGCAACTCACACTATCCACTTGATCAATGACTCCATGTGCTAGAAAACAACCTAGCAGATTGAGAGTACAATATATGAACATACTACTATATATTTAGAGAAGTACTTATCAAATCTGGCTGTATGACAGAATCATTAAGGGCTTTTTCAAATACAAATTATCTTTCATTTAAGGCACTTAAAATACTAACTGTCTTAGACCCATGAACTCAGAGAGTAAAATATGCAAATTAAAAGAGAAAGGGATAAGTGATTCTTTGTTAAAACCAGAGTTCAGCCTGGACCAACGTGGCTCAGTGGCTTGGGCATCATCCCACAAGCGAAAACATCACCGGGCAACTGACTGATGTTTCTCTCGAACATCAATATTTCTCTCCCTTTCTCCCTCCCTTCCCCTCTTTCTAAAAATAAATAAAATCTTTATAAACAAGAAAGTTCAGAAACAACTTTGTAGGTACTATTGTTAAAGCAGAATAGGTAATCCTACCTGGACAAGGGCTAGGAGTAATGGAAGAGGGTTACCCCAATTGTCTTCAAAGAATAATCTTTAGATGATTTAGATTAGGGCCCAAGGTAATGTTTGCATGTTTCTGTAAACTCCTTATGGACAATCTGTCTGTGGATTATTTTAGTGATATGTATCATAAGCACTAGAAAATCCATACATTTTACTTCTAGGAAGTCTGCCTAAGTAAATAACTACAGATGGCATAAATCTTTAGTTTTAGGAAATGTTCTTGCCAATGTCATTGGTAAAAATGAAAGGCTATAAGAAATTTAAATAATTACACATAAATTGGTTAAATAAATCATGGGATATTCATATAATGGAATACAATGCAACAATTAAAAACTAGATTATTAACATGCTTTAAAACCTATCAACAATCCAGCAATTCCAATTCCAGGTATATATTTTTAAAAACTGAAAGCAGGAACTGAAACAAATGTCTGGACACGCATGCCCATAGCAGCATTTTTCACAACAGTCACAAAAAGGTAGAAGCAACCCAAGGGTCCCTTGACAGATGAATGGATAAAGAAAATGCGGTGTATACATACAATGTTGTATTAATTAGCCTGAAACAAGAAGGACATTCTGACACATGCTAAAACATGAGCGAACCTTGAAACATTATGCTAACATGAAACAAGTCAGTTACAAAAGAAAAGATACTATATGATTCTAATTATATAAGGTACCTGGCTTAGTCAAATTAATGAAGACAGTAGAATGTGGTTACAAGAAGGGTAGGGAAAGGGAGAAATGGGGAGCAGTTATTTAACGGATTTGAAGTTTTAGCTTCAGAAGATAAAAAAAGGTTTTGAAGATAAATGGTAATGATTGTTGTACACATACCAATGTGAATGTACTTAATTCCACTAAAATGTATTCTAAAAAATGGTTAAGATGGTGAATTTTATTATGTATATTTTACCACAGTAAAGAAAGAAAGAAAATAATTTAAAAATGAAAAATTTTATATATTTTAAAATCAGTTTAGGAAACACTGTTTTATATCTGTTAATATATGCATCTCTTTATATCCCTCATATGCACATACATAAATACATAGCTAGAAAGATTTAGTCTCAAACTCATAACAGCTTATTTTAAGGAGTCGATTTTTGGATGTTCTGTGTACTTTTCCTGTTTTCCGAAGTTTCTAACACAACCACATACTACTTTTTTAATCAGAGGAAGATACATATCTTTATATATATATATATATGCCTGAATATATATATTTAAAATAACATAAGAAATATATAATTTTTAAAACTAGTACACACCATAAAATAGTATTATAGTATCCCAACTTGTGTACGTGTGTACATAGACAAAAAAGAAGAAATATACTAAAACATTAATTTAATTTTAAAATATTTTAAAAAGTTAAAAATTGCATCAGCTAATGCAAACAGAACTTTTGTTTTCACCTTTATATATTTTCCATACTTTCCCCATTAAAATGTTACCTCATAAATGATAGCAGAACACTGATGAATGGTTAAAATGATCTCACAGATTACTCTTAAAATTAAAATTACAGGATTTTAATGTGTGCCACTGAGTTTAAAACTCTATGCACTACACTAATACACTAATTTTCCATCACTGATGGGCACCAAAACCACACACACATACACACATACAATCTCACAAGTCCCACAAAGACTTCTTGTGAGAGAGATGCAGACATAAATATCTTACACCTATGCGCTGGGTCAGCACTTGCTCATTTCACAGTACAGTGCCCTGCAATCATGTAGTACATGTACTATAGCTAGTGAGGAGCAGAAATAGCAAAAACCATATGTCTTGGGGTGGCACTCCAGAGCAGTACTGGTCTTAGAAGCTTTTCTATTTAATTAATTCTCACAACACTCTGAGCAGGTATAAAATACTTTGAAGACAAGAAGCTTCCAGGACTACTGAACACACCAATGCCATTAGGTCAAGATTTTTTCCCACACCAATAAAATCAAGCCAATTGGGAGCACCAAAATGCTATCTTGAAAATCCTCATTTCTTAATCCCTAACTATTGAACACAGAGGCAATGATCCAGGTGAGGTCCTGCACTTACAATGTCCATCAAACTAACCTGTCATCATGTTAAAAACAAGAAAAGCGGTATTTTAAAGAGTGTTCCTCCACCCAAAATAACTGTTAAATGAGAATGGTATGTCATCATTTTCGAACATGAGAGGTCTCTGAGGCGCTTGTTTATACAAATACCCATACAGCACAGTACACTTAGTCCCTAGCATGCATGTGGCTGGCACTGGATAAAATGCCATTGTGATGAGGGTCAATCCAATTTTGAGTATGTTCTATAATCTAGGAATGTGGTGAGAAAAGAGCCTATTTCTACAGCAAGTGACTTCATACACTGAATCATCCCCTCAAGGGCCTATGCAGTTTTCTCCAATCAAGCCAGGGGTTTAGTGAAAAGCACTGAGAGTTTCACCAAATAGCCAAGAAATAATAAAACACACAAATCTTGGTGAGGCTATCATAGATAGTACATGCACATTTTACATGGCTGGTGGCACTGGAAGCTGAAATAATAATATTGGTGGATAAACTGGCAATGAAGAGCTGATAAAATGTCCATAATTTATTAATCACTTTTTTTAAATTAGAGGGTGGTTGAGGAAGTCATGGGTCATTGATCTGATGAGATGTTACGAAGTTGTTAAGAGAGGGAAGAATCATTTAAATTAATAGTCAATAAAGAAAGTTAAGATAAGAGTACATATGTATGATAACAAAAATTTTGTAAACTAGTAATATTTTAAGGTTAGTAGACTTCTCAGAAAGTTATTGTAACATGATTGAATGTTATAAATATGGCTATAGGTACTATGTTTCCCTTTGTATTAGATAGGTTGTTGATTCTATATCCTAATTACCTTCAATCTTTTCAGTTTTCACTATCAATATACTGATACCTTAGTTCAGTCCATCATCTTTGATGCTCTAGCTTACTGCAGTACATGAGGCCTGTCCAGAAAAAGTCCAACCATTGTTAATATAATGAGAACATTTTGCAAGACGTTGATGTTACCTGGCAGCCAAGGAGAGTGGACTAGAATGCACATGTGTGAACAACGATGACTTCACTGTACTAGTCAGTGGGGGCAGTAGACACCATTGAGTGAGCATGTGTACTATGTGGCTGTCACATTCAAAATGAATGAGCGAGTAGGGCAACAAATCTGCATCAAATTTTGCATTAAGCTTGAACATTCCTCCATGGAAACTATTCAGATGATTCAGAAGGCTGCAGCTATGGGCAACTGGTGACTGGCAGCTTCATCACAACAATTCACCTGCTCATGCATCATGCATCATGCAGAATATTTTGGCAAAACATAAATCACCCAGGTGATTCCGTCTCCCTACAGCCCCTGTGACTTCTGGCTTTTCCCAAAACCAAAATCCTTTGAAAGGGAAGAGATTTCAGACTGTTGATGAGATTCAGGAAACTACAATGGGGCAGCTGATGGTAACTGGGAAAACTATGTGAGGTCCCAAGGTGCCTACTTTGAAGGGGACTGAGGCATCATTGTCCCATGTACAATGTTATTAGTATCCTGTATCTTCTTCCATGAATGTCACTATTTTTCATATTGTATGGCTGGATACCTCTGGACAGACCTTGTATATTGATTGCACACATATGCACATACGCCTATGTATGTATTTTTTTAATGGATCCCTTATGTCCTCTAGTACTTAGTCTATGTTGCAACCAGACTATTTCTAAAAATCACTGTAGTTATTGAAACCTACCAAAGAACAACACTCTTAGAATGAAGTCCAAACTCCTTTCTGATAGAGCTACTGCTTAGCTTTCTAGTCTCCTCTCCTACCTCCTTCCCCTTCAAACTTGGTGTTCCTGCCTTCCTGTGAAACACTTTCTAACCTGCTCCCCTTCCAATTCCTAAATAGTACGCATCCTTCAGGTCTCAAATGAATGACACTTCTGGGAAGCCAGCCTTGATTCTAGAAGCCTAGGTAAAGTGTCCATTACTGGTGTACCATTAACAGACTATACTTACCTTATGATAACCCTTGTCCATTATTTTGTAATTCATTCTTTCATGTTTCTTCCCCTCTAGCTTCATATGGACGAGGATTTTGTCTTTCTCATTCAACATGATACCCTCAGTGTCTAGCAAACAGATACCCCATAAGTATTTGTTTAATGAATGAAAGTTATTTCAATAAAGCATTATTGACAAATTCCATGAAAGCTATTTAATAAAACAATACCAGCATTAGTTGGCTAAATTAAAACTGCCCCACACTCTTCTCTTTCCCACACCAGTTTTGTAAAGCCAAACCCTTATTCATCTAAGAATTCTTTAAGTCAAGTAGAGGGTTTCGTAACTCAACCTAATTTAACAAAATATTTTGAGTTTGTTTATGCATTTTAGGTTTCTTAGCTATAGGTAAAAGGAAATATTGTAACTGTGGTTCATTAGTTTTTGGTTATAATCAACTACTATAATGAAACCAACCATTTGTAGTCTATCATTGTTATTCAGAGACCATAAATAAAAGTATGATATCCTTTCTTTCAAGAAAATCCTAAGTCCTACAGGGGTTTCTCATTACTGATATTTGCTTGTTAGCAGTAGAAGTTAAAACGTGTCCATATTTGAGATAGTTTGAAAAGAGTGACCTGGAGCAGACAGAGGCAGGCACAAAGGAATTCTTAAAAAAAAGAAATAAAGTTGATTTATTTGTGCATGGTTAAAATATATAATATTCTTATGGAACCATGGAGTATTAGAGTTTGAAGGACTCTGAAGGTCAAATTTCTACCTTCTCCTCAAGAAAACAAAGCTTTGGAAAGATTTGCCCCAAGTAGCAAGGTCTTGACAGGGTCAGAATTAGAACCAAGTTTTCTGGATTCTAAGAACAGCATTCTTGCCATTATAGACTTGGTTAATAAGCCTACAAAAAGGCAAAGGTAGGTTTTGTTCTTTTCAACAAAAGTGAATCTCATGTATAGACATCAGGCAGTGCTGCATGGAAATCACCAACAAGTCTCAATGGGAACAAGTTTGGTTGCTGTGTTTTCATACAGGAGTTTCCAAAATAGTAGTGGAATTCAGCAAGGAAAGCCACCAGTGTGAGCAAGTGGCTATATTTGCTTCAGTGGAAACAAACCGACATTCGTTCACATATTTCTGAAGGAATTTGGGTGACTGAAAGCAAAGCGAAAAAGGGATAGGTGGTGTGTTATAGTCCTTAGAGAATTCCATGAGCAATATTTGCTTAGATTTATCAAATATTCCAAGTAAAATATTAAAGGAACACCATATTTACAGGACATTAAGCTCATAGCAAAGTCATTAGATGTTTCTTCAGCCTTTTTCTCTTTTTGCGGAAAGCATGCTCATTGTTACATAATCAATGTATGAAGATTTAAATGCACATCATCCACATTATATATTAGGGGAAAATAAAGTTTCACTTCCCCTAACTTATTTGTTCTCAGAAATGGAGGCTGTCTGTCCACTTACTGTAGACAGATAAAGGGGCTAAATCACAGAAGGGTATAATTTCTAAGGAGAGTGCACTTTTGCTACAGCGTAGGAGGAAGGGTAGAAAATGTTTTCATAAAAAGTGACTATTAGGGACAAATAAGAGTTCTATTCACCAAACCTGTACATATCCCTTTATCCTTGTAAAACAAGCTATGAAAGCACATAATGACTAACTGTAGCAAAATTACTCACATTCTATCTTTGCATAATTGCTAAAATGGTTCTGTTTTTTTAACCCTCCCCCTTCAACAATTCTACACTCTTAAACTTTTTTTTTTCAACCACAGCACAAATGGTTATAGCAAACGAGTGTACCAGGCACATCTGCTGTTTCAGAAAGAATTCACTCTCCTGTGCCAAATCCACGTCTATCGGAAGAAATAAAAATAAATTGAGAGCAGGTTCAGCAAACGCCCAGATAAATCCTGCAATGACCACATGGGATACATTCATTTCTGGTAGCTGGTGTGGCTTGCAACAAACAGTGAGGTGCTGAAAATGATCTCAAAGCAAAGGTGCCTCCCATGCCTGTCTTTGTCACTCAATCACAGAGCACATAGTTACAGTAGCTGGTAGCTCTGTTCTTACTGTCTCTGGGCAACTATTTAGATAATAGGATCAAGATAATCTCAGAGGTGATGGCAAATTGTTTTGCAACATATGAATAGTATTCTAAAAACAATGGCAAGAACAACAATAGTCTTAGTGTGGATGGTCCCCCAAAGCACCCTTTGCTATTTTGCCCACTTATGTGTTTGAAAGCTTTGTGGACATGGTCCGTTTGATATTGTAGATTATGCACAGCATTATTTACTACTAAAATTCAAAGCAGTAAACAACTTATTTTCTACTTTTAAGATAACCACTGTCAGCTGAAATTTCAGGATGGCTTGTGGGAGAGACCGCCGCTATTTTGGCAATGGCACAGGGTGACCAAGCTCCATGGATGGAAGAACAAGGGGATGGTGGGTAGGCAAAGAGCAGGGTATCAGCACCGCTACTGTAGCCAAGAGGTACAAATCACTTATAGAATTCAATCATTTGGGACTTGTCCCTCCAGTGGAACCTCCTTCTGAAGGTAAAATAAAGTTATTTCATCCTTTGCTCTTTTGTTTTAGAATTACAACATAGTAGACAATAACAAATTCAAAGGGACACAATATAAAATTGAGACAACAAAGTCTGAAAGTCCTGGCTCAAAACAGATTTACTTATGTTGTTTTCTGGCTCTCAATTTCCTCCTTGTAAGATTAGGGAATTTCATCGGAAAAAATCAAAGACCCCAGGTAACTTAAAGTGTCTAACACCTTTGATCTCAAATAAATGCTGATACCTGACGTACTTTGGAATGGCATTTAAAGTGACCCTTTTCATTCTGATACTACTTTCAAGACTGACTTTGATAAATCTCAAGATTTAAACATTACAGAATGCTCAATCCCCTTATGCTATAATGTGACGTGAAAATAACAGGGTATAAACTTAAGTACAGAGCATGATTCAAGTCCAATGTCTGAATAAGATTAAAAAACAAGCAAACAAAAGAATCTGAGTGGTTACTCTAGGAATATAGGTATGTTTCTATTGTTTTCTTCCTTCATTTTCTGTTATAAAGTGAGCATGTATATTTATATTTAAAATAAAATAACTTTATTTACAGAAAAATACTATATCTCCGAATATCATTTCCTTTCAGAAAACACACTGCATTTTCCAAAACCATCTAAAAGCAAAGAAATATGATATTAGTTGTCTCTAAATATATGACTTTAGAATGTCTTTTTGAAAAATGGTGTCATTCATACAGTCATCAACCATTAACTGACCACCTTCTAAATACCGGGAATTTTGTCAGCTACTGGGTAACAAGTTACCGTTCCTGGTCTCAACGAATTAACTATAGTTGGGGAAATAAGCAGAAAGCCAGTGGAAACTTCTCAGATTCCCAGAAGTCTGACAAATTCTACTTGGAATACAATGTTCTACTTCAACCCATTCATTTTTAAAAAATTGAACTGAGTTTCAGCTAGCCAAAAAATATTGGCTGAGGAGGCCAAGGACCAGGATCCTTCACTGTGCTCTGTAACTACTGGATAAAATTAGGGTCCTACACTGTACTCTGTAAGTACTTGATAAAAGTAGGCAAGTTCCGATTTCCTCTGTTACTTAGCTCCTTCCCCTTCAGAATGGGTAAAAATGTTTCTTCATACCTAACATGGGTAACTGAACTCAAACACCTTCCCCTAGCCTGTTCTTCCTGTGACACCCCATGCATCTCAGAGAAATGCCACTCATGCACTCTCAACTTTGACAATGATTGTTCAAAACTGTATAACTCTCGAGTAGGAGGACCATATTCTAATAGTCACCTACTCATCCTTTCATAAGACTTAGAACATGGTAGGACAAAGATTAAGCCACAGTAGGTTATCAAAACATCACTGAGGAATGAAAGCATCAATGAATGAATGTATTCAAACATGAAGTTGTCACCCATTTTCTGAAAGTTTATGTGTGTATATGTGCATACCCTTGTGCATTTTAGGAACATGATAAGCTGCAGCATCTGTAGTTAGTGAGAAAGGAGAAAAATCACAGAGGGAAAAAAAAAGAAAAAATTATCACAAATGAGAGGTGTAATCTATGGAGCTATTCGTTTATTCATTTTATTGCTAGGTTTCTTCACTCAATACCTAGGAATACCACCTAGAGAGGATAGGCAACAAAACAATTCAGGAAGATATTTTGCTATTATACAAAGATAATTCAACTTTGATTGTATTTATTCGTGTGCCACTCATGATCTTTTAATGATGTTTGAACAAAATGATATCATTCACTGTTTCTTAGAGTTGTGAATGAAAATGCTAGGTGAGCCCATTTTTTTCATTAAAACAGTAATACTCACTATAGAAAATATAGGAAATATTAGCAAAAGTAACAAACAAAATTGAAAACAGCTACAATTCAAATTCTTAGTGATAATAACTTAAATTTTGGTTAATTTCTAAGTTTTTTTACATGCATTTACATATGTGTGTATGTGCTTTTGTGTGCACACAATGTGTATGATTGGTATGGGTGTTGGTGTTTAAATGTTAAGGCTTTTTTTTTGCAGTTTTATATATATTTTTATTTGAATATATCATAGATTACATGTTTTAAAATTATTCAAACAACCTGTTTATAGTGTGATAACCAGGTAGTCAATCTGCTTTAAGAGATACAAACACTCAAACACTATAACCTACTACTTATCATATGTGTTTAATTGCAAGGGCAGGGTGCATAATATTAGGATTTTCCCACTGTCCTGAATTATACTATACTCTCTTCACAAAGCAGTTTGTTTCTGATAACAAAGATTTGAGGAGGTGCAAAGATATATCAAATTATCAAGCATGCACTTTTAACAAAATGTCAGCCCTCCACCTACTCACTTCTCATGTATATCAGATGATCTTTTAATCATAAACATGCAGTCCAGGCATATGCCAAATGCCTTAATGTTAAACCCTCTGATATTGAATTCTAAATGCTTTGTTGTCTCAAGACATTTGATATTTGAGATGGAGTATCTAAGAGCACTTATTTATTATTATTGTTATTATCATTAGTACCATTATCATTTTCACATCCCTTCTATCTCTATAACATGCAGATCATGGGGGAGCCAGATGTAGAATGAAATGATCAAGACTGTGTTGAAGAAGTATTAATGAGGAAGATATACATTTATAAAGGGCATAACAGGGGCCAAATAAGAAGCTACTATCATAAGCAAGGCAAAAAATGACGAGGCCCTAACAAGGGACAGAGCTTGAAGGAAAAAGGCTCCTAAAGCATTAACTAGAGAGTTAGTACCTGTACAAATGTTGTCCCAGTGTATCTTTTCCAAGAACCTTATACTTTGCACAATGATATTTTCAAATCCGCATAGACATGGAGCAAATGGCCTCCACTGGTGTGGCTGATTTGAAAGATACAAAGAAATATGCTAGAAACAATCATTGCTAAGACAGATACTAACCCGGGGTGTCAAAACAAAGAGAAATGGAATTGAGGAATTCCAGTGTTAAAGTTGAAGGCCTCAAACCTGATAGTTAAAATTAAGTGGCATTATTTACATTTAGTAAACTGTGGCTCCTTTAAAAGAGAATGATTTGTTTCTTTTGGGAAATCCAAGTATTACAGTACTCATGCATGTGATTTAGCAGAGGGGGCTAAACAATTTTGTGAGGAAGCATAACATATGTGTCTAAGTGACTTAAATAATTTGACTTCTGGCCAGGAAGTTATCATCTAGCTGTGGATATTTCTGTGCGAATCCTCACGTTGAAGCAGAAAATAACAACAAACCCCTCAAATTATACAGTATTTGTTTCACATACTTATTAGCCTTTGTCTAAATACTTTAACTAAAATTGGAATTTGGGTTTTGAAAAGAACCACCAATTTGGCCTTGTTAAACAAAGTCCTAAATTGTTTTTTCAGGGTTGCCAAATCTCACAGATTGAAGGACTTAGAGGTCATGGGCCATTTAACTAGAATGCAGTCCCAACAACACCAAGTCTGCATCTCTCCTGCATCTTGGGTTAAAGCCGCTGTTGTCCTCAGCACACCTGCCTTCCCCAGTAAAGGGCCAGGTGTCACCCACTTATCTCCCGCTTGCTCTAAGGCCTGTCACTAATAAAGGGTAATGTCAAATACTTATTTTGTGATGACTTGTCTGTTTAAAAAATGAAAAGCAATATGGAAGAAAATGTAAATTATGCTTAGGTGTCCTCTATGTAAAAAACAAAACAAACAAACAAACAAACAAAAAAAGCATCCTATGAAAGAGAGACGATATCCTAAAATACCATAATAAAACAACCACACTTTTGGTCTGCTTCAATCACTTACATAGATCTGTGATATGGCAATTATGACCCTAGAATAAATAAACTGTCATTCTGCACTAAAGGACCAGAGAGATAATCTAAGTCTATTTACAGAGTGTTGTGCAGAGCAAAAGAAACAAGATGCAGACATGCTAACGATGATGCGAAAACAAACCAAACACTGAGAAGAGAAAACAAACACAAAGACAAAACCAAGCAAAAATACTGCAGGTAACAATAGCAAAACCTTGGTATTTTCAAATGAAGTTATGCATGATATACATTTCATGTCTTCTATTCAAAATCTGTTTTTGTTTTTGTTTAATAAAGTCTTCAGTCTTTAAAAAGTCCAATAATACAATACCCCCAACAGAATTTGTGAAACTATCATGTTTTATTATTTCATGATTTGTTTTTAAAATCTGATCAAGTAAGTAGATTCCATGTATACAGACTATTTTGGGCCTCACACATTTTTCAGCCATAAAGTAATAATGCAAAATAACTTATATCATGGAATCTAGAGTGTTAAAACTATTTTGGAGTATAATACTTTTAAAGACATAACAGCATTAGACTTTTCAGAATATAACTGCTGATTTTTAACCCACATAAAAGTGACACACACAAAAATCATCCAGGTACTGAGAGTTTCCTGCACAGCTTTCATAAATAAAGTATATATGCAAATAAACTGTATTAGTATCTAAGTATTCTATTTATCTAATTATACATTGATAAAGAATGCCATTCATGTGATAGAAGTAGCAGATCTGCTTTCATTTTCCTTTACAGAAGGCATTTCTCATTCTTTGGCAAAACTACTGAACTACTGAGAGCTGAATGAGGGAAGGAAACACAAGAGGAACTCACATGTTGCTTAAATGGACCAAACATATTTATTTTTGTTCCTCCTAACTGTCTGACCTTTGCCAATGCTCAGAAGTGATAAGGATTAGTGCAAAAATAAAAGACCGCATCATGTATATTCCAAAGTGTCTAAAATAAGGCACACATAAGGAAAAGCACTCCCCACTAATGAGATAAGCAGCAGATCATAAGGAACTGGGGTCTCTGGAGTAGGGAAAAATTCATCATGTAAGTTTCCTGGACCCAAGGAGTTCACATACCAGCAAAAGAGACACAATGACACTAGTGGCTGCCGATAGTGCAACAGATGAGAAAACTAAGCAACACGAGACATATATTAAGGTTTCATATGGAATATTCCCAGACTGGTAGGCCGAGAGAGGTTCTCTGGGTTGTCCTGTGCAGTGGATAGAATTAGAACATGTGTCTGCATTACAGGAGAAGAAGGGTGGATTCTGTTTCAAGCAAATTATGTGAGAAGAGGCACTGACAAAGGGTAGACAGAGCACATACGGAGCACAATCAAGTTTGGTAGGGATTTATTAATAGCTGAGGATATACCGTGTGCTAGACCTTATCCATGTACATTACATATAACTGGGAAAGGGCTTGTCATTGTTCCCGTTTTATAGATGAGGAAGCTGAGGTTAGCTTACTGAATGAGCTTGAGCAACTCGTCCAAGGTCATAGAATAATCTAATGTTGGTATCATAATCTAGACTTTGTGTTTTCAAAGCTGTTTCTTAACCACTTCTACACTCAAAGCAAGTACCCAAACCAAGGCTGCAAAATTAGATCAGGACAGATTGCGGAGGGTAACATCTGCTTTTAATTTTAGTTGACAACTAGTTTGATAGAATTAAGGGACAAATACTAGGGCAAAAGAAGGGCAGGAGAGGGGCTCAGTGCTGAGGAAAAAATACATTGTAAGGAAAGCAACTACTCTCTGAAGAGAAAGACTTTCATTAAGAGTAAGAACACACACACACACATCTGATGGAAATTACTTCTGTTTAGCTGAAGATGATATTTCAGTCTTGAAAAAGGTAACTTACAAAATGTTATTTTATTAAAGCCCTATTGTCAAGGCTATGTCCACTCTTCTGTATCCACATATGATCTCAGTTTAAATGATAGTATTATTTTTAAATATCAATTTTTTCTCTATGTGTGGTAGCATTTAATTTTTTTTTTCCTCATAGGACAACCAAGGGAATTTAATTATCATGTGAACACATTGAGAAAATTAAAACAACATCAATGATGGTCACAGAACCAGGAGCATGACCTCCCATTCATTAGGAACCATCACAGTCCAATGTACTATATTTGAAATGAACAATTTTATATTGCTTGCAGTTTTTAGAAGGAGTTAGAGGAGGTGAATAGCACAAAGCAAAGAGGTGAATTATTCTCTAAATTGGCTAAATAGTAGGCTGCTAAAAAGGAAGAAATCTACTTTATTGTAAAGGAAGCAAAATAACACTAGATCTTGAGTACATTGTATCAGATAATTCTGGCCATCAATCTTTTAATCTAAATTCAAATTTAACAGACACAAAGCACATAATCATTTTAGGAAAGGCTGTTTCAAAACACACTGCCTTTTTATTAGCCAATTATACCAAAATTATGGTAATTTCTTAATGAAGTTATGGGAACAGGCCACATTATTAATTGTATTGCAAATATAATATTTAATTAAAGATACATTATGTTGATAGCATTTCACATCTGGCGCTTGGGCTTTGCAGACCGTATAGGGGAACAACATGAAAATGATCGCTACAAATGCCCTCTGTGTTCCAGTGCTCAGTACAGTCAACTTTCCTTGGAACAACATTTAAAGTCCATTATATTTTGTGAAAAATATCTAGGATGAGGGAGAAACTCATCAGCCTCTGTCATATATGATGTCACCCAGCATTCTGCAGGTCCATTTCTCTTAGCAGACGTAAATGGCTTGTCTGCGACCAGGTGTTAGTGAAATGGGTGCTGCTTTTGTGGTCCCACACACACATTATCCACTATTTCTAATTTTTAAAAGACTCCCTAATGACCTATGTGTTTAACACCAAGTTTTTTATTTTTTTATTTTTGTTTTTGTTTTTTTTTTTACATATACATTCCAAAGTTTTCCAGATTCCTTTCTAATGTCAATTAAACATAGTCAATGGTGAACTAATGAGACTGATTTAGGAGTGATTCATAATTTACTGCACTTGTACTATTCCCTGCAGGGCTTTTTTCTCCCACTAAACTACAATCATATCTCATTACTGTTGCTTCA
Source organism: Furipterus horrens (assembly GCF_987537825.1). Taxonomy (NCBI): domain Eukaryota; kingdom Metazoa; phylum Chordata; class Mammalia; order Chiroptera; family Furipteridae; genus Furipterus; species Furipterus horrens. The sequence continues at coordinate 48,932,298 of NW_028327171.1, read as the reverse complement.
TGACTGCTTTCTGGTCTAAATTTTGTCACTGGCATTTAGTTAAAGAAAAAAAAAAAAAAAGAGAGAGAGAAAGAAAGACTTTTTCCATAGTATCTATAGAACTGTTTCCTTTTAAAAATGTCAAAGCATTTCTAACTTCAAAATACTGCAGTCAAATTAAGACAGTTAATCTCAGCAACAGTAAAAACAACAACAAAAAAGTTTTTTTTTTCCTTCTGGTTTAAGTGTTATTGCTGTGACAAACTGCATATAGCCACTTCTGTGGGTACCAGTGGCCAAGTGCAGTGTAAAGTATCTCCATACCTCATCATCCTGCCCCAGGAAGACCCCTCCAAAATTGTAGTCTTTTATTACAAAATGCAGTATGTGACAGCATCTTGAAAATGGATGAAGAAAATGTAAAACAGTGTTAGCTAATAATGCTACACTTTATATAGATTTACATATGTATATGTATTCATGTGTGTATATACATATATTCCACACACATTTCATTAAAGGGGAAAAAATTATCTTGGCCTCTCAGATATAAAACAAGTACATTCATATGTTCTCAATTTGTGCCCCATGAAATACACACATGAATATACAGTAATAGCAGGTTTTTAATTTTAAAGTTCTGACATTTTCAACTTCAGAATTTTTAAAATTCTGAATTTAAATCTGAATTTTGTGGCCCACAGACAAAAGTGGTGTGTATCTCTAAACCTGAGGATTCAAAGAAGAATGCCAAGTCCCCTAGCCTGGTCTCTTCAGTTAGAGGAGGTATTTCTCTTTTCTCTTCCCTTCCACACTGGAAGGCAGTACCACCAGAGTTGTGAGAACCCTCTCTCTACTGTAGTCCCATGAATCCATTCAGTTGCCAAGGGAATGGCTGATGCTCAGAAGTCAGTCCTCAAAAATAAGGAGAGGAAGAAAAAAAAAGTTATGTATCCTGACATACCCTAACATAAAACGGTGAAGCTAAGAAGTGGAAAATTGGAAATGGAAGAGGGTCAAGCCAGTGCATTTTAACAACTCATGTGAACTTGCGATAAAAACCAGACATTAAAATGCTAAAGGCATCAAGTTTAATAAGCTTCTATCATGTTATTCTACCTTTTTGAGGACTCTGATTTTTCTACATGAGTCACTGGTTCTCTGTGGAATTATAAAAAAGTTAAGTTATGCCACGTGACTGGTGTATTTATTTGTTCCTTTAGGTTGCCAGCTGAAATGTGATGTCTCTAGAGAAAAGTTCAAGTGACATGTTTATTTGCCAGAACTCAGAGGAAAAGCTTTACATCTCAGTCACTTTTAGAATAAAACAAAAAATTTTTTAGACTCTGAAGGCAATAATGTTTCCTTTCAAAGTTTTAAAAACTGTTCTGTTACACAAACGCAATTTTTCAGAGAAAGAAGCATTTATATCATAGAAGGAACTAGACCATCTTTCTCAGTTTTAATGATTAAAAAAAGGTGGTGTTGAGAAATAAGATGATGTGAGAAGTATTAACAAGTGTGACCCAAATATAAAAATATGAAAGGGAAAAAAGTGAAGGAATGGGATGTAAAAATGAATAATTTAGATATAAAACAGGAGGAATGAACTTTGCCAATAAATAGACATAATTTAAATAGAAAATGTCCTATGATGGTTTTAAGTCATGATCAAATTCACACATGCACAGACCAAAAGTAAAAAGCACATAAACCTTTTTTTCTTTTTTTTTCAGTCTTAACTGGAAATAGAAGCCTTACTTTTTCAAGAAAAAAATCCCTCATTTAATTCTTGTTCTTATCAGAGAACCTTCTTCTTCAGTTTTTAACAGCAGATTAATCACTTTCGCAACCTACGGAAAAAGTTTTCTGGAAAGCATAGCAGCTTGCAAGTGTAAATGACAGCATTACTTTTCCTGCAGCTCAGCCGCCTACAAATTCTCTCTCATCCATGACTCAGCATGAGGTAAAAGGAGCTAATGAAAAGGGCCACATTTCCTTTTAAAATTTGTGAACTTTTTTTTTTTTCAGCATGCAGAACTGTTAAAAAAAATCCCCCAAAAGCTCCATAGAAAAGTAAAGCAGCTCTTCATAAATGTTTGTCATTTATATACATAGAAACTTCCATGTAATACTAGAAATAGGTTTGTTGTTTGCCCCCACACCTGAGGCCTAATATTGTAATCTATTGGGGATTTGGTATGTACACATTTCTATATTACATTTATAAGGATTACAGAGAGGGAAGGATAAAAATGTTGCTTTGTTGAAACCAGAGTTTTAAAAGGAAAAATAGAAAACATAGAACTCTGTGGTCAAGAGAAGGGACTTGTCCTGGGGCTTTCCCTCCTAGTAAAATACCACTTGATTTGAGTGTGTGAACTGCTCTCTAGAAGCAGTCAGGTTCCTAGGGAGCCATTAGAAAGGTAGAAGAAGTATATGTTATGATACATTTCCTCCTACGGAAGACAATATGTGCTTACTTTGTTGGAAATGTATGTGAGCTAATGAGACAGTCTCGTTTATAAATACTCACCAAATATTCACCAAGTGTCTGGTCTTTGCTAGACAGTGTGCTAAGCACTGGGCAGCAGGGACAGGAAGCTTAACAAGATGGTCAAGGTCAATAGTCAGTGTCCTCATGGAACTTAACAGTGGATGATGGTAAGTAGGTGATCAAGTGGGGAAGGAAGCTGTGAGTAAAGGAGCATCTGAAGCACAGGGTGGCAAGTGTGGTGATTAGGACGTTCAAGAAGAAAGATACAGGACCACATAGCAAGGACAGCTGAATTAAATAAGGACAGAGGAGGTTGCTGATCATTTCTCCAGTGAAACCCTGAATAAGGCTACTGAAAGAAAGTCGGTAGCAGGAAAAGTGATCTGAATTATTGAACCATAGAATCTTAGTTGGATACAAAAAGAAAACAGACTCAGGCTGATGGGAAAATAGAAATAAAGGTAATAAAAGCCAAAGATGCTGAAGAAGAATGAGAGCGGGAGAATGCGAGGTTAAGTTCAGAAGTTTTTATTTTGTTTTGCTTTTAAATTTTATGATTAAAGAACCAAGTAATGATAAGATCCAGGGAATAACCCTGGGAGTGATGGCTGCAGCTGAGATACGAGTCACAGAAAATAAGAGGTTCAGAGACTGAGAAACCAGTGAGTTGAACTCTGAAATCTTGCAACAAGACTGAAAGCCTGGACACACTGGGGAGGGAGATAGTGAGCCATTGCCAAGTGGTCAATGAGGAATAGCCAGAACCAAGAGATTATTGAATGATAGCAATATGAAGAGAAAAGTATTCTAGTCAAATGCTTGTAACCTTGAAGGTGCATGTGAACATAATACTACATTGCAACTCAAGTTAAGAACGCAAAAGAAGTCATCATCAGCTCTGCTCTGTGTAACTTAGAACCAACACAAAGAACTATCTGACCAACAATAGCTCTACTCCCAAGCCAATGAGCAAGCCTTTTTAGGTCTCAGTATATGCCTGAGGTCGAGCACTAGTCAGTCCACATTTACTGTACCCTATAGCTATCATCACTTCCAGCCACCATCCGCAGTGATGACGTTGGCATTATCATTGTTCCTCCCGCATCTTTTCTGCTTTTCCTGTTTCTCACCTCCAAGTGTCCATGGCTTCTCTACCATAGACTGATTTTTTGAAGAAAATAGCCAGCTGTCTATGATGGTCAGTTTTCTGTGTTAGTTTTGCTGCGCTACAGTTCTGTTATTCAAATACTAACCTAGTCTTGGCTGTGAAGGCATTTTGTGGATGTGAAGTTCATAATCAATTGATTTCAAGCAAGGGAAATTACATAAATCTTAGTAGGCCTGATTGAAGGTTGAAACAACAGGGCTGAAGCTTCTTCAAAGGAGAAGAAATCCTACCTGTAGACAGTCGTGTCCGCTCCTGCAGCAAAGTTCCAGCCTTCCCACTCCAACAGAGTACCCTATGAATATCGGGTTGCCTAGCCAGCCCACACAACCACAGAAGCTAATTCCTTATAATAAGTCTCTTAATATCTATCTCCTACTGGTTTTGGTAGAACACTAACTAATAATATATCTTTGTTAAACATCATCAGTCACACTGGCTGTTCTTTGACTTTTTAGTAGAAAACAAACCATTCATTCATAAGGACTGCTAATATTGCTGCACGACTAAATGGAGACCATGCTTGCTGCATTATGATTTCCACCCTAAACAAGATTGTAAGACTCTTTCTGAAAAAATATGTTTTCCCACTGTAAATAAAAAAAAACACGAGGGATTTATTTATCTCCTCAAGGGCCTTTCAACAGTATGGGGACTTCCTGGATCCCTTGGAAGATTTCAGCTGTCCCAAAAGAAGGGAAGCAATTACATTACACAGAGGCTACCAAAAATATCTTAATACCTTACATAAAAAATAATTAAAATCATGTGTGTGCGGGGTGGGGCATATGACTGAAGAGGCAGAAGTCCTAGACATTACTGGTACATCCATTCTTTGTAGGTTATATTTGCCTACAATTATAACTAAACATTAAATGCTTTGGGTCCTACTTTTTAAAACTGGGAATGGAGGAATCCATTGAGAAGAACAATTTTAGCAGTATTATGCTCATGAAAAATATGGCAAAATTATGTTACCTTTTGCTAAAATAACTTAGTGCCAGGTCAATTGTATTGCATATAGTATTATAGTTTATACAAGCCATAGTTTGAACCTGAGCTCTTAACTCAATAATGTCTTTGGAAATATTTTTAAATGTAGAATTGTAAATAAAATTAAATCTTAACTAACTAGATGTACTTCTTTTTTTCCCCATTTTTTACATATGGGATTGCTTTTGTTCTTTTCTAGCTTAGTCTGGTTTAGTTTTAACACAGAGACATGAGGAACATGCATGATCTTTCTGTGTGAAATAATCAGAAGCACAAAATGTCCATGATGAAAGATCTTAGAGTGTCATCCTTATTTTACACACGATAACTGAAGTTTCAAGGGAGGTAGGCAACGTTTCCAATACCATAGAGACCAGTTGGGATCAGATCAAGAATGCAGGTTTCCCAACATCTTGCCAGTGTTCTTTCCACTACACACTGCTGGATAAGAGCATTTTAAAACATATTCACACACGCACCTCCACATCCCTTGCTTTCCCTAACCCTTAGCAAAACCCAGGGGATGCTTTTGGCAGGATGCAGAGATTGCTTTGGCAACTCTAACCACATTCCTGGAATCCATTTGCATATGCTGGTCAGCAGAGCCTGCTTCATTCCCTTTTTGGTATTACTCAGTCTATAAAGGTTAAGTGTATGTGAATTATTGTAAGTTTATTTTTATTCCCCCAACACCCCCATTTTTTGGTAAGTGATCACTGACTACCAGGCATAGGAAATACATTTCACTGAATGATTTTCTAAAATCAAAACTCCAGCTGGGCTTGAACTGAGACAGACTTAGGGATGATCATTTATAACATTAACACCAGTTCACACTACGCCATTAAAAGACAATCAGGGTGGGAGAAGGGTCTCTGCATTTTTCTGAAAATGCTTCCCCGGGCTGAGTCTCGACGACCCCACTATGGACTGCGCCGTGTGCAGCAGCAGCAGCATAGGCAGCTGGTGGTCGCATTGTGACTCAGTGCACCTTGGGGAGGGGCCCTATGAGGAACTAAGTCAGAATTGTAGAACACAAGTCTCAACTAGCAAGTACTAAATGTGGTCTTCTGAGGTAGACAGATCAAATTGAAAAAAGAAAAAAAGTGACAGGATAGACTGCTAACGTCAGTCTCCTATGAAACAGTGAAAAATAACATTTCCCCTGAAAGCACTTGGAGAGACACACAAACACTTGTGGCCTTCACTCTGGATTAAATTAATATCTTCATACTAAAATTAACAGTATCATATGGACTGATGAGGAAAACATTCTATAAAGAAAAAGGGATAAAAAGAGCAGGGGTGGTCCCAGGAAGAGGGAATACAATTTATGACCATAGCAGACATCTGGAGAGAGAAAATAAAGCATATAAGCTTTAGCTATTAGGACCCAAACTCCTGGCTGTTACAAAGCTAACCGAGATCTAACATACAACTTACAAAGAAAGGAAAAGAAATCATAATGGCCATTAGGAACCATAACGGCCATTCAGGTTAGAAGTGGGTTACTGTAACCTCCAGACTTGTGTTTAAGTGTTCTGTTTTCTATCTCATCAGGGCGGTTGGGAAGGAGCGTCCCTCTATTCATTAAATACTGAAATTAGTGTTAAAAATCTTAGTTAAACTTTTGTTTTGAGTTCAAGTATCATACCAATGTATGGATACAAGAAGAAGCCATCTCCTCTTAGTAAACTCAGCCTATTTTTCTAAATTTTCTATATTGAAGATGAAGGTTGTTTCATTTTCTATTCCAAAAGATGCTTGGTGTGGGGGGAAGAGAGAGGGAGAACAAGGCATAAAAGGAAAGAGGGAAGAAAAAATATTAAGTTTTAAGATTTGCCCTTGTCAATGTTTATTGCTAAAAGGTGTTTTCAAAAGACTGTGTGTATATACATACAAACATATATTTATATAAATTCATTTAAAAATATACATTACATATATATACATTTATAAAATCATATAGATTATAATATACATGTAAAACAAAAGCAAAGTAGGCTTATTATGGAAACTTTAAAAACATGTAGAAAACTATAAGAAAGAAATCTTATTTCCCAAACCCCAGAAATAATTATCACTGAATAGCCTTAGAAATGAGCAAGGTATCTCTTCTAGCTTTACCTCTACCTCCTTTATAAAATGGAGCCAATAATAGAGCTGATTAGAGTAACAGAGGTAACAGGTAATGCTCCTGGCACAGTATGTGATATGTGGAAGGAACTAACACAACTATCTATCAGCCTACCCGTTACTATCTAGGGGAGTGAACTGACAACCAACTAAAATAAAGAACGTCATTTCCTCCAAGCTGGTGCCACTGGACTGAGCACTAACTATATTCTCTCAGTTCTATTTAAACCATGTATTTGAGGAAAACTCACCCATTGGTTTAAACCAAAGCAAATTCTTAGTCCACCAGAAGCCTCTAAAGGGCCAGAGAATACCAGAACTATGAGTTTTCCTGAAGTAAGTCTGAATACAAACCAGTGGCCTGGAGTAGAATAAGAACCACTTAAACAGAAGAACACCAGCCTCAGCCATTCATATCAGGGCCCTAACTGAAGAGACCACTGCAGGGTGGGGATGCCTACTCAGAAGCAGGCAGGGTTCAGTCCGGCTTCTGTCCATCCACTTCACACATCTCCAGCAACTGCTAAATCCCCATGATACAAAAAGACAATCCCAGTTTAATCCTAAATCCAATCAATCACCCAAAGAAGCATTTTTGTTTGGTTGTGTTTGGTGGTAGGAGAAAATGTTCCCAAATGGTTGTAAGAGGCAAGAACAACTGATGAGAACCCATTTCTCAATCTCCTTCAATCAAGAAGTCCACAGCATCAGCGATGCTAATTTAATAAAACTGGAGCCATGGTGCTATAATTGGACTGCCATTCTAGCTAGTGGGTTTCCAGGGTAACTGTGTTCTTGCCAGGGATAAAATACACCTAGTAACATAAAATGAATGGTTTGGGAAGAGTCAACATGAAAGAAGAGGTGAAGAATCCAGGCTGAAGAGAGATACACGGAAAGCAACATAGTTATAGTGGACTGGATTCAAAGTCCCAGCCCTGCCACACGCTAGCCGCATGAGTTCAGAAACATTATTTCACTTTTCTCTAGGCCTTGTTTCTTTACCTGTAAAATGACAATAACCATGGTGTCTTGTCTCACAGTGTGACCATAAGAATGAAACACAGAGTGTAAAAGTAATTGTTACATTTTAAAACCTGATTAAATGTTTAAAAACTAAACTTAAAAAGCTCTGATAGATGCCCCTAGACCTAGATATTCAGAGGTCTGGAACAGTAGAAAAATAATTTTTGTTTTCTTTTTTAATTTACCACTTCGGGGGGAAAGTCCCCTGAAAGCTCCCGAAAGCAGCCAGAGACGGCTCACACAAGCGTGCAGTCCTCGACCTGTACGCGCGTTATTCCTGCTCCCACGGCCCTGGCTTCTGGGAATACCCTGCCCTGTAAGAGGTCCCTCTTAACTGCAGAGGGACCCAGCTTTTCAGGCCACAAATTAGGGGTCGGGAAGTTGTCCTTGCTTAGGGCGTAACAGCTAACTGGAATGTTTCATAGCCATAAATACAGCAGGCCTGTTTAGCATGCTTCCCTTCAGGGAAAAGACTCAGCTGCTGCAAAAGTAGCAGTTATGAAGAAAAAGGGGAATTTTCCTTTTGAATGGAAAAAAGGGCCAGGAAAAAAAAAAAAAAAAAGCACTTTGAAAGATTCTTTAATGCATGAATTTCAGGGGGGTGGTACCTTTTGTTGTGTCTATTACTATTAAAACGGGTATCTAAAGGTGAATGCCAAGAATTACCTTCAGCTGTAAAATCCATCATGCCCTCCCCCCATGGGAAACGGAGCCGGAGATGGAGAAAGAGAACTATATTAATATATGCCTGTGCTCACACTTGCAAAACAACTTCCAGGCAACAAACAGCCAAGCAGTGAGAAAGATGAAGTTTGAGAACAAGAACATGCACACACACAAAAAGTTTTTGTCGTCCTAAGATTAAATGCTGAGGCAGGAAGAGATACTATTCTTGAATCAAGTGAGAAAAGATGGTAAAGTGCGATATTAAAATGCAGCACACTGGAATAAGTTTGCCTCTATAAAAACTGTTATGTTCTGTATGTGATTTAAATTAATGCCTATATTTGTTGGAGATAAAATTAAAATGAAGACAAATGGTGCCAACCTATAACGTGTTCGCTGGAGTGATAAATAAGGCAGTGAAAGGTACTTTACATTTCAGTCACATCTATCCAAAAGGGGAGCTCAAAGCATTTGAGGAACATTTGTTAATTAAATGCCATAATAGCTTTGTGAGGCACCCAGACTGTTAGCATATACTCTGTTAAAAAGAGACAGGGAAGTTCACTGGCCCATGACCTTTTGGGTGTTGCTGATGTGGATGCCAGGGCTGGGAACACACAGCTCTCGTGTCTCTGTCCCATAACAGACCTCAGATGCCTCACTCTCTGTTTATTAACTACCTCAGGGCTGGGCAGGATTAGTTTTAGCTGGAGATAAAGGCAATAGTTTTGATATACATTAACAACAAATCTCTCCTTTCCACCTTTACCTTGAGAGAATGGCCCGTGAATGATTAATTAGTGTCCCATCATTTATTCGCTGCTTGAAAACTTGTCTGAAGTATTGATCTCATCAGTCCTGTCCTTCATGAGTCCTCTCTCAGCTTCCCCAGCACAAGGCCACCAGCTGGTCAAGAGCTTTCAGTTTTGTGAGTCCTGTTCTCTGAGTACCGCAAACCCTAGGAACACAATCTGTGTTCAAAGCTCTGCGGGGTAGGCAGCCAGATCAACCTGAAAAAAGTGAAACCAAGCAAGGCTGGGTGTGCATGGAAAATTGTGCATTGACGATGGATAATCTGGTTCACTTCTCCTTTAACATGTGTTTGATATTTCTCCAAATAGGAAGTTCAAATAAGTCAAAAGGAGAGCATTCATGGAAACTTGGGCAGCACATCTCCTGAAACAATAATCTTGTCCAGAGCTTTTAGGGAGGGTGCTGGCCAGAGGAGGGCCCTGGCTTCGTAAGAGGAGGCTGCAAAACCTTTTCTGCAGGTCATTTTTGGTTAATCCTGGTGAAATGTTAACGGGCCTTAAGAATCACCTATTCCACTCTTTTTTTTTTTTTTTTCCAGAAGAGTTCTCAACAACATTGCATCTTCCTTTACAGTTAAAAAAAAATGCATTCAATTCCATTAGAGTCTGATATACATATCAATGCAATAGATGCAAAAGCCCTGCTCTGTCCCCTCTGCACCTCCCTGTGCACCTCTTTCTTAGTGTACCACTCTGTGCCCTGGTCATGCTGATATAGCTGCAAGTCAATTTCTCTAGACTTTTGGTAAATCCAAGGTATTCTTTCAAAGCACTCTACTCAGGTTCAGTGCACCTTTGACAGTGTACCTACCCACATTACTCTCAACCCAAATGCTAGTTAGAATTGCTAACATTTAGTGAGTGCTTAATACAATATCCAATAAAAACGATACCATATTATAAAACATCATTGGTTGTTGCACCACTGGAAACAGAAAATACTGCTAATTAAATTATGACCATTTTGTTATTAGTTAACAATTGTTATTATACACTTATTGAAAGACATGTCTTTAAGTTATTTAGACATAGTTTTATTAATCATGTCACCCTGCTACACACACACACACACACACACACATACAAAACAATAAGTGAAACAAATTAAAGCATTGCTAAAGCTTCTTCATATTTAGAGTTCAACACTTAAACCAGTTTTCAACTGAAGATCATGGAAGTTCTATATTTTCCTCATAATGCTGTCTTCTGGGCCACCATGAGTAATCATCAAAGAGGGATTCACTACATTCTCTAGGATTTTCTACTACGCAAGTTTTGATGTACATTTGCAGCAATACAGCCATGTCATAATCACCATCTCAGTAATAGCAACAAGTCAGACATGTTCAGGATATGAAATATGGGTCTCAGAGTTGGCAAAATATAAGTATGTGATAGAAAGAATACTTTATTATCCTATGTATAATACTGATTTATTCCACAGAACAACTGCATGGGGATATGTATTATATTTTTAAAGCATTTTTAAATCAGGACCTGAGGCCTGAAGAGATTACACTGGTCGATGAAGGTTGCACAGCTAGGGTTTTCCATCCAAAGTCGTTGAAATCTTTAGAGTAACTGCTTTCAGCAACCACGCAGTCCAGCAGTCCAGCTTATCACACTAGCAATTAGATCAGCATTTTTGTTTGTTTGTTTGTTTGTTTTTTGAGAGAAGGCACAAGAATTACAAACTCTAAGGAAAGTGTTCAAACACTTATATCTCTTAAAATTTACACATATTTATTTTGTTAAATGCAAACCAAAGGGAAATTGTCCCTCGTGTCACTGCTGAGTCCTTTTTGATATAAATGAACAAGTTAGCAAAGATCTGGGCTTCATTCTTGAAAGAATTATTGTGAAGATATCCACAGGGGCATAACTATTGAAAATACTGGGATGCATGTGCAGTGAACACAGGTATTGTATGTATATAACATCTATACCTACACGTGTAGACATGCAATAAATCTTAAAAAACATTTTTATCACATTTAGTTTTATCACTATCTATGTTTCTACAGGGATGTTATTTTTGGAAAGGCAAATAAATCATCATTATTAAATATTCAAAGACCGAATGTGGGCTTGATCATCATGGAGCTTGAAACTCGACTTGATCTACATCCACAGGTGAAAGGGAAAGTCTTATTGAACTAGTATAAGAATTGCTTTTTTTTTTTTTTTTTAATCAGTGCTTTATCTCTTCTCCTTTTTGAAGGACAGTTAGCACAACTGAACAATTACTTAGGAAGCATAATGCAAAGCTTTGAGTGCTGCTCTTTATATACTTATCAAATGAGTATTATAATTTGCTATAATTCTTCCACCTGATTATATACAGTAGCTATTTCATTTTAGAAATAAAATCTTATACTTTTTTTTTTTTAGAAGTTAGTTAAATTGCTTAGGAGAATAGTAGGCTCAGTTTCTTTGAAGAGTAATACAGTGGGAGTGACTGTATAATTATCTCCACTGGGCTCTCACCCACTATACAATATCGTCTACTGTATCTATTGCTTTCCTGTTGAGAGCTCCAGTTAATCCTGCTAACTAGCACACAGGAAAATCAGGCAGGCAGATTTTATTTTTATCTTGGGACTGAGAGAATAAGAGAAAGAAATACGAAGGTGGATCATATCTGGTGCATTTGCAATTTTTATTTTAAGCCATTTTAGATATATGAGTTACCAAATAGGTGCAGTAACTCAGACGGTTACTTGTGCAGCAGTGCCCTGTATGGTTTTCTCTGACTGAGGCCAATTGTCCTTTAAGCGACTCCACAGCTGGGCTATTTTATGCTTGGCAATTACTAGTCTATTCTGGATGGAGAATTGTATTTCATTTAAAACTGATGTGAATTTTATTTTCAAAATGCCATGCATTCCAAATGCTTCATGTATATTCGATCAAAAAGAAAAACCCCACAATTTGATGGTTTCCAACAGAATGAAGTTTAACACAAGTCTTTCAACAAATACATCAAGATTTCTAGAAGAATTTCATTCTCCAAAGTTGTTCAATAATGTATCTATTTAAGGTTCTGCTTCTGCAAAAGACCTATGGAGAACTCGAGGGTGGGGACTGGGGCGGTCTTGCCCATGTGCACATGACCAGTGACCAACACAGCACCTGGCACTTTTACCCTCTCAGTCCCAAATGATGAATAGAGAATATTAATTGCATGCAGATGCTCAAAGCGGAAACTCAAATTAATCTTTAAAAACTGATTACCACTAAAGTATTGTCGATGTTACCTGGGTTAGAGGTGACACTAGAGTAACTATAAATGATGTGAGATTTCTCTTTTGAGGAGAAGAAATGTTCTAAAATTATATTGGGGTAGGAAAATGGTTGCAAAATCACTGAGTCATTCTGTTGTAAAAACAAAACAAAAACCTGCTCCTATTCCCTCTTCACTCACAAAATTAGTATTTTTTATTGTGGCTGTGACTGATCAAACGTGTCAAAAAGTGATTTGCTAAGTTTCTTGGTACTATTAACATTTTGGCCAAATAATTATTTGTTGTGGGGCTGTCTTATGCATTGGAATGTTTAGCAGCACCCCTGGCCTCTATCCACTAGAATACAATAGCAGGAGATAGCCAATATACTCCAAATACCCAAATCAATAAAGTTATTGGTAAAAATAAAAAATATGACTTTTATTTTATGGAAAAACTAAACAAACTTTTTGGTCAACCCAATATGTGTAAGATGCTCAGTTATGTTAGCTGAGATTTAATAAAAATGGAACATTATGCCAAATTCTAAGCCATAGATGTCCAATTTATATGATGGTCCTTAGGTAAATTGATAGTAATATCACAAATCTAAGCCAGAAAATTCATTTACTTCAATGTCTACATTTTATTAATAAGATATTAGGTTCAGTAAAAAAGTGAATCACCCAAGATCTTGTGATAGATCCAAAAATGCCTCTTCCCAAACCAATATCATTAATGGTGTCTGACTTAGAAAGACCCGTGTCATCAGTAAAGTCAGATTTACTGTTAGGAGTATGGACTATGCAAGCACCAAATACTGGTGCTAAAAGCTCTGTCTGAAAATAAGTAGATCATCAGTTTTGTTTTTTTTTTTGCTTTGTTTTTTAATATGACCAGATTAAACAGGTGTTGATAATCATGAAAGGAGAAATAAATAAATTCTTGGCTTGACATGAGTCATTATTTGATGGGCTATTTCAAGACAGAATTGATGTTTCTAAACAGCTGATACTAAGAGAGGCAATACCAAAGGACCACAGAGGTGGAAAAAATCACTAATGATTTCTTTCATGGAAGAATTCCATAGACTATGAAAGTTACCACTTAAGGATTCATAGTATTGGAAATTTCCACTCGGAAGATTTTAAGAACCCTCCAAAACTGACCCCTAAGAGTAAGTATATGACTCAACTAGATTATCACTATCACTGTACAACATTATAAAAATAAATAGGGAAAATGATTTCATATCCTTGTTCTTCAGTATGCTCTTCTAGAAAAAAAAGGATAAAAGAATTCATGTGCCCACATCTCTCCAGAAGCACCAGAAAACACAAGCTTATAAGGTCTGGTAAAGAATGCAGAAATCCTTTGCTCCTGAGATTTAAAACTCAGCATCTGTTATCTGAAACCTAAAATCACAGCTATCTATCTCTCTCTCCCAGGACTACAGGCATCTGTTCACCTGGCCCACACTGGCTCATTCCAGTACCTTAAAAGATCTAAGCTCACTCCTGCCACCAAGTACATGCATTGTTCTGCAAGTACAAATGATCAACTTGACATTGAGGTGTCATTTCTCAGCAAATATCATTCCAGATACTTTCACCTGCACTTTTTGTCCTGTTTAAACCTGGATTTGTTTACTGGCTTATTGTTTATATATTTACATTCCCCTAATCTCTCTCCAGAATTTGAGGGCAGTCAAAGAAAGAATCACACTTGCCTTAGTTATTATCCCTCAGCCCCTGTACTCAGAGTTCATACAATGCTGTAGGACTCAATAAAAGTGTGATCAAAGGAAAAACTGAGACAATTGTAATAGCACAATCAATAAAATATAATTTTTTTTAAAAAATGTGATGAACGATGTATAAATAAAAACAACCTGAGCTCATGACCTAGGTCTTTCATTTACTAGTTGTGTGATCTCTGGCCATCTTCCAGTCTCTTTTTACTTAAATAAGATCAGAAATCATAAGTATGTCTGCCTATAAGTGTAGAAGTCAATGAGATTAGGCTCAAAAGTCTTGCAAACCACACAGACCCATTGTGTACCAGGTGCTATTCTAATAACAATAAGCACCTTATACATGCAATATGACGCCTTTGGTTGTAAGTACCTTATTTTTTGTTTTTATCACTAAGAAAAAAACAACTGGTGACAGTTAATTTATAACACAATGATTTTTAATCATACCAATTATAAGATGTACTTCAATCACAAATAAATTAAACCATGAAGTAGAGATGCTTCATTAAATAGAAGAAATACAGCATCATACATTTAATACTCCTAATAATCCTATGAGATAGGACCTATTACCAACTACATTTAACAGATGTGAAAACAGGCACAAAGAAGTTAAATATCTTATTCAAGGTTACATGGGTTTAAGTAATGATGGGAAAGATTAACAAGAACACATGAAGCTCTACACATTCAACTCTCCATAAATAACAAAAGTTAGGTTTGTTCTTTCTATAACCATTTATTCCCCTTTACCCTCTTCTACCTACCCCCACCTCCTCCTTTTCCTCTGGTAATCACCATACTGTAGTCTGTGTCTTATTTTTTTCCCCTTAATCCCTTCATCTTTTTCACCTAGCTCCCTAAACCCCCTCTGGTAGACAGCTGTCAGTCTGACCTCTACCTATGAAGTTTGTTTCTAACTTGCTTGTTTATTTTGTTCATTAGATTCCACATATAAGTGCAATCATATGGTATCTGTCTTTCTCTTATTGGCTTATTTTACTTAGCATAATACTCTCCAGGTCCATCCATGCTGTTGCAAAAGGTAAGATTTTCTTTCTTCTTCTTTTTTTTAACAGCCAAGTAGTATTGTATTATGTAAATGTACCATAGTTTTTTTTTTTAATCCAGTCACCTACTGATGGGCACTTGGGTTGCTTCCAAATCTTGGCTATTGTAAATAACACTGCAATGAACATAGCAGTGCTTATGTTCTTTCAAATTAGCATTCCAGGTTTCTTCAGGTATACTCCCAGAAGTAGAATGCTGGGCGGTGAACACACAATATAACATATAGATGTTGTATGATAGAATTATACACCCAAAACCTATATAATGTATTAACCAATGTCACCCCAATAAACTCAATAAAAAATAAAAAATTTTTAAAAGAAGTTAGGTTTGCTTATGTAAATAATACAGTTGAACCAGGAAATGTTCCTCGGTGAAGTGTACGGTGTTCGGAGTTCTAACAATTCACATGGCAAAGCATTATGAAAATAAAAATAGAAAGAGAGCAATTTTAAGTATTGAACTTTGAGATTTTTAAATTTGTAGATTCTTTGGATTTACACACCAAGTTTTTATCCTACCAATTTGCACTTATTTAGATTTTACTTTTAAGTTTTCTTAACCCTTCCACTTATCTGTCTTCTGTATGCATAAATGTGCTGCAAGATATTCTGGGAATGATAGTTATTTGTGTTTACATCTGCTTCCTACCCCTCTCCATTCTCCAGTCTCCTTGCTCTGAGCTTAGTAGGCATTAAATAAATGTTTATGACTAATTAAAAGCACAAGAGATCCAATTTGGTATCATATCCCACAGCATGATATTAAAAAAAAAATACAGTATTGTTAGCTTCTCAAATATGATTAGTGGCAATGAAAGTCAAGATAAGATATCCAAAGTCAGCTGTGAAATTCTAACACTTAACAGAAAAGACAAGCAAGGTATAACTCCTTTGATGACATCTTATAATCTTGTAAGGGAGGATTAAAAGGAAATACAATTGTATATTGTCTAATTGTTCCTGATCAAAGATCTTAGCTAGTTCAGAAGCTATTGAGAATTTAAAATTAAATCTTACTCATCCACTTTTATATTATATGAAAAGTTCTATTAACTATACTATAAATATTCCTTCCTCACATACAGGCTAAGAGCTAGAGGATGTTTCAAAACCTCTTTGTCTCTGAACCCTAAGTGACAGTATCCAATCCTCCACTCACATCATCTCTTAATGGCAGGTAGAGATGACTAGCATACTCTGGCAAAGAGCTCTATCCATATCTGCAAAACTTTGGAAGTTTGTGAGTAAAGGAACTTCTATATCATTTCCAATAGTGCGTGTATAAAAACAACCTTAAGGCATAGTAAAAGTTCCTTTGAGTCATCAAATATTGAATGTTTTCAATTATTTTAATATTAAGGATGTTTTATTCCATTTGTTTTTTTTTTTAAGATTTTCCCTAGACACAATATGCACATGACAACACATTTATGAACAAACAAAAATCCTATTCTGGATCTTTAAAACTACTCGAAATATTAGCTTTGAAGGGATAGAAATAGATGTTTTTAAAATGTATCAAAATGCTAATATCTTACAGTTACCTTTTAATGAGCTCATTGCTCTGTTAATTTTGCTTATCAGAAATCCGTAAAATATAAGTGTGTATTGCTAATTTTTCCTTTTAAAGGACTGTTGGCACTTTGAAGGCGTGTTTACTTGGACAAGCATTTACTTGCCGCATACTCTCAGGTGTGTTTGTGTATGAAGGGGCATGTGCTGTGAGGAACGTGGCATTAGGCGTGATGTGATGCAATAAACAATGTAGAAGTGTCAAGGGAGCCAGCTTCTCCTGCAAGGATTTTACTCTATGAGCTTTGGCTAAACCTCTTTGGCTGCTAGTTTATCCATCTGTAAAAAGGCAAATACAAAAAGATGTTCTTGTATGCCTTAAAGAGTCATTAACATGTGAACATTACTTGAAACATAAACCATTAGTAATAACAGTAATCTCCTTTATTAATCTTGTTCTTATGGGAAGATTTCTGTTTTAGATGTTAACTATGTTTCACCAAGGCTATACATCAAAAACCAAAGCATTCTTTTTAATGTCTGGATCAGTCAAAATGATTATTTTACAAACTCATTTTACAAATCTGTCAAAGTAGGTACAGCTTATTGCAGATAAGGGAAGTAGGCTATGAAGTAACGTAACAACTGATGGAGGCAAGCCCACATGAGCTTTTGTATAAAGTTGACATTAGGAACAATCACATGGTCCACAATGCTCTTTGGCTAACATAAAACTGGTGAGAGAGCTACCCAACCTAGTTATAGATCAGCAGTTTTTAGAACCAGAGTGAAAACTAAGTACTACTAGAATATGGACCTAGAATCCAAGGCAGAGGCAGTAGAAAAATGAGAAAAGCAGAACTCTATGTTACAGAATTCATTAACTTACAAGCACAGGGGGAAAAAAATCCCATCTCAGATACTCAGTTCACTGTGACGTTATAAATTCTCACTCTGTCTTACCCCAGGGACCACTAATTTCAGATCTTACCTCCACATATCACCACACCACCTCCAGAATATGTTCCCTTATCAATCATATCTGTCTTAGTCATGTGGAGCCTCTCTGCCTTCACAAGACATCAAACCCCACCATCTTCATCTAATTTCTGAAACCCTGTTTGGTTATAGCAGACCGGAGGCTAGATCCTTAATATCAACACCTTGAATGATGCTATCATTAAATGAAGAGGGAAAGTTCATTCTCTACTCCTTGGGTTTCCCATGTGGGAAGGACCTTCCTTGGAGAAGAATTCCTGGTATGTTTATTATGCCTCATTATTCTCTTGAGGAGAGACAGGTATTAAAACAGACAGGTATTGTTCAGCTCCTTTCAGAGTTTCACTCACAGACTATTGACTGTAAGATCATGCTTTTCTCTACATTTTCAGAGTCTAATTTGTTTGTGAGCAACCCTATTTCAGGAAAAGCCTATAGGCGACCAGTGTACACCACTATCAGGAGAGAAATCTGTCTGTTCAAAGGTAAAATAGTAGTAATTTCCCTTGACCTGAAGCTAATGCCAGTCATCCAAGGTGTTTTTCCCAGTCGTAAGGCTGACGCTGTGGTCTCCATCTGTTCCTCAGTGGCTACTGATGTGGGTAGAAAAGATGGGTACTATTTATTGTGTCCCTCAAAGTCACAACAATTAATACTCAATTAGCCTTGTTCTCTTCTTTTTTCACCAAGCCTTTTCACTAACTTTTAACTAGCAGTCATTCACCAGTTTTTTGTTTGTTTGTCTGTTTGTTTTTTTGTAGCTGTGGGATTGTGCATTCTTCAGAAAGCCAAGAAACAGCACAGACCTGATCATCAGATTTCAAGGAGGCCTCAGTGTTACCCCATGACCTTTCCATGAATCGCTTTATGTTTATGTCACATCCCAACTGGTCCATCTAACTGTCCTTGGCTTCACATACTTCCATGCCACCTGCACCACTCATAACTTTCCTTCCTACTTTTAAGAGTGATGTATATAGCATACATTTTCTCCTTTAGATAATCTCTTCACATCAACTTATTTCTGTTTCTATAAATGTACTCTTCTCTCCTTACAGGGACAGAGGAAGAGATGTTCAATCTCTGTGCTAAGTGAATCCTTCTAATCATGTTCCTGAATCTAGTTCCTGCTGTCTTCTCCAGAACCTTGTCCCCTCATTCATTCCCTTCTTACACTCACTAGTATCATCCATGGCTCCTATTCAGCAAGTACCTTCGCTACAGCATTTGAACACAGGTTTCACTTTTACTTAAGGGTGGAGGACAGCGCGCACTTATCTTTAGTCCTCCTCTTCCCATAAGTCGTTCTTTTCCTTTTATACAGCAAACTTTATAAAAAGATAAAAGAACTGAAGCTTGGAGATGAAATATAAACACAAAGAAAGTTCCAGGGCTGCTTTAATTAATGTCAGGATCAGAAACTAAGTCTTCTGAATGTCTCTTGAGTATGTGGACTTTAATGCTGCATATTCAGAACTTTCTATTGGGCTGAGTTAAAATTATTCACTATGAGAGAGACGTGCATAAAATCTTGAGTCTCTACCACATCCACAGCTCTGTTTATGGAAAGGGCCTCATAGATTTGTTTGTTTCTAATAAATACATTATCGCAGCTTTATAAAAGGTAATTATGAATTCTGGCCACCACTAATTGGGTCAGAAAATGAACCAAAACCAGATCCATGAGATGTGCTGGAAAAAAAAAAATTGTTTCCCAATTTGTACTAGCAGAACCAGCTAATACAATGGGTCCTATCACTTCAAGCATTTAAGGGCAAGCCATACAGAGAAAGAACAGCTGGTAGCAGAAATAGAATAGCACAAAAAAGCAAAAGATATACAGAGTAGTATAAAGAAATCCTGAAGCAGGAGAGGAGATTTTATAGTGGAAATCATGGTGCCCAGAAGAGGACTAAATAAAATTACCGGCAAGAGTAGCAACGGGAAGCAGAAAGGAAAACTGAGAGAGGTTAAGTCATAGGCATGGAGACCCACTGGATAAGGAAACACTGGGTGTTTACTTCTTAGGGGATGACAAAATCAGCTACTGTTGTGTCCTCAATAACATTCCAACTTTCCATGAGGCTGGGTTGCCTGGCTGCTGACATAGTTTCTTGGACTTCTTTCCTTCTCTTTGTGTCCTCCTCATAAATTCTCACCATCTAAAGTCATCCAAGGTAACTTGAAGCACATCTTGGCTTCCTGAAACCTGAAAGGACCTAACTACAACAGACCAGAGAAATAATTTCTTTATCCTAAAAGAAGACAGGCACATATAATTCTGACCCACACTGGTATATCATGGTTTAAAAAATAACTAAGCCTTTTGACAGGCTGAGAATGAAGAAGAAAAGAGTCAGATGGGGGAGGTAGTTTATTTTGTGTCTCTGGTTGCAACACGTTAGCAGTGACGTGGGAAGTAGCTGTGAGAATGCTCTTCTGCAATCTAAATGCCATACAAGCCATTCCGATTAGCTCCATTCTCTTTCATACCCATATTTTCAGATTTTAGTGTCTAGTAATTACCTTTATATAAATACAAAGCAGCTGGGACACGTGAAAAGAGCTGATATGGCTTGAGAGATAGAACTGACCCTCTGGGCCTTCCCATTATATAATCAATACAAAAAGTTTAATGATATTTTCTTAAAAGACTGACTATGTGAAAACACTTGTTTCTTAACAAAGGATCAGCTAAAGATATTTTTAGTGCATTGCATCATTTGCATTTTTAATTATGGTAGTTATTTTTATTGCATTAAGTACCTTTTTCTAGCCAAGTAAAGAGCGTGGTTATTTGAAGTAAACAAAACTGTCATAGGAATGCCCTCCTCTTCTTCCCTGGTGAGTGCTTGCATCCAAACCACAGAGCCATGGAAAAAACCTCCCCAACATTTACTCTCCTAGCCCCAGTGTCTGTTTAGAAAAGTGTCTGGATTGGTCTGAACAACAAACCACCAAGCAACTAAGTGGAAGTTCAGGTCAATAACATGAGCTAGTATGAGAATTCTGACATTTGGAATGGCGGTTGAAACTGGCTTTGAACAAACCTTCAAACCAAAACAAAACAAAACAAAAACAAGCAATTCTAATTCCAAATATTTAATTCTGAATTCACACAAACACAAAGACACATGTGCAGGGAAGCTCATCTTAACATTATAATAAAGAAAATCTGGACCACTCCCCTAATACCCATCAGTATAGAAAAGATTATATGATGACACACTCATTCTATGGAGCACTGGACAAATGATAAAAACAATATGGTATGTAATCAATATTACTGTAATAATTAAGCATGGTGTCTGATGGGTACTAGACTTATTGGGGTGATCACTTTGTAAGTTATATAAACGTTTAATCATTGTGTTGTACACATGAAATTAA
The DNA here is from genome assembly GCF_987537825.1 of Furipterus horrens. Classification (NCBI taxonomy): domain Eukaryota; kingdom Metazoa; phylum Chordata; class Mammalia; order Chiroptera; family Furipteridae; genus Furipterus; species Furipterus horrens. Next base: position 48,911,070 of record NW_028327171.1, on the reverse strand, counting down.
TATAATATTGTATGTCAATGGTAGTTGGAAAAAGTAAAATTTTTAAAAAATAGCAAATCCCTGTTTACTGACATGGAAAGTTCTAGAAGGAAAGAATAAATTGGAAAAAACAGATAATATCTTACCATTTATAGATATAAAAAATGTTGCTTGTGTCTCCATATCCATATATATCTATGTATTGGTAAAAGATTGGAAAGATGCAAACAAAGAGACAAAGTAATAACTTTATGAAAAATATGGAGTTGGAATGTGGGGGTTAGTGAATAGAGTGGGCACTGAGGGAGGGCTTTTAAGTTTTATGCTATATACTATAGGGGTCTAACCAGAAAAAGTCCAGCCATTGTTAATAAATATAACAAGAACGGTTTGTGCAACATCAATGTAACCTGGCAGCCAAGGAGAGCGGACTGGAATGTACATGTGTGAACAATGATGACTTCACTGTACTAGTTAGTGGGAATGGTAGACGCTTCTGAGTGAGCATGTGCATTGGGTGGCTGTTGCATTCAAAATGACTAAATGAGTAGAGCAATGAATCTGCATCAGATTTTTTGTGAAGCTTGAAATTTCTCTGCAGAAACTATTCGGATGATTGACAAGGCCATAGCTATGCACAACTGGTGATTGGCAGCTTCATCACAACACACCTGCTCATGCATCATGTTTCCTACAGTGCTGCAGAGTTTTTTGGTGAAACATCAAATCGCCCAGCTGACTCAGCCTCCATATAGCCCAGATTTGGTGCCCTGGGACTTCTGGCTTCTCTCAAAACTAAAATCACCTTTGAAAGGGAAGAGATTTCAGACTGTTGATGAGATTCAGGACAATAAGACAGGGCAGCTGATGGTGACTAGAAGAATTGTGTAGGGTTCCAGGGTGCCTACTTTGAAGGGGACTGAGGTATTATGGTCCCATGTACAATGTTTCTTGTTTCTTCTTCAATAAATGTCTCTTTTTCATATTATATTGCTGGGTACTTTCTGGACAGACCTCATGTGTGTGTGTGTGTGTGTGTGTGTGTGTGTGTGTGTTAATAAAGAAACAGGACACCTACAATATATTGCACAATACATTTGACTGGAGAAACCATGGAATTCAAAATGAATAGGACCAAGGGTGAGACCCAGTGCTACCACTTTAGAAGCAGGATTTGGGTCAAATCATTCAACTTTGTGTATAATACTGAAATAATAGTTTCTGGCCAGGCAAGCTCACAGACTTGATGTGATAATGGTGGAATGAAATGCAAACCACTCTGTAAATCAGCTTTTATGGTTATTATTGTTTGTATTTGACCTCCCAAGTTTCCCTGGAAAGAAACTGATGTCCGTGATAACAGATAATATGTTTTAAACACCTCCATTTGAGTCACATTGTTTTATCCTCTCTGCCTCCCTTCACTAAGGCCTGAAATTTAAACAAACATCAAATGTGGCCGTAGGGTTTTATTTTATTTGTCACATGCTGCTGTCATTAAACACAGTTGAGATGAGTGGGTTTAGTTCAAATGAAACTGCTTCTTTCCCAAACTCAACAAACACAAAGTGGGGAAAAAAGGAAGCCTGCACTTGAATCATGTTCAGAAGCACTATACGTCATATTTCAAGAAGAAGCCCCATCTGGCAGGCTGACACAGTAATAAGTTCTTTCAATTGTCAGGTCAGGGAGATTACAGATCCAGGCTCTCAATTCTTTCACTGCAGTTTTATTTTGTTATTGCTAGCTCATTAAAATAATTCTTCTTGTTA